>NC_089508.1:94755063-95097563 GCF_036850995.1 Saccopteryx leptura
AGCAGTCAGATGAAAGTGTAATCTGTTATTGAGGGGCATGAATAGTAAAATGACAGCAAGTTCAGACTTTTAAATAAATGGAGAACTTTTATTGCCTATGTTAGATGCTCAGCTCACTGAGCTTTTATCATCCCTAAAGGCAAGAAAAATCCAGTCAAAGGACGTATTAATATCAAATGACTTCTGTACTTTATGTAAGGGGAAAATCAACCAATTCAAGGTTACAATTCCCACAAAATCAAACCACACTAAATATGTTATTGGGGGGCGGGGGAGAATGCCTAGAAGAAAAAGTTTGGTTGGTGATGGACAAGTTTATCTCTTGGAACTGCCTTTTCTCCATGACTGCACAGCCTCAAGGGCCCTACTGCTCACACAGAACTTCTGATTACAGAGCTGGCAGAGGACTCACTTAGCCACATATCCACTTCAGCCACTCCCAGCTCTGAAGTGACAATGTGGCACCTGAGGCACCTGGTGGACTCCTCCCAGCGTCGTTATTCTTCCTCCTGCTGTTCCTCCCTAGGCTGGGTCAGGTGCCCGTCTTTTATCACCAGACCTAGCACATCATGGAGGACTGTTTCTGCTTATAGGGCTGTGTCTCCAACCAGATTCTGAACTACTAGAGAAATCCTAGCACCTAGCACAGAACCAGCACATCACAGAGCTGAAAAAGGCATGCTTTAAATGTACAAATCCATGTTCCCTCTTGTTCTACCTTCCTTGTCCTAGCAGTGCTCCTTATCAGGGTACCACTTGTCCCCAGTCATGTTGAAAAAGACTGCTATAACCATCTGCTGCTAATTTTTCTTTCCCTTGGCTCTAATGCCTTCATGCCAAAAACAAAACCATCACCAACCCCAAGAAGGCAGAGACTATACTCCACAACTTTCCTAAATATATTAAACATTTTTTTAAGGAAAAGTCAAAGACAATCTTTCCAGCTTAAATAAAGCAGCTTCAAGGCCATAACCCAGGGATCAACAAATATATATAAAGAGACACGTAGTAACTATTTTAGGTTTTGTAGGTTGCAGAGTCTTGGTCACAACTACTCAACTGCTGTTATAGCATGAAAGCAACCACAGACAAATAGACAGGCCTGGGTTCCAATAAAACTTTACAAAAGCAAATGGCCAATCCACAACCTGGAATTTGCCAACAACTAATTAATCTAATGCAAATAACACACATCGACTATATAATTATGTGCAAAACATCAGGGCCAGGTACTGAGGTATATGCAGCAGTGTCCCAGACCTACATTTGACCAGAGGAAAATCACTCATAAGCAGCTCTGGAAAACAGACTTGATGAGTGTAATAAAAGAAGCACAAACAAGATTGCACAGCAAACTTTTGAGCACCTGAACTGTTGGCCATCTCCTCCTCTTCCAATGCTCTTCCCTGCCTTCTGGAACATCATGCACTCTGGTTTTATTCCAACCGTTCTGACCACTCTTTCACAGCCTTCTTCATAAACTTTTCTCCACTACTGTGTTCTTTGCTAAACCATTGTTATTCCTGAGGGTTCTGCCTTATAATCACTTCCTTCTGCACTCTATAGTCTCCCTTGGTAATCTCATTCATCCTAAGGCTGACCCATAGACTGAAAATACATCAAATGGACATCTTGGAACCAGATATCCACAGTGAATTTCCAGTTAGATGAGCCACAAGCACCTCAAATCCAAAATTCAAAACTAAATACATCATCTTCCTCTAAAGTTTCTAGTCCTATCTCAGTAAGCAGCACCACCATCTACCATCAGAAACACAATCTTCCTCCTTAACCCCTCCTCCTTTATTCCCTCTGCTCTACATAAGCATATCTCTCACACTAGATCAGTCAACAAATTTGGTTCCCTTCCACATTCTAAATATCTCCACATCTACCCACTTCTTCTTTCTGTCCTTGCCCTAAACCAGGCTGCCACTGTCACCTGTCTAGTTAATAACCTCTGAATTGATCAGCTGGTAATCAGGTTTGCTTCCCTCCAATCCTGATCCCATAGTATAGCTAGAGTTACTTTTCTATAATGCCTGGGGCAGTTTATTTACCAGCTGTCTCTCAGGCCAAGCCCATCCTTTCAGTCTGTTCTATGATGCTAGAGCTAGAAGTCTGAAAATTGCATTTCCCAGACTCCTTTGCAACTGGCTTCTTGTTAAATTCTGACAACTGGAGCCACTGGCAGGAGGCTGGAAGGTAGAGGAGAGAAGAAGCTCTCTTCCTGTTTTCTAGCTCCTGTCAGACTCCACAATGGCAGGTAACCCAGTTTCCTATGCATGAGACTTAAGGTAATCCCTCCCCTCATAGGTCCAAGCACCTCCTTAGCAGTTAGCACAGCTCTATGGTGGACCCAACTCTGAGTTTCTCGGTTTAGTGACCACGATTCCATTTTGTTCCCTACAGTCCTAGGGATGGCAGCTGCTTCCTAAAGTTACTAATCTCTATGTTATCTATCTCTGCTTCCACCTTTTACTCAGCCCTTCAATACCCTGTGTGTCCCTAGTTCCCTCTCTTAAATCAGAGACCCTGACCTATGTAGTAGTACTTGGTACCAGAAGGGGTTCTTAGGAAATAAACCCTAAAAATGAGATTCTAGGTGACTTACCTCTTTCTTTGACCTTGAACAGTGATGACCTCATGCCTCCCTCCAATGCATTTCCTACACAGCAACTATTTATGATTTTTACAAAACATCTCATCATCAGGTCAGTGGCCACGACTGCCATCAGTAGAGTGGTTTACTAAGGCTCTCCGGATTCCAGAACCACTATCTCTCTCTAGCCGCTCCTTGACACTACTTTCTCCTCCCTCACACTCCAAGCTCCAACCACTCGGAACTCCTTTCCATTTCAGAGCCACTATGCCTCTTTCACTCCCTCCACAAAGCTGTTTGTGCAACCTTGTATACTGTGCCTCTAATCCTCTCTGCTCACCCAGTTAACTCCTACTTGCTTAGACAGCATTTTCTTCTAGAAGTCTTCCCAACGTACATGCAGCCTAACTTCACCCATTACAGCAGTCACAATACTGCCTGGTAACCTGTGTACTTACTCCAAATGCCTCACTATTCTGGGAAGACAGGTACTATTTTTATCTTGCTCATAGTTTTAATCCCATTTAAGTTTTCAATAATAGTTTGTTGACTGAATGAATGAATCCATCAATGAATCCATGAATGAGAAGTATCGATTAATTCCTACCAGGGGAGATAACAAGATTCTTTTTTTAAAAAGATAGAATTTTATACTAGGCTGCTAGACGCAATATTAACACTGTAGAAATGTTATGAAAAAGTTTACCTTTAGTGTCCATGGACTCCTTAACAATATAAGTAAAATAATAATAATAATAATAATAATAATAATTTGGCCCTGGTCGGTTGGCTCAGTGGTAGAGCGTCGGCCTGGCGTGCGGGGGACCGGGGTTCGATTCCCGGCCAGGGCACATAGGAGAAGCGCCCATTTGCTTCTCCACCCCCACTCCTCCTTCCTCTCTGTCTCTCTCTTCCCCTCCCGCAGCCAAGGCTCCACTGGAGCAAAGATGGCCCGGGCGCTGGGGATGGCTCCTTGGCCTCTGCCCCAGGCGCTGGAGTGGCTCTGGTTGCAGCAGAGCGATGCCCCGGAGGGGCAGAGCGTCACCCCCTGGAGGGCAGAGCTTCGCCCCTGGTGGGCGTGCCGGGTGGATCCCGGTCGGGCACATGCGGGAGTCTGACTGTCTCTCCCCGTTTCCAGCTTCAGAAAAGTACAAAAAAAAAAATTTCTTTTAGGGGTATCAAGCAGCTGTTAGAAAATAAACTTCTTAGAAATAAAACTTATCTTTTGGAGTTATCCATAGGCAACCACATAGATAGCACTGCTTTAGAAATACAGTAACTAAACTCCCTTGGATGTCTATTACCTGTCCCGTTAGAAGGCCTAGCTGGTTTTCAACATCTCTGCTCTGAAGTAAAATGTGTACTGACATCCCAATAAACTTACTTTATTGCTTTCCTTTCAAAAAACACACACCAGATTTTAGAATCTGCTTTAAACCAAGTATGTTATAAATCTGAATGTTACTTTCAGAATTCAGTAAATGGAAAGAAAGTGCTTCAGTAAAAACTTCTATCTATCTATCTATTTCAATTAGAGATATGCTTCCATATTTGAACTCATTCCCCCCCCACACACACATACCCCAAATACATAGTTGAAATAAGAGAAATGGCTAAGTTGTAATACAGTTTTATAATTTATTGGTAAAAGTAACACACCTACATAAATTTTACTTTTTTGCTTTGTTTTATTGATTGATTTTAGAGAGACAGAGAGAAAAGGGAGGGGATAGGGGGACGGAGGAGGGGGAAAAAGAGAGAGAGAAGCATTTACTTGTTGTTCCATCTAGTTGTGTGTTCATGGGTCGCTTCCCATGTGTGCCTTGACTGGCAATCAAACCTGCAACCATTGTGTTTCAGGACACTAACCAACTGAGCCAAACAGCCTGGGCTGAATTTTACTTCTTAAAATTTATCTTCCAATCATTAAATTTTGTTATAATGAAATAGGCCAGACATTGGCCAAAAGCTCCTAGGTTAATTTTTTAATGCTTCTTGGACATTTAGTGGATTTATTTCTGCTGAGTAAACATTTATAGCAGTTTGCAGTTCAAAGGTTTTAGTCCTTAGAAATTTGGTTAATCATTTACTTTTTTCCTTGATCTCTTGGTAGCAACAACATACTTAGCAAAAATCAATGATGGCACAGCTTCCTCCTTATTATTTCCAAGTAATTATATAAAGACTTCTTGGCAAGATATTAAAATAGCACAGCAGGACAAAAGGAAAAATCATTCCCTAAAGTTGTTTAGCTTTTCAAAATAGTAAATAACAGTGGAAAGTAGAAATAATTTTCTATTTCTTGACTTTGACAATTAACCAAATGCCTGGCCCTGCCCTTTTCCCCCCTGACTTACTTCCCTTACCCCCAAATTCCTCAGTCAACTTGCAACTCTCAACCTAAATAAGTTTGGGATGCCTGAAACCTTCAGCTTTCTTTCCTTGTCACATCTGGAGAAACGCACTGAAAACAATAACCTCCACATCACTTCTCTTGTGAGTTTCAGTTAGAGCTTAACTAGGTCATTCTTGGCATCACAAAAGACTTCTTTGCTTCCCTCTTTTCAAAAAAGGGAAGGAAGGAAAGGGGGAAGGAAGGGGAGCAGAAAGGGATCCAGAGCATACAAAGACCCGGGAATTAATGAGAATACACCCTTCCTGAGAATTGACAGCTGTAAAGTAAAAAGATTTAAGCAATGTTAAGTGGAAGGGGACTAGAGCCAGCTAAGCTTGCCTATGCGTGAGTCACAGTTCTGACAACTGTTTCTCTTTGACATCATCACATTATTTGCCCCTTTGTCCCTGACTTTGTCTCCTCATCTTTAAAATAATGATGTTAATACATACCTTATGAGACTGTCATTAAGGATGAAATAACTTATGCAAAAACATTTAGAACAGTACTGTTGGGTGAATGAGCTGTAAAATCTGTATTTTCTGGGTTTTTCTCACTCTTATTGTTAAAGATGGCCGCTGCTCTCACGTGGTAATGTTCTCACGTGATACAGCTAATTGCCTTTCATGCTTGGGAAGGGGCTTGGTTATGCTAATGTGTGCTGGAGGAAGGGATTGTCCCAGGGAAAAGTTTTACAAAGAGGAGCTAGGAGGCCATTTTGAGGAGACCACGTTGTTCCAGAGGGGAAAGGCCACATGGAGGAGAGGAGGCAGCCAAAATGGAAGCATGTAGAGGGGACTGAGTGAGGCTCTTAGGCCTTTGATTCTAGGAAAACCAGAAAGATTCTCCTGCTTGTGGAACCGGAGGAATAGGTGAGTGGGTTTTGGTGCCCTGTGTGTTTGTTTTTCACTTGGCCTGTATGAGTCTAGAATAAAGGAAAATGGCTCCAGTTTTTGGTTCCACTGTTTCTTTATGATCTGTCTGAATTAAATGTGAACCTAAACCTGCATGAGCCAGGTGGCTGTGATGGTGGCCACGGCTACTGGCCATACAAGTATCCACAGTGGGCACTCGATGGCATTACCCATTACAACAATTCTTTTATACTCTAAAGAAGCCAATCTATTCATACAAATTAAAGAAAGGTGAGAAAAATCAGTAAGAAACAAGAGATATAAGAAGAGAAAAATGGCAAAAAGATGGGCATAAAGTAGGGAAGCACTTTGGGTATAATGGGAAACAGCACTGAACATAGTTGAGCAGCAGAGGGTAGGGCAGGGAAGAGATCAGTCCAAAAATGGAAACAAAGCTAAAGATGAAGGAAGCACTGACATCAAAATAGCTCAGCGGCTGAGCCAATCTTCAGACCTGCACGGGCTGCCCTGTTCGTTAGGCCAGCGTTTTCTGCACAGTAGTGCTCCTCAAACCCCTGGGGGCTCCACAGCCCCCCACAAGGAACATCTTTGAGGATGGGGAGGGGGATCTTCATCATCCCAACATCACTGCCACCCAGCCATCAACTACAACGGCTCAGGGAGAGCAACTCCACTTTTACCTGCTTTATTTACTCCTAATTTAAAGTATAATTTCCTTTGACTAAAAGGTTCTATTTCTAAAGAAAAAGGGGGGAAAATAAAAGCATAGGCCACTAATCAAATCCAACACTCTCATTTAACAGACTGAGAAACTGAAGCCCAGAGAAGGGAAGTGATTTTATCTAAACTCTCACAACATCTACAGGGCAGAAGCAGGAAGGAGTAATTCCCAGCCTCACAGGCCAGAGTCCTTCCCACTCCTCTCCATGTGTGCAGGCCTCACCCCTCACCCACAGCGACACACCTATATTGGCACTCATGTACTGAGCCAACTCAACCTCCTTGTACTATCCAAACTCAAACTTGGCACCATCTTCCACTCCTTCACTATCCTGTGTTCTCTCTGCCATCTATTGAACTATTAAAAACCAAATCAAATATCAAATCTTTCAAAATTCAGCTCAAATCCTGTCTATGGTTGCTATTTTACTTTCTTTCATACTCAATTCCTCCTTCCCCACCCAATCAAACTAGCCCTCACCCCACTAAATATTTTACAACCTATAAGATATTACTAGATGTATCTGATTTCCTGTGTTCACTAACTAGGCCAGTGGTTCTCAAAGTGTGCGCCAGGGCACACTGGTGTGCCCTAGAAGATTTCCAGGTGTACCCTGTGGTATTCCAGAGAAATATATGCCGGTTGGATATCAGAATACCAACAGAATTTTTGGAGTTTAGATTTTTTTAGGGACAGAGGTGTGGAGCTGTAAGCTGACAGTCTGCCCAACCCCCCACCTCATTTGCCTGATTAGATTGCAAAAGGCTGTTAAGCTGTGGTGCTGGATTGTTTACCCTACCCCCAAGTTCCCCGAAAGACTGGAGGCGAGTTTCTTCTATCCTTTGTTTGGTGTAAAGTTAAGATGATATGTATGGTTGGGGTTTCCTGCACTTAGTAAAATTCTTGGGTTGCCTTGGAAACATGACCAAAGATCTCATTAATTTGCTAATGGCCCACTTTGCCCTATAAATAAAGCAAGATGCAGTTTTTGGATGCGCTTTGTTCTTTTTTTTGTGTGGCAGAGACAGAGAGAGTCAGAGGAGGGACAGATAGGGACAGACACACAGGAAGGGAGAGAGCTGAAAAGCATCAACTCTTCGTTGTGACTCCTTAGTCTCTTTAGTTGGTCATTGACTGCTTTCTCATATGTGTCTTGATGGGGGGAGGGCTACAACAAGAGAAAGTGACCCCTTGCTCAAGCCAGTGACCACAGAGTCACGTCTATGATACCACACTCAATCCAGCAGCACCATGCTCAAGATGGATAAACCCGGGCTCAAGCCGACGGCCTCAGGGTTTCGATCGTGTGTCTTCCTCATCCCAGTCTGATGCTCTACCCATTGTGCCACCACCTGGTGAGGCTAACTCCTTCACTATTAATCATCACAGACTATTTTGAGAGAAGATAATCATGTCAATATTTCCAACATAAATGCTTAAAATTATTTTGTTAATCTGTGACAGGGAATTCTATACAGTTGCGTTATGTTTTTCTGAGTCCTGTTAAAGAAATAATAGTTTCCCTGTCTTCACAAAGCCAGTTAAACTTAAGCAACAAGTAAGACAGCACTGAAATGTGCACATCACAGGTTCGTAAATGTAAAGGTCAAACTAACAAAGACAGAAGATGATCTCCTGCTTCAGTGACTTTGAGTAAAAGGTTCATAAACTGACAAAAGGAGTGAGTAGAGCAAGATTTCTGGCCGGCCTTCTTTCAAGTCACTTCTCAGCTGGAGGGGAGAGGAAAGACCAGTTGTTCAGTCTAAAATGAAGGAAGGCATTGACAGCAATCCCACTGTTACTCAAAGGAATAGATCTAAGCCCTAAATTACAAAGGACAGTGGTGTGCTCTTCCTGTAAAATACCTTTTTCCCAGCCTTTAGTATCCTAAAGCCTAAGTCATCCTTCTGTTCTGTTACCGTTATTAAAATGTGCTCTTAGGAGGGAACACAACAAACCCCTGAGGGAAGGATTTTAGCTGCAATTTTATTAGGGGAAACATGCCTAAGTATGGATGTCCATGAGTCTCTTTTCAGAGAATTCTCCAGAATTTTCAGTGAGGGAACTAAGACCTAAGATACACACCTAACTACCAAGCAGAAAAAAAGTTCATCTGTTTTCTTTTATTAAATTGAGTGACATAGCCTGACCTGTGGTGGTGTCAACCTGGAACGCTGAGGTCACCGGTTTGAAACCCTGGGCCTGCCTGGTCAACTACTATGAGTTGATGCTTCCTGTTTCTCCCTCTTCTCCTTCTCTCTCTCTCTCTCTCCCTCTCCTCTCTCTAAAAATTAATTTTAAAAAATTGATTGACATAGTACTACATATAACATCTTAGTTTTGCCAAAAAAAATTATAAGAATGTGGTTCAGTATGATCCACTGACCATTAACCTTACAAATACTGTTTGAAGCAGGTCAAGATACAACCTACTACACTCAAACAGCAATCATTTAGCATGTCAACAATTTCCCTTAGACTCATGCTGGGTGTTTCCTGTTACTGTCTAAGACAAGGCTAAAATCACAAAGCTAAACAAGATGAAACACCATAAGAATTGACAGCTACACAGTGGCAGCAGGAAGTAATGTCTGCCATAGAAAGAGTTATTCACCAAGCATAAAACCAGCTCTTCCAGTGTAAAAAATTTAAGTGATCAGTTGATTCATCATACATTTATTGAGACATACATAACAAATATATATAAAGTGCTATACTATCCTCTGGGGTAAAGGACTAGGGGGAAAGAATACAGAGATAGCGGAAGTCTGGTGTCTACCTCCAAGGAGTAGACCATCTCAGAAGGAAGATAGACAAGTCAACAGTAACAAGGACAAATAATAATAATAGAGCAAACTGAAGACTGAAATTGATAACAGGCTAAAGAAGAAAAAAGCAGCTGATCTTCAAATTCTAACTTGGCAGAGAGTGATAAGGCCAAATGAAGGGAGCCATTGAATCTGCTGAAACTAACAACTAAAACACAGCTGAATAGGATTTTCTCAGGTTCACACACTAATCCCCTCATACCACTATCCAACATTCACAATACACAGTAAAGTAATAACTCCTAATTCTTCCACAGTGGGCCCAGCTCAACTGAATTCAAAGGAAAAAAGGCACCCAGTCATCTTGCACTGGACAATGTGGAACATCTGTTAAATGACCCATATTAGAATTACAGACATGAGGACTGTGATGGGATTCAGCTGGTTCGCACTGGTTCAGCAGAACCAATACCTAATTTTTTGTTGACTTCCGTGAACCAGTTGTTAAAATGGCACTTGTAATCATGGTTCTCTCTAAGGTGGGTGCCTGGGCAGCTGCCCAATGTAGAAATCAAAAGTTTACATTCCATACTCGTTTTGAACATTCATCTGCATAACAGCATATTCTAAGCGCCTATAGTAATGTTCATTCAGTTCATAAGTGAAAATAATTGCAAGTGAGGACTCCAATCAAGAAGCAATATGGAAATATCTTAAATAACAGTTTTATTGGTTTTTGGTCAGGTATTATTTAATATTTTTCATTAATAGTTTAAAACTCTTTCTTATAACACAACCTAGTTTAGTGTACCTCTTTCTTTTTTTTTTTTGCATTTTTCTGAAGCTGGAAACAGGGAGAGACAGTCAGACAGACTCCCACATGCGCCCGACCGGGATCCACCCGGCACGCCCACCATGGGGCGACGCTCTGCCCACTAGGGGGCGATGCTCTGCCCATCCTGGGCGTCGCCATGTTGCGACCAGAGCCATTCTAGCACCTGAGGCAGAGGCCACAGAGCCATCCCCAGCTCCCGGGCCATCTTTGCTCCAATGGAGCCTTGGCTGCGGGAGGGGAAGAGAGAGACAGAGAGGAAGGCGCGGCAGAGGGGTGGAGAAGCAAATGGGTGCTTCTCCTGTGTGCCCTGGCCGGAATCGAACCCGGGTCCTCCGCACGCTAGGCCGATGCTCTACCGCTGAGCCAACCGGCCAGGGCTATTGTACCTCTTTCTATTATTCTTATTTTAGTATTAAGTGCATGAAATGATAAACTACCTTTCAGTATATCGTTTTTTAATACTTAAAATGCTCATTAAGGCAGAGAATCAGTTGGAAATGAATTACTCAAATCCCACCACTGCATGAGGAAAGGGGAAGGCAATACTTAGTAGGGTTGTAGACACTGTTGACTATAAATTTCAGGGGTGAATCTTACTGGAGTAAAAATCACAGAGAAACAGCACCTGAAATCTACACACATCTCAGATCTTAATAAAAAATCACATATTGTTTAAGAAATTTAACTTTTGTTTTTTGTTACCTTCAGCTGAGAGCTCCGCTGGAGATAGTCTGGTCAACTAGAATTGTAGCCCTTTAAAGTTACAGGTCATGTTTCTTTCACTTCTAGGTATCCCCAGTAGCACCTAGCATAAGGTAGGCACTAAAACATATGAAGAGAAGAAGAAAACTCAGGGGTTAGTTAGCACTCCATGAACTCTATCCTCAGCTGCTGGGGACTCAGCAAGGAGCACAGACATTTGTAAATCATGAATAGTGAGTGTAGTAATAAACCCACACTCTTAGCCTAAAAGCACAACAACAACCCTCTTCCAAGAGCACTGATGCTACCATACAGGTGGCAACAACTGGATCCAGCCTCCCAATGAAGTAAGACTAAGGTACTGAAACTGTAGTGTTTGCTTCTCATTCACCACACACAGTATCAGTATTAGTTAGGGAAGACTAGTCTCTGCTGAAATAGACCCAAAAGAATATAATGGTGCAAACACCTTAGAACACTGTGTCTTGCTCCTATGATGGGGGATAGGTGAATGACGTGCACCTCTTCTTTACATTGAAATAGGGATTAAAGCTGACAGGCTCTGCTGTCTTTACCATGATCATTCTAATGCCAAGAACTCAGTCACATGGCCACACCTCAGTGCAAGAGAGGCTGATAAATGTATTTCCGAGATCATCACACAAAATGGCTGACCCTTTATTTCTGAAGGAAAGGGAATAACCTGATATTAGCATCCAGAGAAAGCAGTTGATGAAGAAGCTTTGCTTAGCTTCCTCCAAGAGAGTCATCTTCAATAGGGGAGATACATTCTCTCATGACTACACTTCCCTTGGGCCTTTATCAGGATTCACCCAAATAATACGTTCATGAGGGGTTCATCTCTGAGGTGGCAAATGCATGTGGTACAGCATATGGTTTCCCTCCCAAAGGAACAAAATGCTCAGTGTTTCCATGAGACATTCCATTGATTCCATTCCCTGGGTAGGAACCATCGTGTCTTCGACTCAGCACTTTCATCCCAGCACTAGGAGCTGACCTCCTCCTCAGAGCAATCTTTCACAAAGAGAGGATATTTCACCTCAGAGACATTTTACACATTAAACAAGGGGTAGAAACAATCCTGTGCTGGAACGTGGACACTGGGCAACTGGCTGACACACTCCTGGGTTATTTACCCTAACCCGCCTCCCAAAGCATGTAACTGAATATCATGCCTCAGCAAAACGACAAATCAGCCTATGTCACGGACCTTTCTTGGTCTATCTCAGATGCTGTATCACTGACATGCAAATGATCTACTACAAACAAATATATGCTCTTTTGGCAAAGTATATCTTGACTTATCTTCCTGTCTTCCACAATGCCTTGAATAATGTTTGCTGAGTGAATATAGTCATTTTTAAAAAATCTGTCATTAGTAAGGTCCTCTGCCTGTGACCACATAAGAGCTGTCAGTCTTCAGGACAAACACACAACTCTATGACTCATTCCACATACAACCCTGCGAATGGGTGTGGGGTAAGTATAAATACTTTATGACTGTGGCAATGACAATACTAATAATGACTATGACAGGACAGTCACAATATGTAAGAGACTATGCTGTTTCATGCCCGTGGGTCCAATCAGTCACCACAAGTCATGCAAGATGCTAGGTCCTACTATGGTTCCCTCACACGTTGGCACTATTCCCATCCCCATCCCTGTTTTAATATTCTTGATAGCACATATCACCATCTGATATATTTAACTTATTTGTGTGACTGCCTTCCCCACTCTAGAAGCTCTGTGAGGGCCAGGAATGATATCCATGTTGTCCAGCACCAAAACAGTGCCTGGCCTGTCAGAAGTGCTCAGTAGACACCTGTAGAAGGAAAGGATGAAAAAGAGAAGACATTTGAACTCTTTTCTCTGTATCTGAAGATCTGAGCCACAAAGAAATTACTCCTGCAATGCTCCAGCATACTGACATTCTTCTGACATACTCAGAGCATCTCAAAAAGAGATCTCACAGACAAATCACTTTTTGTCATAAAGCAGGGTTTCTAGAAAACTCAAGGAATTGTCATGCCATCGTAAGATCCCCAAACAAACCAAGAATGGACAGAATGTTCAGGATTGGCACTTTTCACAGAACAAGAATCACAGGTGCTGGCCTGGCTCACTGTGCACTCCACTCCACAGTCCGGCCCCTGGAGTGGCAGCGGCACCTGCACCTGCACCTGCACTCGAGGCATGAAGCCAGAGAGGACGGGGAAGCCCTTCAAACAGCTTCAGAAACAAATCTACCTGCATTCCACGTGTAAAATGATCAGAATCAGTTCTAGTCATGGGAAGTAGCCAACATTCATTTCAAGAAAAAAGAATGGTTAATATTCTCAGCTTTCCAAAAGCAGCTATATATCTGATAAATTACTTTAGGTTGTTAAAAAAATTACTGAATATTATGAAAAACAGGACAGAGGTCCTTCAAAAAATTGAAAATATGACTACCATATGATCTAACAATTCCACCTCTGTGTATTTATCTGAAGAAAAAGAAAACACTGACTTGAAATATATCTGCACTCCCATGTTCATTGCAGAGTTATTTATAATAGTCAAGATATGGAAGCAATCTAAATGCCCATCATTGGATGTATGAAGAAAATGTGGTATAAATATATACACATATAATATAATATTATTCAACCATAAAAAGAAAATCTTGCCATTTGCAACAAAATGGAATCTTAAGATTGTTATGCTGGGTGAAATACTGCTAAGTCAGAAAAAAGATAAATACTGTATGATTTCACTTATATGTGGAATATAATAAAAATCCTAAAACACACAAAACACCACCAAGCTCATAGATACAAAGAACAGACTATTGGTTGCTAGAAGTAAGAGAAGGGAAAAAAGAAGGTGAAACAAGTAAAGCAGGTCAAAGGTACAAACTTCCAGTTATAAAATAAATAAGTCACAGTGATATAATCTACAGTATTGTGACTATAGTTAATAATACTGTATTGCATATTCAAAAGTTGGTAAGAGAGATCTCATCACAAGAAAAAAATCATTAACTATGGTGATCACACAGGAATGTTATTATTAACTAAAATCCAGGCTTCATTTAGAGTTCCAGTTTTTCCACTAATGTACTTTTTTTTTGCTCCAAGATCCAATCCAGGATATCACACTGCATTTAGGACCACATTTATTTTAAATTCTCTTGGTCCCTTCATTCATCCTTCCCTGGGACAGAGAATGGCTGATAGAGCTGCTCTCTTCTTTACTGAGCTGGGGAAACTAAGGCTTGAAAACATCAAGTGAACAAGGTCCCTTAGCAGGGCGGGGATAGCAAACAAGCAAACCCTGCCTCACTTTATACCCTTCCTCTTTGTATTCCCTTCCTCTTGGCTTTCAGGGGCCCCTTTGGAATGTGCCACCTAACCTACCTCGTCCCTGTGCAGATAACAAGATGTCCCTACCAGAGTAGCCAGCTTTGGGAGAAATCCACACCCTGCCCTAACACCTCTTGCCCTAGATTTGAGGGCCGGGACAGTGTCTTAGTGACTTCAGCCTGCAAGAGTGTGGAGAGACACTGCTATTCGCCTATGTAAATCATTTGTAACAGATAAAATATGCCACAGATTATTTTCAGTTTCTCTGACAGGAGCAGTCTGTTTCCCCAGCCCTTGAATCTAAGCCAGCCTTATGATCTGCTCTGACCAAAAGAATGTAGCAGAAGTGATGTTGTACCAATTCTGGGCCTAGAACTCAAGAAACCTCACAGCTTCTACTCTCATTCTCTTGGAATCTTGAGGCCATCATGTGATTAAACTTGGGCTCGCCTGCTGGAGAAGCTGCATGGAAGACAACTAGTCACCCAGCCCAGAGCTTGCTAACTGCCGGTCAAGTGAGTTAGACCATCCTTGACTCATCTGAGGTGACAGCTGATTGCATGTAGTCCCAGGAGTAACTCCAGGCTATGTCAGAGGTGTTCAGGTGAACCCATTCCAAACTATCAATCCACAGAATTGTGGGCAAATAATTGTTTTTAGCTGCTAAATTTGAAGATGCTATGCTACAGAGCAAAGACTGATATCAATTCCTCATTTCTCTCTCTGTAGTGGGATTCCAATTGCACTTCAGGAGAGAGTTTGCCATTCCTGTGACATATTTCCCTCTTATTCTTATTTAAGGATTACCTGCTTTTCCATTTTCATACTTGCCCCTCAAAGTAAAAGTAAGAGAGAGATAAAAAATAGAAATTATACAAAACTATACAATGAATAATTAAAACATACTTCTTTCCCAGACCTAAGCCCCCAAATGTCAGGTTGAACAGTATCATATAGTATAATCAGATGCAGAAAAAAGCACTCCTCCTCTGGTATAGAACAAACTCAAGTCCAACCCCATCACCTGAGGAACAAGGCCATAGCCACAACATCACATACTCTTCCCAGAACTCACTCCAACTTGACTTTGACCCTCAGCTAAGCAGTTCAGGTTTGTTAGTCCCATTGGCTTCTGTCAGTAGGCTCCAAAACACTCACATGTAGCCTCCTGATGCAACATGACATTATGAAAACAAACAAACAAAAAACACTTGCATTTAGAACCAAATCAAAATAGTATGATTTTGAACATGAAATGGCCCTAAATTTTCAGCAAAGTGATGGCCTCTGTATTAGCTACAAATCATGCAATGCCATTATTTATATTTATCTTTTCTAAAGAGTGGTATTCTCCATTGAGGAATGCTCTTCTACCAGGCTGTGCCTGCTCCATGTCAGCCTGACTGCAGCTGTGTTTAACTCAACTGCTCGCAACAGTGGTTCATTGAGAGTTGGAGGGTTGCGAAAGAGCTCTTCCCAGTGTCTGGGATATCCTGAAATGGCCTTATTTCCCCTTGGGCATCATTGTATAATCGATTCCACCCCCAAATGTATCCTGGAATTCTGCATTCACACCACAGACATTTTAGTCAAGGCAACCATCACAAAGAGCTATGAGGTTATTATGGCTTACCTTGTGATGGGTTCCCACACTTAGACTTGGAAGAGAGAGCTATAGACTACTCCAGAGTTCCCTTTAATTAGACATAGAGTAAAAGCAAAATTAATCTCTTCTTTATTCAATAAAAGTTTTTCTGCCTTAAACCTGTTCAGGCAATTCAAATCAATCCCACTGTCCACTTCCTAAGCCTGCATATTCTTTGTTCTTGAGAGAAAAAAGGAAATTAGGTAAACAAAACTTGAATCTTAAATCTAAATTCAAATTGCCTGGGGCTATTCACACTTGAATAAATAAATAAGTGTCGCATAAACTAATAAATATTTCATACATACATCTATGTATGTATATGTATGTAAAACATGTTTTATAACGCATTCACCTACCTTTAACCCAGCCTTTCAGCTAAGACTGCACTTTATGGAAAACTCCACAGGCAGAGCACCTGTCCTCCCAGCACTTCAATGTCTTTATGACGGAGCAGAACTTTCTAAACAGGAAACCAAAGCGCAGAAAGGTGGGGCTATTTTCCTCAGTGACTCCAGAACCCCAAATGCCTGGCATTCCCCAGCCAACACTTCAAGGCTCACATAATCAAATCAGATGTTTTTCATGTGGAGATGGATCTGTTCAGTGAATTTAACATGAAACTTAATTTTTTTCTTTTTTGCAATTTGATCAAAGTGACAAGTAGAAAAAAAAATTTGACATGACCAATGGTGGTACCTATACCCATGAAAGAATACCTTCTATTTCATACCCTTTCGTCTATTCTAAAACTACCTTCAGCAGAGCCAGTGAGATGACTTGATAGAAAAGCCAAAGCTTCTGACTTTCCAGATATAGCCATCTAAATGCAGCAGATCACAGAAAGCAGATACTTAAAATAATTTCACTATGATGGATTTAAGGTTGAGAAAAACAAATCAGATTCCAGTGAAAAATGAATTTGCTCATAAATACAAAAACTTATTTAGTACTTAATATTCACATTACAAAAAAGAAATCTATATTTCACTAAGAGCTCTGAAACTCTTGAATATTCTTTGCCTCGCTCCCCACACGAACCACAGAGTAATTACGTGGCACCTGAATAGTGATGTGGACTCTGACCCAAGCTTCCTCTATGATGACACTTTTCTAGGTGGATCCTGAGGCTGTCAGGTGCTTCTTACGCTGGTAAATAGCCAAGGAACTTACGTAAGGCTGTGCCTCTCCCATACACACTCCAGCTTCAGAAAGCCACTGCTAGCTGTTCTAAAAGCACACTGCTTTCCCTCATGATGGAAACTCTTTCTTGTGGCTGGGAAACAATAGTTAATGTTGTGCATGACCCAAAAGAAGCTATAATTATTAGGAATTACGGACAAAGGATGAGTTACCAAGTTCAGCTCAATGGAACGAGACAAAATAAAGATTGCCACGGACCCAGAACTGCCAACTCCAGTGGTTTTAAGTACCTGTCTCACAGATGCTTCTGTGCTATTCAGTGATGGAAAAGTGAGAGACCCAGGTGTAAGGCACCATTATTCAGCTTTGAAAACTGTAGATGCTTTCTTGCAGGATTTGGTTCAACTAAACACAGATGGAAAAGAAAAAGAAAGTATTCCTAAGCTATGTGGCTGAGCAATTATTGAATTCCATGGGCTAGGCAGGTTATTCTTTGGATGACTGAAATTTTCAAAAGTTAAGGCTCTAACGAGTTACCACTACATCTTGAATTTCCCTATTTTGACCAGAAGAACAACATATTCAGTGTTTTGTTTTTCATGATAGCATGGAGCTACAAGAACCACTCATCCTGCCTCCACATCTGTTTTTCCCTTTCTAGGGCCATTCTATTTCAGAAAAAGAATTCCTATTTTTACTTGGTGGCCCATGCAATGTACATGTAGCAGTAGTGTTTACAGTTTGTAAGCTTTGATTAATCATAAATTTTTGGACATCAGTGATCCCATTTATGGGGGAAAACTGAATTAACATCTACCTTAAATTCTGGTTTTGCTACATATAAGCTGTGAGACATGGAGCAGATCTCTCACACATAAAGAAGTTAGAAAATAAGTGAGCTGATTTATAAGATCACCAGTGATTCCACTTATGGGACAAGAAACTTAAAAGATGAGCATAGAACAGCAGTTCTTAAGTTTTTTGGTTGTAGGACTCCTTAGAAATTACTGAAGACACTTAAGAATTTATCTTAGAAAATTCTAGAAAACATAAGAATATACACACACATATTTCAATAGCTAACATGGTATTTAAAAAATTCCACAATACACCTGTGAGAAAATGAGAGTAAAAGAGGTAAAAAATAATGTCTTAATACTACCATGAAAGTTGTTTTAGTGCCTGGCCAGATAGCTCAGTTGGTTAGAGCATTGTCTCAAAGCACAGAAGCTGCCATTTTGATCCCTGGTCCAGGAACATACAGGAACAGATCACTATTCCTGTCTCTCTCTCCCTTTCTCCCTTCTTCTTTCTCTAAAATCAATAAACATTTAAAAAATTGTTTTGGCTCCCCAGACCCCTCCACAGAGTCTCAGGAACCCCCAGACATCCTCAGATTGCACTTTGAAAACCACTATCCCAGAATAAACTAACATCAGAAAGCAGGACAACTGTCAAAGACTACTGGAATCCTATCAAAAGAATTCAGGAGTGAGCACAGAGGGGCTCTCGCTGGTCAAAGGTGGCACAATTTTAGTACCAAGAAGAATAAATGCAATGAATTGAAACACTAATATTTTAAAATTATTAATTCTTAATGAATCTCATACCTCTCTGTCCCTACCTCCCCCTGTCTGCCTATCTCAATGGTTACCTTTGAAGAATATTACAAATTAGCTAATAAACCCAACTAATTATTTTTAATACTGATAAAGAGAAAAAATCAGGTGTTTTTCCTACCTTTCCTACATAAACTGTACCTCAGGATAATTAAGTACCTGATTCGTAAGAGTTTCTCTTTATAGACATAGTCTAGGTAATAAATAAAGAAATGAATAAGAGTTTGAATCCACTAATGAATTGATGGATTTAGGCAGCAACAATCAACATTGTCAAAATATCACAAAGACACACACACACACACACACACACACACACACACACCCCCATGCAGAACAAATGTTAATTTCAGTGGCTCCTGACAGAAGTACACAACACTCAAAGTATTCTTGACAAAAAATGGAAACTAAATTTGTTTGATCCAGCCTCTAAATGTAACTACCAGTTCTAAAGAAATACAGGAGCCAGAGGAACATTTAACAGGTATGTAATCAGCAAAATCCAGCCTATGGGAAACTTTAGAGTACAAATGCTTCACTTTGGCAAAAAAATAAATTGTAATAAAAGACAGTGAAGGGTGACTCTACATATTAAAGGGGACTCTAGAGGCATGCCAACCAGGGGACCAGAAGATGGCGACAGAGTAGGCAGACATTACAACTCCCATCTCCCAGAACCAAAGAGGATTACAACTTAACTTGGGAATAATCATCTTGAAAAACCAACTCTGGACTAAACTAAGAGAAATCCATAACCAAGGATCACTGAGGAAACCACAGTGAGCTGGTAGGAAGGGCGGAGACGCGGAAAGAGCTGCCCCGCACCCAAGAGTGAGCGGTGGCCTGGAGGGACTCTCATGGCAGGGTGGGTTGCTTGGAGAGTTGTGGGCCCTTAGCTCCAGGAAAGGAGCCCCAGCCTAGAGTTCCAAAGACTAGAAGAGGCGTAAGGACAGTATTTCGCTGAGAGAAGAGCTGGGTTACTGTTTGCAAGACAGAGACAGAACTCCCAGACCTAAGCTCTGTCTTAAAGGGGCCACGCAGAAAACCTCATTCACAGCCACTTACCTGGCGATCCAAGAGCGGGGAGTGCTGACAGGACTGGAGTTGTGAGAGGAGAGTGTAATCTCGGAGGCACAGAAAGAGACTGTGGGAGACAGCCACCCTAACCCCTGTGCTCCTGAGTCACTCCCCAACTCTGAAATGGCCATTTTCCTGTGAAAAGCAACATTAGAAAAGGAAGCAATTACTCCACCTGCCAGAGGCTCTTCTACTCTAGTCAGAGCAAAGAGTTGCTTAGAAGCAGAGTGCATATCAGGGACACAGGTTTTGAGTGCTGAACTCAGGGCTAAACTGCCCCTTCCACACTTCTGAGTACCCTCTGAAGGGCAGGCAGGCCCAGCTGCAGCGGGGGCGGGGGCTAACCCAGCGAGTCAGCCCACAAGGGTGGTATCCGGCAAGGCAGCCCATGTGTCGCCCGTAAGTAGTCCTGCGTGCCCAGTGGTGCCTGTGCCAAACATCCAAGGAGGCAGCGGCAGCAGCTACAGCAGGGAGGCTGGCAGACCACACCTCGAAAACACAGAGGCCACACCCACTGGCCAAGAATAAATAAAACCCACTCTAGGAGTGCAGCTGATATTTACCATGGCACCTGGGCCCAGCAGAGGCAGCCACAAATTCTGAATTGCCCATAGCTCCAAGAAGGTTGCTAAGGGCCAGTCATAGGCAGTGACTCCCACTGGTCTGCACCAGGTTCCAGCCAAGAAGGTCCAGGGCTGGCATATCCAGCAGCCAGATACAGAGAGCATCAGCTCAGGACCTAACAATCCTAGTTAGAGTGGTATCTTAAGGAATGGCTCCTCATACATGACTCAGCTAAGGCATGAAAAATGCCAACACAAATAGCAAAAAGGCAGTAGCAGCAGACAAGTACCAAAGAGCAGATTACAAACATAGCTGATGCCAACCCAAGAATATCCAGAAACAGCACAACTGGAAGATGGAGGCAGACAACACCAACTCTATACTTAGGTAGCTACACAAACAGCACACCCACAGCAGCAGTCTACACACAGAAACTAGGAAGACAGAGAAATGCAATCCAAATAAATAAACAGAAGAGATATCCAGAAAAAGAACTAAATGAGATAGAAATAACAAAGATACAAGATGCACACTATAAAATAATGATTGTTAGAATGCTCTAGGTTCTTAGAGCAACAATTGACAGACATAATTAACACCTAAAGAAAGATAGCAAGCATCAAAAAGAACATTGAAATCATAAAAAAAGAATCAGAAAGAAATGACAAACACAATGTCAGAAATGAAGACTACACTAGAAGGAATTAAAAGCAGGCTGGATGAAACAGAGGATCGAATCAGCGATTTACAGGACATGATAAATGAAAGCACAGAAGCAGAACAACAAAAAGAAAAGAGGATCAAAAAGTATGAGGAAACTCTAAGAGAGCTCCGTGACAGCATGAAGAGAAATAACATCTGCATCATAGAGGTTTCTGAAGGAAAAGAGAAAGAACAAGGGATAGAGAACCTGATTGAAGAAATTATAGCTGAAAATTTCCCTAAATTGATGCAGGAAAGAGTTATACAGGTTCAAGAAGAGGAGAGAATTCCATTAAAAAAGAAACCAAAGAGACCTACACCAAGACACATTATAATAAAATTACCAAAGGTAAGAGATAAAGAAAGAATACTAAAAGCTGCAAGAGAAAAACAGTCAATGATCTACAATGGAGCCCACATAAGGATTACATCCAACTTTTCAATAGAAACACTTGAGGCCAGAACGAATGACTAGAAATGTTCAAAGTAATGCAATACAAGAGCCTACAACCAAGACTTCTTCATCCAGCAAGGCTATGGTTTAAAATTGAAGGAGAAATAAAAAGCTTCCCAGACAAAAAAAAAAAAACACCTTAAGGAATTCATCACAAACAAACCAATGCTGCAAGAAATGTTAAAGGCCTGTTGTAAACAGAACAAAGGGGGAAAACATCTAGAAAAAGAGGAATGCAGATTTAAAGAATAAAATGGCAATAAACAACTACATATCAATAATAACCTTAAATGTAAATGGATTAAATGCACCAATCAAAAGACATAGGGTAGCTGTGTGGATAAGAAAACAGAACCTATACATATACTGTCTAAAACAGACCCACCTCAAAACAAAAGATACACATAGACTGAAAGTGAAAAGATGAAAAAAATATTTCATGCAAATGAAATGAAAAAAAAAAAAAGCTGGGCTAGTAATACTTATATCTGACAAAATAGACTTTAAAACAAAGGCTTTTGTAAGAAATAAACAGGTCACTACATAATGATAAAGGGAGCAATCCAATAGAAAGATATAACCATTATAAATATCTATGCACCGATAAAAGGAGCACCTAAATATATAAAGCAGATTTTGATGGACAAAAAGGAAGAGATCAACAGCAATACTATAATAGTAGGGAATTGTAATACCCCACTAACATCAATGGATAGATCCTCAAGAAAGAAAATTAACAAAGAAACAGCAGCCTTAAAGGATACCCTAGATCAGGGGTCTCAAACTCAACTCAGCATGTGGGCCGCAGAGCAAGATCACAGCCATTCGGCGGGCCGCGCTAGGTCTACAAAAGGCAACTGTTACGCAACACTTTTCTCACTGCAGTTGAAAACAAAAAAAATCAGTACAACAAGCACAATCGTACATGTAGTTTACTCAGTGTCACAAAACGACCAGAAACTGTAGTTCGCATCACAACTGCTGTTAACTAAGCTAATATCTAGTTAGGATGCTAGAGAAATGAAAAATACAAGTAGGCCCCTAGGCTTACTTAATTTTATCCAAAATATTTTGAACTTCGTGGATTAGTCTGCGGGCCACACAAAATTGTTCGGCGGGTCGCATGCGGCCCGTGGGCCACGAGTTTGAGACCCCTGCCCTAGATCAACTGAATTTAACAGATATCTTCAGAACCTTTCACCCTAAAGCAGCAGAATATACATTCTTTTCAAGTGCTCATGGTACATTCTCTAGGATAGACCGTATGCTAGGACACAAAATAAACATCAATAAATTTAAAAAGATTGAAATCATATCGAGTACCTTCTCTGATCACAATGGCATGAAAGTGGAAATCAATTACAATAGAAAAACTGAAAAATATTCAAAAACTTGGAGACTAAATAGCATGGTCTTAAATAGTGAATCAGTTATCAAAGAGATCAAGGAAGAAATCAAAAATTTCCTTGTAACAAATGAAAATGAGCATACAACTCAAAATTTATGGGACACAGCAAAAGCAGTACTGAGAGGGAAGTACATAGCATTACAGGCATACCTTAAGAAGCTAGAAAAGCTCAAATAAACAACTTAACCCTGCATCTAAAAGAACTAGGAAAAAGAAGAGCAAGTAAAGCCCAGAGGAAATAGAAGAAAGGAATTTAATAAAGATCAGAGAGGAAAAAAATGCCATAGAGACTAAAAAAAACAATACAGAGGATCAATGAAAGCAAGAGCTGGTTCTTTGAAAAAGTAAACAAGATTGATAAACCTTTAACCTGACTCACCAAAAAAAAAAAAAGAGAGAGAGATAGGACTCAAATAAATAAAATTATAAATAAGAATGAAGAAGTAACTGACACAGCAGAAATACAAAGGATTTTAAGAAAATACTATGAAGAACTATATGCCTAAAAATTAGACAACTTTGGTGAAATGGACAATTCCTTGAAACATATAATCTTTCAAAAATAAATCTGGAAGAATCAGAAAACCTAAACAGACCAAATACAACAAATGAGATTGAAACAGTTATCAAAAAACTCACAACAAACAAAAGTCCTGGGCCAGATGTCTTCATAGCAAATTCTACCAAATACTCAAAAGAACTAACTCCTATCCTTCTCAAGCTAATTGAAAAAATGCAAGAGGAGGGAAGACTTCCAAGCTCCTTTTATGAGGTGAGCATAATCCTCATTCCAAAACCAGGTAAAGACACTACAAAGAAAGAAAACTATAGGCCAATATCCCTGATGAACTTAGATGCTAAAATTCTCAGCAAAATATTAGGAAACCGGATCCAGCAATATATGAAAAAATTCATACATGATGATCAAGTGGAATTTATTCTGGGGAGGCAAAGCTGATACAATATTCGCAAATCAATCAATGTGATTCATCACATAAACAAAAGGAAAGAGAAAAATCACATGATAATATCAATAGATGCAGAAAAAGCATCTGATAAAAGCCAGCACCCATTTATGATCAAAACTCTCGGCAAAGTGGGAATATAGGGAACATACCTCAACATGATAAAGGTCATCTATGACAGACCCACAGCCAACATCATACTCAATGGACAAAAGTTAAAAGTAATCCCCTTAAGATCAGGAACAAGGCAGAGGTGCCCCCTTTCACCACTCTTATTCAACATAGTTCTGGAAGTCCTAGCCACAGCAATCAGACAAGAAGAAGAAATAAAAGGCATCCAAACTGGAAACGAAGAAGTAAAACAATCATTATTTGCCGATGACTTAATTCTGTACACAGAGAACCCTAAAGTTTCAGTCAAAAAACTACTGCACCTGAAAAATTAATTCAGCAAGGTGGCAGGATACAAAATTAATATTCAGAAATCAGAAGCATTTTTAAACCCCAACAATGAACTGCCTGAAAGAGAAATTAAGAAAGCAATCCCCTTCACTACTGCAACCGAATAAATAAAGTACCCAGGAACAAATTTAACCAAGGAGGTTACAGACTTATAGTTAAAAAATTATAAAACATTGATAAAAGAAATCAAGGAAGATACAAACAAGTGGAAGCATATACTGTGTTCTTGGATAGGAATAAATATCATTAAAATGTCTATATAACCCAAAGCAATCTATACATTCAATGCAATTCCTATTGAAATACTAATGGCATACTTCAAAGATATAGAACAAATATTTCAAAAATTTACATGGAACCAAAAAAGAACACAAATAGCCTATCAATCTTGAAAAAGAATAAAAAAGTGGGAGGTATCAGACTTCCTGATATCAAGTTATACTACAAGGCCATTGTACTCAAAAGAGCTTGGTTCTGGCATAAGAACAGGCATATAGACCAATGAAACAGAACAGAGAACCCAGAAATAAACCCACACTTTTATGGACAACCGATATTTGACAAAGGAGGTAAGAGCATACAATAGTGTAAAGACAGTCTCTTTAACAAATGGTGTTGGAAAAATTGGACAGGTACTTGCAAAAAAATAAAACTAGACTACCAACTTACACCATTCACAAAAATAAACTCAAAATGGATAAAAGACTTAAATGTAAGTCGTGAAACCATAAGCATCTTGGAAGAAAACATAGGCAGTAAGCTCTCCAACATGTATCTCAGCAATATATCTCCACAGGCAAGTGTAATAAAGGACGGGATGAACAAATGGAACTATATCAAACTAAAAAGCTTTTGCTCAGCTAAAGACAATATGAACAAAATAAAATGACAAACCACACAATGGGAGAACATATTCGACAATATGTCTGATAAGGGGTTAATAACCAAAATTTATAAAGAACTTGTAAAACTCAACACCAGGAAGGTAAACAATCCATCAAAAAATGGGCAAAAGAAATGAATAGACACTTCTCCAAAGAGGGTATACAGATGGCCAATAGGCAGATGAAAAAAATGTTCAACATCACTAATCATTAGAGAAATACAAATTAAAACCACAATGAGATACCACCTCATGCCTGTCAAAATGGCTATCATTAACAAAACAACACATATTAAGTGCTGACGAGGGTCTGGAGAAAAGGGAACCCTCCTGCACAGCTGGTGGGAATGCAGACTGGTGCATCCACTGTGGAAAACAGTATGGAGATTCCTCAAAAAATTTAAAATCGAACTGTCTTTTGACCCAGCTATCCCAGTTTTAGGAATATATTCTAAGAATACTAAATCACTGATTCAAAAGAAGAAATTCACCCCCATGTTTATTGCAGCATTGTTTACAATAGCCAAGTTCTGGAAACAGCCCATGTGTCCATCAGTGGACGAATGAATTAAAAAGCAGTGGTATGCAATAGAATACTATGTGGCCCTGAAAAAGAAGGAAATCTTACCTTTTGCTACAACATGGATGCACCTGGAAACTATTATGCTAAGTGAAATAAGCTAGGCAGAGAAAAAAATATATAGAATGACCTCACTCATTTGAGGAATCTAATGAACAATGTGAACTGAGGAACAGAATAGAAGCAGATGCGGGATCAAAGGGAGCAGAGGGAAAGTGGACAGAGGGAAAGGGGATGAGAGGATGGGATCAGAGAAGGGAAAGAGATTAGTGAAATTATATATACCTAACACAGCATTATGAAGAGCAGGACAGCAGATCCTGGATGGAAGGGGGAATGGTGTTGGGGGGAGGGAGCAAGGGGTGTGTCAAGGGGAACACGAGAGTAGGAGGGGGTATATTCTGTGGGACACTTGAATCTATGTAAACACAATAAATTAAAATCAATAAAAAATTTTAAAATAATAAATAAAAAAAGGCATATCAACCAATTGCACCGTGTATACCTTATTTGGACCTTGATACAAACCAACGTAAAAGAAAAATGAGGAAAACAGATAGATTTGAAGACTGACTAGATAGTCCACAATTATATTAAAGAAGGTCTTATTATGATAATATTACAGTTTAAAGGAAAAGCATTCTCATCTTTCAGAGATGTGCACAGAAATATGAATGAAATACTAGTATGTCCGGCATTTGCTTCTAAATCACCTGGGGTGGGGAGAGGATGTTGTGGTCTAGATTAAGCAAGATTGGCCCTAATTCGACCATTGTTGAAGCTGGGAGAGAGACAGATAGGGTTCTCTATAATATTGTTTCTGTGTATGGGTGAAATTTTCCATCTAAAAATAACAAGAGCCATGAAAACGTCTGCTTGTCTGCCCCAGCAATTCTGGGAGATGCTCAAGGGCAAGACCGAGTGCTGGGTCTGCATCCAGGAGCCGCTCCGGGGCTCAGGCGGAAAGGCAGACCTTAACTAGGAAGGTTGAGAAAGGAAGTCCTGAGCCGTCTCCAAACCTGAAACATCTTTCCAACAGAGCAGAAAACCAAATCATATTTACAGTAGGGTCATAACCAAGAAACATAAACAAAAACTCATCTCAGAAAAAGATGTAAAAAGCTCTTCACAGATAAAGAAAATATAGGAATATGCTGTTTCTTTCTCCTGTTTATAGGGACCATGGGAATTTGCTTTTCTTTGCTTCCATTTCTCTGAATCTTCTTTAATTACTGTATTGATTTAAAGGAAGGGGGTAGACTAATAGACTTCATTTTTAAATTTGTATGTATTGATTGATTTGAGAGAGAGAAACACTGATTTGTTGTTTCACTTATTAATGCATTCAATGGTTGATTCTTGCATGTGCCCTGACTGGGGATCAAACCTGCAACCTTGGTGTATCCGGATGATATTCTAACCAACTGAGCTATCTGACCAGGGTTAAACTTTATTTTTACATCATTTACACTACCAAAGCTCTACAGATAGCTATTTATTTGTACATAATCATATTGTTATATTTCCATGACCCTTTCTATGGCTTGGATAGAGGAAGAATAGTATAAAAAAATATTGAAAACTATCATTGAAAAAATTTTTAATTGAATTGTGAAAGCAATATAATAACCTTTTTATATTTGAGAAGGGGGATAGCCTTTATTATCTTTTCCTCTACAAACAGAGAACTGCTATTTATAAAATGACATTTGAACAACCTAGCTCAAGGAAATCTCTTTAGGTTCTTCTAAAACCTCAGTTGCAGAAAGTCAGGACCTAACGACGGGGCTTTAGTCCAGACGCTGCGCAGCTCTGGATAGGTTTACAGTTGTGAGTACGTGATATATAGTTTATCCTTGGATTATTATTTATTATTGTATTATTTCTCTCACAAACAACTGTACACCCACTTTTGCCCAACCTTGTATATATCCAGATATTTGGCCACCTCCATCCCTCACCTCCTACTCCCTTCCATCAGCTCAAGCAAGAGAAAGAAAAGTGTAGTTTAATACCAAGATTCCACACCTGATAATGCTATATTCTCCAAAGGAATCTATGTCCCACAAACAACAATGGGTTTTCCTTCAGGTAAAGATACCTAAAGAAGTAGGCAACAGCTTGGAATCCTATGCAAGCTTCAATTATTTCACTTCGAAAAAAATGAAATTTGTGCACCACTGACTATTAATAATTGAACATGAAAAAAAAATGTTGGAAATTTGGCATGGATAATTGTTATGTTTTTCACACGGGTCTAATTAAACTTGATTTGGACCTCATAGTGCCTTTTTTTTAAACCCTGCTACTAAACAAACAAACAAACAACAAGAAGAAAAAAAGCTAAACCTGCCACTTCTGTGCTTTATGGATATTGTGGGAGGCTACACTCAAAGTAAAGGATGTAGTCAAAATGACTCAATAAATGGCAGTGCAACCTTGTTGCTGACAGTGTAAGTTTCGGACCAGATTGCCAATGTTAAAATCACTGATCTGCCATTTATTA
Organism: Saccopteryx leptura; assembly: GCF_036850995.1. Classification (NCBI taxonomy): domain Eukaryota; kingdom Metazoa; phylum Chordata; class Mammalia; order Chiroptera; family Emballonuridae; genus Saccopteryx; species Saccopteryx leptura. The sequence goes on from NC_089508.1 coordinate 94,783,338, forward strand.
GCTTTGGACAGGCTATTCAACCTCTCTGGCAACATGGGACCCTCATCTATAAAATAAAGATAAGAGTGGGCAGGTCAGAGGGCTGTTGTAATAACTGAGATGAGAAATGGAAAATGATTCAAACAGTGCCTAATACATACATGCTCTACAAATGCTGCCTACTGTTGTTATTAGAACCTAATATGCCTTTTTTCTACTTCCCACCTTTTTTCTTTTTTCACCCAAGCAATAAAGCTTTGACAAAATTCTAAGTTTTCAGCCTCATCAGAGAATAACCTAATCTATTTTAAACCTTGACTTTTCTTATTTCCCCAGAGTAAAAATAAACTTTTTCTCCAGAAAATTAAAAAAAATTAAGCAGGTTCCCGTTTGTTTTTTTACCAATCAAATAGTAGCAAATTCTTAACTCCTTGTACCTAAAAAAAGTCTGTTTCTGAGTTCCTAGGAAACCCTCAGAATTAGAGAGTGACTTCCCAATCCCCCCAAAATCCTTTGTATTAGGGATCTAGTTTCTAATTACACTAAGTCCCTCCTAACTATTTTGAGGGAAAAAAAAAGACATGCAGACAATCTATGCCAATATCAATGATCAGCAGAAATTCACATCTATTCTAGAGAAAGAAAAACAAGTCTTAAGAACACTTGTCCCTGTCCAGGCGGTGGCGCAGTGGATAGAGCATCGAACTGGGACATGGAGGACCCAGGCTTGAGACCCCGAGGTCGCCAGCTTGAGCTTGGGCTCATCTGGTTTGAGCAAGGCTCACCAGCTTGAGCCCAAGGTTGCTGGCTCGAGCAAGGATCACTCGGTCCGCTGTAGCCCCCAAGTCAAAGCACGTATATGAAAGCAATCAATGAACAACTAAGGAGACTAAAGAGCCGCATCGAAGAATTGATACTTCTCATTTCTCTCTCTTCCTGTCTGTCTGTCCCTATCTGACTCTGTCTCTGTCGCAAAAAAAAAAAAAAAAAAAAAAAAAAAAGAAAAAAGAAAAAACACCACTTGCATGTCATCTACAACTTGTACTCAAAAGAAAATTAAATTCCAGGTGTGTTGGTACTATCAGGAAGACTCCTGGATTATGAACTAACTAACAGGATAGAAAAGGGAGTACTGAAATCGTAAAATAAATTTAAGAAAGCATAAAACTTAACAGAAAAAAAGACCAGAATACTATATTCTAAGCTACAAGGAGTGAGAAAGAATAAATGGAATGAACTCACGCATGCTTTGAGTCAAAAACAGGGGAACTGGTATGTGAACTAAGCAAAGTTATAAGGCTTGTCCTATAAAAAAGTTGGTAGCTAAAGAAGATAAAAGAAATCTGAGGTGAGTGCTGTCCAGATAGCTGAGTGTGCTGGAAAATGTTTATTAGGAATGAATGCAAATAACCCAGTGATGACATAATCAATAGCCTCATAGTTAATTAGACATTAGATATAAAGTCATATCTCTGATTTGGTATATTGCACCTAAGCTGAAGATAATAAGACAAATCTGTTATTTGTCATAATTCTTGGAAAATAAATAGTTTTTATGTGTGCTAGTTGTTAAGGTACAGAGTGAGGGCTCCTCCCTGTCCCACAGCTGTCCTGATGTGGGGAGAACTCTGATATTCAAGTGAGAAAGAATGGAAAGTAGGGATAGAACCTTAGAGCAGGTGGAAGATCACAAAGGTCACAGACTACGACCCTTCAAGTCTTCACTAAAGACTGTTTGATGAGACGAGGTTTCTGTGGAAACTGGTGTGGAGAGAAGTGCTGCATACAGAAGGCACAGGGGCGACAGAGACGGAGCTCCAGGACTCAGGAGCACAGAGGCCGAGGGAAGCATGAGGGGGTCAGGCACAGGAACACAGATCACCAGAAGGCGTGGGTTGAGCCAAGTTTAACTAAAAATCTTCAAAGAGCAAGGACAATAGGTTGATGTACACAGTTACCAAGATAAAAGGTCGATGATATAAGGAAATGATGCAATTGCATGGGAACTTAAAAATCGTGGTCATTTGATTCAAGGGGGTTCTGAGTCATAAAGCAACCCAATGACTTCCTAGGCTCTAGGAATCTCTAGGACACCAGCTGCAGGACTCACAGGACCTGGTGTTTCTCCAGGGCTGGGATCTTAGGGGGCAACTCAGCTGGGCGGGCAGACAGACAATATGGTAGTTGAGATCTTCAACTGTGAAGCTGAACCGCCTGGTCTGCACTTTGGCTTGCCACGTACAAGCTCCAATTAAGTGCTCACACATCCATACCTGAACTTAGGGAATGCTAATAGATCTCTGCAAGTAAGGAAACACAGGACTTCTCTACAACATATGACACAATGATACACTGTCCCCATCTCAGCAATTTCAGAAAACACATTCTTAACCTGATCTTTGTATGCATTCCTACTCTCCCATTGCTGTGCTGTTGATTCTTTCTTTTCCTGTTCTTCCTGCAGCGTACACAAGCAGGACCCCCAGAAATTCTAAATACGTCGCAGACCTCGGCCACTACCAGTGGCTTCTCATTTGCCTGCAGCTCACTCCTTACGCAGATAAATATGGAGCGCTGACCCAGGCCTAGGCAGCATGCACTGGCATTGCACGGTTCCTGCAAGGCCCAAGGCCCCTCTGAGCCCAGGCTCTTCTCTCTCACTCTTTGCCAGCTGCATTCTCAAAGCAGGGGCTTTCAATTTTATGGGAAGCTACAATTATCCCAAGGGTCCTAAACTCTCCTAGTTCTCCAAAGTACTGACCCAGCGTTAAATTAAAGGGCCAGATGTAGAAGCCAACCATCGGAGAGGACTAATGTAGTAAAATGCCAGGGGTCCGAACCTCCATTTTTCACGCTATTCTCACAGTTGGCCAGTTAGCTCAGTTGGTTAGAGCCTGGTGCTACTATTTCATGCTATTCTTTGCCATTGCCACCCAAAGTTAGGGCACCATCCAAACACTAACCCTCTCCTCCTGTCTTTCCACACTCCCCTCCCAAGAGTGACTTTTCAGAACCACATACCTGGTAAAATCCTAGTTCCAGAGCTCAAAGAGCTATATGCTGGCCCCAATCTGCCAGTATAAACAGTGTGGCCTGGGGATGGTCACCAAACTTTCCCAGGCCTCAGGTTCCTTCTCTGTAAAGTTCTCAATGCCGAGATCCGCCAGCCACGACACACTCTGATTCTAAGGCCCCCATTTATTCTTCAGTGGGCCTACATGTAAACAACTACCACAATATGAATCCTCAGATTCAATTCATGTAGGAGATAAGTTCTTAATTTAGAAACTTCTTCAATATGGCATCTTTCTGATCTGTCACCAGGCCCAGTACAAGTAGCTGCCGTTAACGGCCTACAGATGTGCCAGGCACTGTTCTGAGCAGTTTGCAAACTCCACTGAGCCTTCCTGAAGGATCTTAAGGAGGCTAAGGCTCCTCAGCTGCAAGTTAGCTCAGCCCCCTTCCACTCCGTTGAGCTCAAGAAACAATGCTTGGTGTACTCACATTTCATCTCCCACTTTACAAGCTTTATGATATGGACCTAGTAAAGATGTACCCAAAAGGGCAGGCCACATTCGTAAGCCAAGCCACAAGAAGACTCATGTCTAGAATAAACTAAGGCTTTCCAAAAAAAAAAAAAATGTTAAGAACAAAACAGGTGGTTTAGTTATTTTGGGAGCAAGAAAAATAAAAATAAAAACAATCAAGGCAGGGCCAAAACTATTGCTTGGGTAAACCGGTATAAAACAGCAGAGGTTAAGGACAGGCAATGCTCACCAGCAACTGTTTGTTCTCTTTTCTAGAGGAAAATGAAACCATCCTTAAAGGCTCAAGTCCCAGATAGGAGAATCCAAGATTCAAACTCTAGAATACCCCAGGGTCTAAAGAAACTCACACACTATGGGCCTGGAGCTGGGTAAAATGATTCTTACCTTGGGAATAGTTTTTGAGAGGAAAAAACAAACCCTCCAAGATTTCTCACCACCTTAACAATCTATAAATCTACCAAAGAGCTAATTTACCAAATTCTACAAACAATAAATACAAGGATCCAGAGGTAGGAAAGATGTAGCACCATGTTGGACTTGGATTTGATTTGAGCAGGGAAAAATGGATGAGATGTGGAGAAAGGGGAAGAGAGGCATTAGGACAGGGCAAATTAAAGCCCAAGCAGGGATGAATAAACAGGTTCCCGGGGGAGAGTAAGGAGACAGAGCCACAGAGAGCAGAGTGAGTGCTGGCTGGCAGAACTGCCCTTGCTGTGAAACAGTTCATTCCAGGGCAGCTCTCCTGAGCGCTGGTGGACTCCTGCTACCTGTCATCATACTCAGCCTGACAACATGGACGCTCTGGTTCTGTGTTTTGTCGTTTATCTAATCTTTTCAGAATCAGTAACAAAAAAACACTGTATCTGAAAACTTGAAAAAAAATTTTTTTTTTAGGATTACAGACTTCTGCATTCTGATTACATGGTAAGGATTTTATCACAACCTTCAGATGTTTTGAGATTATCAGATATAGCATCTTATTATACAGCCCAAATCCAAGTGTTCCTTTTATTCCTGGTGAGCCTTTGCCACCCCTTCCCCCTCTCAAGTATAAGGAACGCTGGCTCCGATGCCTTACCATTCAGAGTATTTCTTGAGCTGTTAGATGACTGCTTATAAGCTACAAACTGGTGGGCCCACTCTCGCTCAGTTACTGCCAAAGCACGACACATACTATAAATGACAACACATGCCTCTAACATGGCCTCCTACTCACCCTCCTTTCAAAGCTCATCACAGTGACAGCCACAGGGATCCCGTCCAACCTGGCCTCCTCCGGAAGGCTTCGCCTGCGCTGCCAGTTACTTTCAGAAGCCAAGGCAGAAAGAGCACCAATCCCTCCAGCAATGGAAGCTTCTATGAACCCAAAGTGGTTTAACTGACTTATCTTTTCTGTAGTAACACAAAGTGATTAAAGACACACTTTTCCTGATAAAATATCACTCTCAGGACATACTGCAAAAACAGAGATGTGGCCCCAAACCATTTGAATATAGTCTCCAGCTGAATGTCCATTAAAACTAAAGGTAAGGAGGTTTAGAGGAAATGGATTTTCTGGTCTTAATAAAAAGAAAAAAAAACAATTACCTCATTTGAACCCTGACCAAAAAGTGTTCCTCTCCTCCCCTCATCCTGCAGTCAGCACGGGTGACCTGAATATCCAAACGCACCAACAAGCCGTTCTACGTTCCGTCACTGTCTCACATCCAGCGACCCTTTCCTCACTCCACCTGAGCCACCTCCGCCCAGTCAAACATCCGCCTTTCAACTACAATATCCTTGGCTCCAGCTTCCTTATCAAACTCCCTTCTTCGTGATTAACCACTAGGGCCTCACCAGAACTTTCATTTCAAACCCATTCTTGCTCAGTTTCCTTTCTAAAAGCCATCATTTCCATAACATACTTTTCATAACACCTTTGCAAACGCCAAACTTTAACCTGCTCATGCTTCTGTCCATACTCTGCCAAACCCCAGCCTGAGAAGACTCCTACGGTTGCTCTCTACAACTGAGCACCTGGGCACTGAAGAGGGTCACATGCAAGCAGATAGTGTCATTCTACTTTCATGGGCACCAACTGCAAATCAGTACTCCGAAACAGTGGGAGAGCCTACCTCATTTCTCTCACAGATTCATTTTCTCACTCTCCTCAACTGTTAATTCACTTTCACACCTCCCCCATTTCTGACATCCATACCACCAGCATCAACCCCATTCTCAGGTGACCTCTCTGTTTGGACTTTTGTTTGTTGGGAATTTTTTGATAACTGTTTCAATCTCATTTGAAGTAACTGGTCTATTTAGGTTTTCTGATTCTTCCAGATTGGTTTTTTCTTTTTCTTTTTTTATTTTTAATTGATTTTAATTTACTGTGTTTACATAGATTCTAGTGTTGCCCGAATGCATAACCCCCGTAATCTCCTCAACATCTCCCTTCCCCCACTCCCCATCGCACCCTCCCCCCTTCCCTTCAGGTTTATCCCCTCCTATCATCCCCTTTCCCTCTCTCCTCTTTTCCTCTGGTCCCTTTGATCTCTACTCTGTCTAAATTCCAATCCTCAGTTCACATTGTTCATTGGATTCCTCAAATGATTGAGGTCATATGATATTTTTCTTTTTCAGCTTGGCTTATTTCACTTAACATAATAGTGTCCATGTCCATCCATGTTGTCATAAAAGGTAAGATTTCCTTCTTTTTCATATCCCCATAGTACTCCATTGTATATATATACCACTGATTTTTAATCCACTCGTCCACTGACAGACACTTGGGCTGTTTCCAGATCTTCGCTATTGTGAAAAATGCTGCCATAAACATGGGGGTGCATTTCTCCTACTGAAACAGTGCTGTGGTGTTCTTGGGGTATATTCTAAAGTGGGATAGCTGGGTCAAAAGATAGTTTGATTTTTAATTTTTTGAGGACTCTCCATACTGTTTTCCACAGTGGCTGCACCAGTCTGCATTCCCACCAGCAGTGCAGGAGGGTCCCCTTTCTCCACATCCTCGCCAGCACTTATTATGTGTTGTTTTGTTGATGAGTGCCATTCTGACTGGTTTGAGGTGATATCTCCTTGTGGTTTTAATTTGAATTTTTGTAATGATTAGTGATATTGAGCATTTTTTCATATGCCTATTGGCCATCTGTATGTCCTCTTTGGAGAAGTGTCTATTCATTTCTTTTGCCCATTTTTTGATTAGATTGTTTATCTTCCTGATGCTGAGTTTTACAAGTTCTTTACAAATTTTGATTAACCCCTTATCAGATATATTGTTGAATATGTTCTCTCATTGTGTAGTTTGTCTTTTTATTCTGTTCTTGTTCTCTTTAGCTGTGCAAAATCTTTTTTTTTTTTTTTTTTTTTTTTTGCGTTTTTCTGAAGCTGGAAACAGGGAGAGACAGTCAGACAGACTCCCGCATGCGCCCGACCGGGATCCACCCGGCACGCCCACCATGGGCGACGCTCTGCCCACCAGGGGGCGATGCTCTGCCCATCCTGGGCGTCGCCATGTTGCGACCAGAGCCACTCTAGCGCCTGAGGCAGAGGCTACAGAGCCATCCCCAGCGCCCGGGCCATCTTTGCTCCAACGGAGCCTTGGCTGCGGGAGGGGAAGAGAGAGACAGAGAGGAAGGCGCGGCGGAGGGGTGGAGAAGCAAATGGGCGCTTCTCCTGTGTGCCCTGGCCGGGAATCGAACCCGGGTGCAAAATCTTTTTAGTTTGATACAGTCCCATTTGTTTATCTGTCTTATAAATCGGCAAATATATTGCTGTGAGAGATGTCAGAGAGTTTACTGCCTATGTTTTCTTCTAAGATGCTTATGGTTTCATGCCTTACATTTAAGTCTTTTATCCATTTTGAGTTTATTTTTGTGAATGGTGTAAGTTGGTGTTCTAGTTTCATTTTTTTGCAGGTAGCTGTCCAATTTTCCAACACCATTTGTTGAAGAGACTGTCTTTACTCCATTGTATGCTCTTACCTCCTTTGTCAAATATCAGTTGTCCATAAAGGTGTGGGTTTATTTCTGGGTTCTCTGTTCTGTTTCATTGATCTGTATGCCTGTTCTTATGCTAGTACCAAGCTGTTTTGAGTACATGTGCCGCAGGCGGATTTGTGCACACTCTGGCCGCCCTGGCCCCTGCAGGTGCAGTGGCCACCACTGGCCTGCCCGCCCTCCAGCGAGTACTCAGCAGTGTAGTGAGGGCGGTGTAGCTCAGACCTCAGCACTCCCTACCTGTGTCCCTGACGTGCTCCCTGCTTCTAAGCACCTCCTTGCTCTGACTGGAGCAGGAGAGCCTCCAGTGGGCAGGGTAATTTCTTCCCTTTGCTAGTGTTGCTACGCCCAGGAATAATGGTCACTTTAGATTTGGGGAGTGACTCAGCCCTGGGGGTTAGGGTGGCTGTCCCTCAAAGTGTCTGTACCTATGCCTCCGAGATTACACTCTTCTTGGGCAACTCTAGTCCTCTCAGCGCTCCCCGCTCCGGAAGCCCCGGATAAGTAGCTGTGAACGAGGTTTTCTGCTCAGCCCTTTAAGATGGATCCTGGATCTCATAGTTCTGTCTCTTTCTCGCAAACACTATCCCTGCATTTTTCTCAGCTAAATACTGTCCGTACACCTCTTCTAGGCTCTGGGGCTCTAGGCTGGGGTTCTGGTGCTGGGGCTGAAGACCCATAACTTTCCGGGCAACCCACCTTGCCGTGAGAGTCCCTCCAGGCTGCCGCTTGCTCCTGGAATCGGGTCGGCCCTTTCCACATCTTTGCCCTTCCTACTAATCTCTGGGTGGCTTCTTCGGTGTTCCTTGGTTAAAGAGTCCTCTTAGTTTAGTTCAAAGTTGGTTTTTCCAGATGATTGTTCTTAAAATTAAGTTGTAGCCCACTTTGGATCTGGGAGGTGGGAGTTGGAACGTCCACCTAGTCCGTCGCCATCTTGCCACCTCTTTTTTATATATATATATATATATATATATATATATATATATATATACTTTATCTTTTGGCAACTTTGATTACAGTATTCGGCAATGCTGATCAACCTCCCTGAAATCCTCCTTACTTTACTCTCTACAGCCACTGCCTTCCTTCCTCCTGCTGTGCTTTCTCTTTGCCGAATGATCCTCTTCCATCTGTCCTTTAGGATTTGAGCTCCTCAAAGCCTAAACTCAGACCTCCATTTCCTTTTACTGTATATAAGCAGTCAAAAGCCCAACTACACATAGGGGCAGGCAAGGAACAGAATTAAGTGAAGCAAAGTTGACTTTCACTTTCAACACACAGCAGAAGAGCAGGATAACTGCAGCAGACCCTAGGCATCAGGGAAGATGACAACAGGGAGACAGGTACAGACTATAATAAAATGAGCAGATGCTCCTAATAAGACAACAGTTACTTAGCTCAAGCCAGAAGCCCTGAGTTATACATCAAAATCATGATTTTTAATTCTTGACAACTGCATCAATTAAGATTTCTTGCTGGTGCAATAAAAGATATCTTGCTTACACCAAAAGGAGAATGTATTGGCTCTGAAAAGCCTAGGAGTGTAGCTGCCACTGGCTGTAACCAATGTGATCAGGACCAGTTTCTCTATCTGGATTCCACCTCTCCTTTATCATCTCCAGGCTCAGATAAGCTCTGTCCTATGGCAGTATGGCACCTGCTACACCTCCAGACCACATCATGCCAGGTTTAGGCAGAAAAAAAGAAAGATTCTTTTTCTGGAGCCCCCTCAGCGTCTCAAAATTCTGATTTGGGCCACCTTGGATTACTAGACAATTCTTGAACCAACCACAGTGATTAGGCTATTGGGGGGATGACAGGCCAGGCCTGGGTTACATACTTCATTCAGTGTCAGAGGTGGAACTTAATCTCTCAAGGGCTGGGACTGGAGGATAGAAAGTTTCTTAAAGGGAAATTAGGGTGCTGCTATTGAAAAGAGAATAGTATACTCTGGGCAGCCAAAAAACCAGAAACATGCTACAGCAACTTGTTCAAATATTTTAAAAACACTACACAAGCCAAACAAAACAGGTTTGCTGGCTGAAGGGGCTTGTCAACCTCCCGTTCCAAGCCTCCTTTCTCTATTTGCTTCCTGGGTGATCTTATCCAAGATGAGCCTTCATTTGCCATACCCAAAATGCCACATTTTTATCTCTGACTCACAAATTCAACTGCCTACTCAACATCTTCACTTGGATACTTCAAACTCATCTCAAATTCAATTTGTCCCAAATGAAATCGATGCTCTCCGCACCCTCCATCCACTTCCACCCAAAGCTAACCTTCCTTGGACTTCTATTTGGGGGTGGTGGGGTGGGGTGGGGAGTAAGAGGAGACGAGATCAGCATGACTGAGGCAGTGTTTGAAAAGAAAAAAAATCTTTCAGGAAGTTCATTGTAAGACTCCACTGAAATTCTTTTGCTGCTTCACATATTCAAGAAAGACATTTGATAGCTTAAGTCATCTAAATTTGCAATTTCCATTTTCCATCTCTTCCCAATATATATTAAGACACATGGAAATAAAGTTTAATCCTAACAAATAACAAAGGGAGAAAGATTGTCAATAGGCTTCCGAAGGTGCTTTTGCTTGCTAGTTTGTAGAGTCTAAAGACTGAGAATAATTTATAACTGGACTTTTCTAATTCCTAGATAGCCTAGGAAATACTGCTAGCATAAATAGAAATATATGTCATTATGTAGGGAAAAGATTACATCATTAATTTCACTGCTAATTCAGCAAGGTTCCCACAAAATCTTACAGTTTGCTATCAACTTTAAATATGATTTTTTTTTTTTACTTTAAATATGATTTACAAGACAATTTTCACTTGTGAGGTGATATTACTGGGTATCTAATCAAGCTAAAACTTTCATTATTTTATAATAAAGTATATCCATTTAATGATTTATTTTCTGTGTCCTTAATTCTAAAATACCCATTTGGAGAGGGACCACATTATACCTAATCACTGCATAAACCAATGCAAAGCAAATGTGTAATTCTAATCAGTTTGTGGAAGAACTCTTTCATTTCAACACCTAGCATTCATTAAAAATAAATTTTGTTGCAAAAGCCCAAGAATTTAGTGTGTGGGATCAGAATAAACCAGAATAGGTTTAATTCAAGCAAAGTGGTTTTTTATTGAAATCTAATTGTTTTACATTTTGTATCCCCCCTCAGCATTGAGAGCAGTGTCTTCAACATAAACTAATAAGTATACATGATGATCTATAACAAGAAAACGACAGCCCCTCCCTTTGTTTTCATGTTCCTTCTTTCAAGGCCTGTGCTGGCTTTGCAGGAGACACAGTCTAGCAAATTCCTGGTGGTACCTAGTGTGAGTCTACCTTTGTGCCAGCGGTACATCAGATTTGATACTGGAAGTCCTAAAGGAGCTGACCGACTAATCAATGGGCACAAATATAAAAGATGTGCAGGTGGCAGATTACCTTTAAGTATGCTTAGTAATTAAGCAATCAATATATTGAAATGTTTTAATGTGATGTCCAAGCAGCAACAGATGTCAAATTTGGAGAACTGGTGTAGCAGTCACTAGATGTGACCTTGGGCAAGTTACTTCTCTGACCCTATTTTCTTAATTATTATGTACTCATCCCTCAGGGATACTGCAAAAGAAATTAAGGCAGAAGGAAATCTTTTACAAATCCTAAAGCACTATAGAATGTGGAGTATCAGTAGGGAAACTAGTAAAATGTCCTGATGCCTAGATCATTGCAGGGACTTTTGTTGGGGGGGGAGGGCGGTTGCTTAAGATGAAGCCAAGAGGGCTTTTTCTACAAATCAAACCTGATCATTCATTCCCAGGTTCGAAAACTCTTTCTTGCCAAAGGATACATTACTCTCCAGTGTTTAGCTTGGTAGATAAGTCTCCTCAAAAACTGGCTCCTCTGCAGCCCCATCTCTGGCTTTCCATCTCAAAGACCACAGCAAAAAGACAACCACCCCCTGTTCCACCTCTTCCACACTTCTTTGTCTTTGAAACCTTGGCAGAATTTCCAGCTGTGATCATCATACCCATCAGGATGCTCGAGGCTGCTATTACAGCCCCCACCCCATATCATCAACAGGCTCTGAGCATCTCTAAGGCAAGGGGGGCCAATACCTTATTCGTCCCATACCTCGCACAAAGTCCAACATACAGCACCTCAGTAAATGTTCCTTGGGTGACAGGCAAGGGGTGGGGGTGGGTCCTCATTTGTATACCATAAAAAGATGGTGCTAAGGAGAGGATCTCAAGGGAAGGCTGTCAACTGAAAAAGGCGTAGAGGCCCTAATAAAAACACCACAGGTTCACATCTCTTTTCCAAATGCCCTAAGGCCAGATGTGTTTTGGATTTCAAAAAGTTGACATTTTAGAAAGGTAATCTATGCTTTATGCTCCCAGGAGACTGTAACTCAGCACAGTAATAGTTCTGCGGTAATGTGCATAACCACACTAAACAAGATCAATGAGGAATATAAACAGGCTCTCTCATTCATTCAGGTCATACCTCACCACCAAATGGGTTATGAAAACTCAGAGATGTTTAGAATCTGGGATTAGAGAGAAAAGATGGTAGAAGGCCATATCACCTGACTTGCATACACAGCTCTTTCATATCCATTTACTTTTCCGCTCAGAAATTCACTGTGGCAGGACCAGTCAATATGCAGGCAGCAAATAAAAGTGGTCACACACCTAAATAGCAGCAGACAGGCTAGAAAGTATTCTGAGAAGGTGAGGTTCATAGGTACATACAGTCATAAGTCTGAGAACAAGAATAAAAATCTGTAGACCCTGCACTGAAGGACCAGGTGAGAAAAACAGCAATGCACAGAGCAAAAAATGACTGTGTGGATGACTGTGTAAATCAATCAATCAATCCTGTTAGAAAAGCCTTTCACTGATTTCTAAATAGCTCTCCAACGGGGGGGGGGGGGGGGGGGGGGGGGGGGAGGACTGAAATGCACCCATACAATGGCATTCATTATCCCAAATCAAGCTGCCCCAGACCAACCCAACTTGTTTCCATATCAAAACAGAAATGACAATACATGCCCCCTGCTCTCCAGGACTTCAGGGTGAAACAGAATAACTCTTTTTGCAAATAAATATAAACATATAGACATATCTCCTTTTAAGCAACCAGGAAGACCCCATGTAATGTCTCATGTGAAATACTTCTTTTAAAACCAAATGCTAGCAGGAGTAAAACTTTCCCTAAGATATCGGTCAGTGCTTTCCTTTCTAAAAAAAAGTACTAAGAAGTAACTAAAGAGAGAAAGGATGGTAGAGTGTCGGCCTGGCGTGCAAGAGTCCCGGGTTCGATTCCCGGCCAGGGCACACAGGAGAAGCGCCCATCTGCTTCTTCACTCCTTCTTCACTCCTCCCCCTCTCCTTCCTCTCTGTCTCTCTCTTCCCCTCCCGCAGGCGAGGCTCCATTGGAGCAAAGTTGGCCCAGGCACTGAGGACAGCTCCATGGCCTCTGCCTCAGGCGCTAGAATGGCTCTGGATGCAACAGAGCAATGCCCCAGATAGGCAGAGCATCGCCCCCTGGTGGGCATGCCGGGTGGATCCCGGTTGGGTGCATGTGCGAGTCTGTCTGACTGCCTCCCCGTTTCCAACTTCAAAAAAATACAAAAAAAAAAAAAAAAAAAGAGAGAGAGAGAGAGAGAAAGGAGAACACATAACTTTATTTCCAATGAATCCTAACATCTGGATATCAATTTTGTGTTTGCCCATGAATCTAAAAGTTCTTATTTCAAGAATAAGAAGAAATCTGCTCTATAAGGCTTAGAACAGGCACCTCTTGATTCTGCCACACACCAGAGGCCAATCAAAACATCAATAGCTACCATTTAGGCCTCTGAGCCCCACTACACACATGGCAGAAAGCTCAGCACTCTGAAGGCCTCAACTGATTAATAAGAGAACAAACTTTAGGGTTATCAACCCATTTTACACATTAGAAACTAAATCTTTCAATAGAGATCCTAGAGCTTTTAAGAAGTAAAGCAAAATGACAGTGATGTCATCTCTTGCCAGTGACTTGGTTTCTACTCTGGAAAAAAAATGGTAAAGTTCATCCTCAATAGCTCATACTCCTATGTCCTACTACACATCTTTTTCAATAAGCATGTAGCTGAAAAAACTCTCTCATCTATATCTAAAGTCTCTCCCATGCATCCCAGCTAAAAATGTGTTCCCATTCATTCACTCTTTCTCATCCCCTCTTCCTTGCTTCTCAGAAATTCTCATTGAATGTGCCCCACCCATCCATCTATTCATTCTCTTTTGGGTACCTGCTGTGTACCAGGCATCATGATGAAGATATACACTGTACAAATCACAGTTCTATCCTTCAAATGTTCACTCTAGACATGCAAGAAAATAATCATGCTTGAGTATGATTATTATATATGACGCAGAAACAGCACAGATCAAGTCTACCTCAGGGTGGAAGTTCCATGGTCACAGAAGGCTTCAAGGAGGTGGTGACCCTTGACTGGGTCAAACGATAACTACAAAAATACAAGATAGACAAAGAGGAGAAGGGCATTTTAAGGACAAAAGAATGAAAATGAATGATGCTACCAGAACACTTCATGCAATTCAGAATAGTATCAAGTGATGATAGAAAGATAAACTTGGGAAAGGACAGAACCGGCCATGTTGAGAAACAAAGATGAACAACCCCTCATCCCAAAAGTCCAGTCTTCTGCGCCTGTCTGACCACAGCACCCAAGACAGCACAGCACCTGGCCCTACAGGAAAAGGGAAAGGGAGAACACGGGGCGGCCAAATGGGCAAAGGAAGCCAAGGTGCTCGTCAACTCACCAGGAGAACCTGCCACCTCTTCCCAACAAGCTTTCAGTACCTCTGTTCTTACCATAAACCCTGGGAATTCTAAGAATTAGTCTCTTGCCCTTTCTGAGGCCAATATTTGCCAATTAATCACGACTCTAAGACCTGAGTAAAAGAGAAGACTGTCCTATCAAGGGCTCTTCATTCTGAAGGCAGCACAGAAAAAAAAATGCATCCTGGGCTGGGCAGGGAAATAGAAGAACTGATTTTAAGTACACAGCTTGTAAAAGGAAATAGCTAGATCATAGATCATCAGTTAAAGAGAGCTTCAATATTCACCTAAACACCAGGGCACAATAAAGACTGACAGAGTTGCTGGTTTCTTATCCATTCTTGGTGTGCTTTTAAAGCAGTAATCCCCATGCTGTCTGAAATTGATATAACCTGTCTTCATCTGATTCATGGACCTCCATTTCTTCTTTAAAAGAAAGAACAAAATCCTGTTGCTATATAGCATGTTCTTTATTTTTAATTAAGTGGATTTATGAGAACTTCCTTATGAGAATTTTCTGATACCCTATAAGAAAACTAGACGTATTCTGCTTCCCTATGCAAATGTAGAGTGAAAAACTATGCATCCAAAGATCTACCCCTCAAAAACACCAAGATGACAAAGAAAGGACAGTGTGTTTCAACACAAATATAACCCTTCCAGTGAGAATTTGGCCAGATCAGACATAAAATATTGATACACTTCAAAATTATTTATTCATACATACAAATAATATTGCTAAAGTCAGTAAGAATTATTTCTGGAGCTACAGACTTTTATATTAATTTCACAACAAGACAAAGTCATTGCTTGGTTCTCCTCTTGTGCTGAATCAATTAAAGTTTACTTAACATAAATCAAGGGAAACAACTTCCAGGAGAGAATAACTTTAAATGGAAAGTTAAATTTTAAAATAAGTAACTTCAGACATATTTTAAAGTTCTAGAAAATCACCATGAGCTAAGGAATCAAAAGATCAGAAGAGTCCTAGGTTTACGACTGTTTCATGGTAGAACGGTATGGCCTCAGTTTCTTTATAAAATGGAGTACATAGAAAGTACATGGAAGACAAAAGGGTTAATTATGTACCTAAGGCCTTTTCCAACTAAAGAATAAAATAAACAATGGGGCCCTGGCCGGTTGGCTCAGCGGTAGAGCGTCGGCCTAGCGTGCGGAGGACCCGGGTTCGATTCCCGGCCAGGGCACACAGGAGAAGTGCCCATTTGCTTCTCCACCCCTCCGCCGCGCTTTCCTCTCTGTCTCTCTCTTCCCCTCCCGCAGCCAAGGCTCCATTGGAGCAAAGATGGCCCGGGCGCTGGGGATGGCTCCTCGGCCTCTGCCCCAGGCGCTAGAGTGGCTCTGGTCGCAATATGGCGACGCCCAGGATGGGCAGAGCATCGCCCCCTGGTGGGCAGAGCGCCGCCCCATGGTGGGCGTGCCGGGTGGATCCCGGTCGGGCGCATGCGGGAGTCTGTCTGACTGTCTCTCCCTGTTTCCAGCTTCAGAAAAATGAAAAAAAAAAAAAAAAAAAAAAAAAAAAAAAAAAAAAAAAAAAAAAAAAAAAAAAAAAAAAAAATAAACAATGGTACCATGTAGTTCCCAGAAAAGGTGAAAATGTAAAAAACAGAAAAACTACAGTGGTAAAGACAGAAAGACATACACTAATGTTCCAGAATGTTTAAAATGACAGAGATGGAAAAAATAAAGAGGCTTGAAACATACAACCTAAAGACAATAGAGAAAACAGATCAACTAAAGGCAAATTATTTTGAACAAGTTCACCAACACAATGAAAGCATTCTATTCTGTGAGGAGAAACACTGTTGGAGCACTGGTCCCAATGACAACTACCACACCAGAATTATCCTTTGTCCGCCTCTGAGAAGTTTGGCAGTGATAACCACCATCATTTACATGAATTTACACTAAAGGTGGAGGTTAAGAAATGATTTGTCCTGGCCCTGGCCGGTTGGCTCAGTGGTAGAGCGTTGGCCTGGCGTGCAGAAATCCCGGGTTCAATTCCCGGCCAGGGCACACAGGAGAAGCACCCATCTGCTTCTCCACCCCTCCCCCTCTCCTTCCTTTCTGTCTCTCTCTTTCCCTCCCGCAGCGAGGCTCTATTGGAGCAAAGATGGGCCGGGCGCTGGGGATGGCTCCTTGGCCTCTGCCCCAGGCGCTCGAGTGGCTCTGGTCGCAACAGAGCTACGCCCCAGATGGGCAGAGCATCGCCTCCTGGTGGGTGTGCCGGGTGGATCCCAGTCGGGCGCATGCGGGAGTCTGTCTGACTGTCTCTCCCCATTTCCAGCTTCAGAAAAATACAAAAAAAAAAGAAAAAAAAAGAAATGATTTGTCCTCCATGTACTCTCTCAGTCCTGAGGTTGTGACTTGCCTTGAACACCCCAGCACACACACACACACAAAAAAAAACCCAGATCTGACTTACACTCATCTCTCCCTCAGTCTTCAGAACACTGAACAGAATCTTATCAACCAAAAACTCACCCACTGACCACTCATTTTCCAGAAGAATTGGGTGAAAAAATAAACACAGGCATTTTTTACCTAAGCATGAGCAACTATCCAAGAGAGACACATCATCTACTAAGAGTCAACTGTCATCACACACCTGGTGCCCTACAGGCAATAGCACCCACTAGTGGTGGGGAGGACTTTAAGGGAAAAGAAAGTACAGATGAATACATTCCTTCCATTAGCGTAAAAACCTCTATATTTCACAACGTTATCAGATATAATCCTCATGGCCACCCCAAAAGTTTGGTGCTAATAGCCTCACCTTGCAGTTGAGTCTAGCATAAATGAAAACAACATAGATGTCCAAGTGTCTTGAGGTTCAAAATTACTAGAAATGCTTCTTGAAAATTGAAAGCATATCTGTCTTTTTTATTTATTTATTTGTTTGTTTGCTTGTTTGTTTAAGTGACAGGTAGGGAGGCAGTGAGACAGACGCCCATATGCACCCCAACCGGGATCCACCTGGCAAGCCCACTACCAGGTGACTGCTAATTTGAGGCTGCTGCTCTGTTACTCAGCAACTGAGCTATTCTAGTGCCTGAGACGAGGCCATGGAGCCATCCTCTGCGTCCAGGGCCAACTTGCTCAAACCATTTGAGTCATGGCTGCAGGAGAGGAAGAGAAAGAAAGAAGGGGGAAGGGGAGGGAAAGCAGATAGTGGCTTCTCCTGTGTGCCCTGACAAGGAATCAAACCCAGAACTTCTATACACTGGACTGACGCTTTACCACTGAGCCAAACAGCCAGGGCCTGGAGGCATATCTCTACATGGCTAAATGCCTCTGGGGTTCTACTGCAACTATGGGACTTTTCTCTTGCCCCAATATCATTAAGTGGTACACAAGCTGCTGCTTCAAACCAAGCACACATGCCTTCATTCTAAAGAAATTCCTCCTAGTCAAATAATACAGTAAACAAAAGCTGAGAACCTACTATCTAGGTTACACTGTGAGGATTAAATTTAATTAAATTAAATTTAATTAAATTAGAAAAATATCACCTGACCTCTGGTGACAAGGTGGATAAAGCATCGATCTGGAATGCTGGGGTTGCCAGTTTGAAACTCTGGGCTTGACTGGTCAAAGCACATATGAGAAGCAGCTACTATGAGTTGATGTTTCCCACTCCTCCCCTTTGTGTTCTCTTTCTCTCTCATTCTTGCCTCTAAAATCAATAAAATTATATATATATATCACTATCACACAGCCTAGAGTCCACTTGGCAAGACATGACAATATCTACAGAACGGCACCACCATCATTTAATTGTGTAAGCTAAAACCAAGGAGTAGCCCCTGATCTTCACCTTTCTCCCCCTATACTTCCAAGCCATCACCATGTCAAGTCATATCACCTATATTTCTAAACATCACCTCTCTCTCCATCCTTATCTCCCTGGTCAGGTGACTATCATTTCTTGCTATACTACTGCAAAAACTTCTATACTAGTCCACTCACTTCTCCTCTTGGAACCCTGAAATCCATTCATCTATTTTCTTTATTGCAAACAAAGTGGTATCTTGTCAATCTACAAACCCATGCTTAGAAGTTCTCAAGACTCTTAGGAAAAGACTGTCTCATACCCTTTACCCTACATTCTCAGTTACAAGGGCCTTCTTCTGTCCCTTAGTCATATGATGGCTCCTTCCACCACAGGGACTTTGCACATTCTGTTACTTTTATAATACCATCCCCTCCCTCTTTAACTCATACTCATCATTCAGATTACTGATCATCATCACTTCCTTAAGAAGACTGCCCCGATTTCCTTAACTAAGCCAAATCCCCTCAAATATTTACCTCTCCCATAAGCACTTAGAATACTTGTCATTTAACATTTTATACAATTATTTTTGTGTACAATTTTTAATTCTATGAAAGCAGAAACCTTGTCTGTTTTTGCTCCACATGGTAACTGGTTACACAGTCACTTCTGTTGAATGGATGAAGACACAGAGAAGATCAATACAAAGCAAAGTGGAAAGCTGCCCTGACAAAATGCAGATATATGGCCCCTGCAGGATTTTAAACCAGACTTCTTGCCTTTCCTGGGAATTTCTCCAGGTCTCTTCACCCCAGCGAAGCAGTGTGACATGGTGCCTATGTGAGGAAGGAAAGGGGAACTAGAATATCTGTACCTGTCTGTTCTCTTCTTCCAAGCCCAGAGATGAAACAAACAAGTAAAGAAGTGGGGCTCTATGTACTAGGAGTTTGGCCTCGTCTGTTCGTCTTCAATAGAAATGAAGTAAGGAAAGACTGATAAAACTCACAAACCTACTGAAACAGTTGTTCCAAGTAAAACTGCTCTTAAGAAGCCCTGGCTGGGTAGCTCAGTTGGTTGGAGCACTGTCTCAATGTGCTAAGATTGCAGGCTCGATCCCTGGTCGGGGCACATATAAGAGCCAATCAGTGGATGGAATGACAAATATTATAGATGCTTCTATCTCTCCCTCCTCTAAAAAATAAATGAATGAATGAATGAATGAATGAATGAATAAATAAATAAATAAATAAAAACTACTCTTAGGAACCCCCTGACAAATACCACATCACCTCTATGGAAGCCTTTTTAGGATGTAGGTCAGCACCCTTAAATGGTGACTAAATTTGTCCATAAAGTCATGGTGCACTTTTGACCAGTCACAGGAAAGCAACAAAAGATGATAGAAATGTGAAATCTGCACCAAATAAAAGGAAAATTCTCCCAGTTTCATACCTATTCAGTACAGTTCGATGTGGGCTCACGCACAGATTTTTTAGGGCTCCTTAGGTAGCTATCCCGTATAGCCTCTACAGACTCATCACTGACTGATGGTCTACCAGAACGGGGTTTCTCCACCGAACTGCCGGTTTCCTTCAACTGCTTATCCCACCGAGTAATGTTATTCCTATGTGGTGGCGCTTCATTATAAACGCGCTGATATTCACATTGCACTTTGGGCACGGATTCGAATTTAGGGAGCCACAGAACACACTGAACTTTCCTCTGTACCATCCACATCTCCACCGGCATGGCCGTGGGCTGCTCTGCTGTATACACGGTGTTACGTCATCATCTGCGCATGCGCACATGCTGCCACATCATCCTACAGAAACTGGGAGGGTTTTCCTTTTCTTTGGTGCAGATTTCACATTTCTATCGTCTTTTGTTGCTTTCCTGTAACCGGTCAAAAGTGCACCATGACTTTATGGACACACTGTATTTTCTCTTTTAAAATATCACTAGACATCTCTCTCCTCCTTCAAAATTCATTTCTTCTCAAAATCTATGACAATGAATCTCCCCACTCCTTACCTAAATGGAGCACATTTAAATTGCAGGGGCTGCCCACAGTGGTCCACTTCCTACTGATAACTGTCTGAACTCCCCTCTCCCCCATACTGAGTGTCGCAGGAGTAGTCCCAGGTGCTGCCCAGACTCTCCGGTCACTGTCTCAGTACAACACATTGTGGCAGTCAAGAGCCTGGCGCAGAGTCACAGTGATGTGCTGTGGACCCTGAGAACACAAGGGACAACTTGTCTGCACCCTGATTTCTGTAAAACAGAGAGAATAACAACACTTACTTAACAGACTTGAAAGACCCACAAAAAGGTGTTAGCAGGGAGCATTTTAGACCCTGTTCCCCAGCAACTGTTGTCAGTTTGATGCAAATAAACTTTTATAAAAAATTCTCTACAGCTGTAGACATTTCTAATGTTGCCAGCGTTCAGCTGATGTCCCCTTACCACACTTATGCTTGACCTCTCTATCCCTGGCTGGCTTGTTTCTGCTTGTTTTCATTCTATGATACATATGAGCTTTCGCCAGCAGGTGGACAGTGCAATTTCAACTGGGGTGGTGATGGATATTAAAAAAGATGCTAGCACTGGCACACCACAGGTGTATAATTAATATCACATTAAGGAAGCCTCAAGTAGTGAGCTCCTTATTCCCAATCCAAGAGGCCTATTTAAAAAAAAGTTTCATAGAAAAATTCTCAGGAAAAAAAAAGAATTTGAGACCCTTGGACCTGTAGGATAACAACACAGTGACCTACAGGGAGACAGTGTTTACTATAGCTCTGCCAGAGACGATGCTGGGATCATGACCTACATTCGAGTTACACATCCAGGAACTAGTCATTAGCTGCTCCCACTCAAACAATAAGGATGTGGGCGGTCCTTTACTCCTTCTTTCACAATGTATATCTTGTGTTTACTCAGTGCCCTGTAAAATTCAAAAGACAAAGCACTATTTATAAGTGTCTTTCTTTAGGCAGGAGGTAAATAATAAATTCAGATGTCCACCAGCAAAGTCCAAATGTGAGCTGTACAAACCGCACATATGTATAGGATAGTATAATCTGCTAAGAAAACAAGTAAAGTGGCCACTTCGGGTTTTCAGCCACTGGGGAAAACTAACTGCTCCTTAGTAACACCTGGCTCTTCACTTTTGCTCTAGAATCTTCTCTATAGAAAATTAAATGTGGTGAGAAAATGAGTATCTTATCAGGAGAAGTTTTCATTAAAATGTCCTCAAATTTTATCTCAAGCACCTCATTTTATCCAGAGAAAACTGTGAATATAAATGCAATAAAATTTTAATCTGTAGAGGAAATGATTTGGTTATCTGGTTATCCACAACCCGGGTTTTTTTTTGTTTTTTGTTTTTTTCATTTTTCTGAAGCTGGAAACAGGGAGAGACAGTCAGACAGACTCCCGCATGCGCCCGACCGGGATCCACCCGGCACGCCCACCAGGGGCGACGCTCTGCCCACCAGGGGGCGATGCTCTGCCCATCCTGGGCGTCGCCATGTTGCGACCAGAGCCACTCTAGCGCCTGGGGCAGAGGCCACAGAGCCATCCCCAGCGCCCGGGCCATCTTTGCTCCAATGGAGCCTTGGCTGCGGGAGGGGAAGAGAGAGACAGAGAGGAAAGCGCGGCGGAGGGGTGGAGAAGCAAATGGGCGCTTCTCCTGTGTGCCCTGGCCGGGAATCGAACCTGGGTCCTCCGCACGCTAGGCCGACGCTCTACCGCTGAGCCAACCAGCCAGGGCCACAACCCGGGGTTTTTGCCCTGGCAACCAAGGCTGAGCAGGATACAAGGTGCTAAGAATAAAGAAACCACCAAACGAAGAAAGCATTCTACTGTGCAGTCCCAAAAGAATCCCAGAGGCTTCTTTGTTATGACTTTCAACCAAAAACATAGGTTGTAGCTTCTGCTTTCTATGCATTCAGCTTTTAGATGACATTTCCCGTCTCAGGAGAAGAGAACCAGCGTGTTGGCGGTCCACAAGCCAGGAAGCGTGAGAACAGCCTCTGCAATGGTCAAGTGTTATTTCCGGGTCTCTCCCAGGCCCTTTACATCTCAGGGGCAGCTGGATGGCCCAGAACCTATCTGAAAGCAATCTTCCAGGTCATTCTCTTCAAGAATAATTTCTGAAGGTCTTTACTAGACACCAAAGTCATTAACCCACTATGTTTCAGAGAAAACTAATCGGTAATTTTCTTTTAAGATCAGGAATAAATGAATATTAAGTAATTCAGCAATATTCTACCCCTACTGGTCAGATTTTATACAAATACTCACTTAGAAAGAGACTATTTAGAACACAGAATATAGTTTCCAGCAGTGACAAAACTTATCAACACATATTAGAGTATTTCCTGGGTGGCCGCTTGCCAGCCCGGAAGAAAAAAGGACAGACAGTGCAAGGCCTATGGGTCAGACTATGAGTCCAGGCAGGACAAAGAAAGCTCTCAATTGCTCCCCCCAAAATAATAGGGCCCCAGGATTTGTGTTTGGGAAGAATGAATGCCCTAAAGCCTGCCTCCGAGATCTCCTCTCCCGTCAAGAGCCCCAGCTGGCAGAGGGCCCACTCATGGTGGAAACCAGACCTTCACCATCTGCACGTTTTTCTGGCTGCAAAAGGTTTGTAATTCCTTTAACACCTGTCAGAGGAGAGAGAGGGTGGGGAAAAGGAACTAGTGGCCTTCAGGTAGGACTGAGCTAGGTTTAACTCCTAAATCACACCCTCTTTCTCTTTCTAAATCTCTCACAAGGTAGAATACTCACAACAGCTAAGTACCTCATAGGTTACTGTAAAGATTCAAAGGCAACAGGAAAAGAGGGCTTTCCTGCAGTTCTTTCTTCCTCCCTGTTAATGTCTTCACAGTTCACCCAAGAAAGGAAGTTCCATCCCTTTACAGGCGAGCCTTATAAATAATGTTTAGGTTTTCAGTCACCCATGAAGCACCCTCTTTATTCACTGGACTGGATTCTGAAGTCTTTTGTATTTCTCCAAAATCCAATACATGCTCAAAGCGCATTCTGATACCAGCTAAAAACATCCAGAACAACGTACTCAAAGCAATTCCAAAAATGTTTTCAGCAATACTTTTGGAGTTAGTCTACAACCTTCCAGAATGACTTCCATAAAAGGCAAGCTCATTTGTAGGTTAAGTGCTTTTAAGCTTTCAAGTGATCTCACAACTTCACAATTCCCCTGGACCACATACCCTGGGGCTCCCCACCTTGTCATAAAGTTCCTTGTTAACGGTTTTATACCTCTGTATATCCCATCCTGTGACCCTGTAAGAGGAACTCCTCAGAAATCACATTTGAGAATGCAATCAAGTATCACTGACAGGTGACTCCCATCACTATAGATTTCAAGGGCTATTCATAGATGATTCTATGGAACTTTCACTTTGTTTTCAAAAGTAAAACAAACAGCACAACTGAAAAACAGGCAAGAGGCTTGAAGAGGCACTTCACAAAAGAGGATATCCAAACACACATGCAAAGATGCTAAGCTTCAAATGGTTTGATAAGAGAGTTACAAAATAAAACCATAATGAAAGAACTCTGAACAAACATCAGAATGTAAATGAAAATGTAAATGACACACTAAATATTGGAAACTATACAGAGTAATGGCACAGTCATCCATGCTGGATGGGAACAGAAGTTGGAATGGCCATACTGGAAAACCTTTTGGCTATCTTTAGTAAAGCCAAACATATTCACATCACAGCAACCAGCAATTACACCCAGATACACACACACCAGAAACATACTTATGTGAACCAAAAGACATAGCCCTGGCCAGCTGGCTCAGTGGTAGAACATTGGCCTGGTGTGTGAAAGTCCCAGGTTCAATTCCCAGTCAGGGCACCCAGAACAAGCACCCATGTGCTTCTCCTCTTGTCCCCCCCCCCCCATCTCTCTCCTTCTCTCTCTCTCTCTCTCTCTCTCTCTTCCTCTTCCTCCTCCTCCTCCTCCTCTTCCTCCTCCTCCTCCCACAGCCATGGCTCAAATGGTTCAAGCAAAGATGATCCCGGATACTGAGGATGGCTCCATGGCCCCGCCTCAGGTGCTAAAATAGCTCAGTCGCCAAGCAACAGAGCAGTGGCCCCAGACAGAAAGAGCATCGCCTGGCAGGGGGCTTGCCAGGTGGATCCCAGTCAGGGCACATGCCAGAGTCTGTCTCTGTCCTCCTGCCTCTCACTTAAAAATAAATTTTAAAAAGGATGTATATACATGAATGTTCACAGCAGCGTCATTCATAAAGCCAAAAACTAGGAACAAGTGGCCCTAACCAGTAACTGTGGTATGTTTATGCAGCGGAATACAGTCCAGCTAATGCTGCTTGCTACTATGGAGGAGTCTTACAATGTTGAGAGAAAAAATTCAGATGTAAAAGAGTACAAAAGTATGAGTGTGTTTTTATAAAACTCAAAACCAGGCCAAGTGATGGATAGTGTTAGAAGTCCGGACAGTGGCTACCATGGGGAAGAAGTGACCAGAAGGGGCAGGCACAAGGGGAGAATCCAGGGTGCTGGCGGCTCTCTTTCTTGAAGGATGGGTGTGTTCCTGGAATGGAAATTCACTGAACTGTGCACATGTAGTCCGTGTTTTTGTATATATACTGAACTTAAAAGACATCATTTTTTTAAAAAAGCAAACCCTCTAGACACCTTGTCCTGTGCAAAGCCAAGCAGGGCAAACCAATGCAATCCCTCCTTGGCAATCATTTATTTAACCAGACAGGCCAAGTATAAAGAGCGAGGGACATCAGGTCATGCTCCCTCATCCATGCCTGCCCCCAACTCCATGTCTTGTGAGCCCATGATTCTCACTCTAGGCCTCACTACTTTCTCGTATAAAGAAACAGCTATGTAATTATGAGATACAATCTCACTCAAAGGAGCCACAATGAGAACATTCTGTAAACCATAAATTAGTATTCCAATACAGTATAGGTTCCTATGACATTATCGCATATCCTAGAGTTGGAAAGCAGGGAAAACCGAAGGAGACTTATGGAGATTTTGAAGAGCTTTAAGAAGTTGCTTCCAAAAGTTTTAGGGGCCTGTAGCATAGGTTCTTTATGAGATTTCCACTCAAATAGGAGTTATCATACCTTTCATTCTCACAGCTGTATCACTAGAGCTGCTTTGTAATAAACTTTTTTTTTTTTTTTTTTTTTTTTTTCATTTCTGAAGCTGGAAACAGGGAGAGACAGTCAGACAGACTCCCGCATGCGCCCGACCTGGATCCACCCGGCACGCCCACCAGGGGCGATGCTCTGCCCACCAGGGGGCGATGCTCTGCCCATCCTGGGCGTCGCCATATTGCGACCAGAGCACTCTAGCGCCTGAGGCAGAGGCCAAGGAGCCATCCCCAGCGCCCGGGCCATCTTTGCTCCAATGGAGCCTTGGCTGCGGGAGGGGAAGAGAGAGACAGAGAGGAAAGCGCGGCGGAGGGGTGGAGAAGCAAATGGGCGCTTCTCCTGTGTGCCCTGGCCGGGAATCGAACCCGGGTCCTCCGCACGCTAGGCCGACGCTCTACCGCTGAGCCAACCGGCCAGGGCTGTAATAAACTTTTCATCATAAATAGAGCACTTTTGAGCTCACACTTGGAAATAAAATTGTAATGCCAGTGGCCAAGGCCAGGCAGGTTCACATTTGGATTCGGGCAGATGGCAGAGGAACTGCAGAGCTGGAAAACATTGGCCATCCCTGTTTATTAGATTTTTGCAACAGCGTAACAGCGAACAGGCAGGGAAAAACCCACTTCTCACAGTGGCAGGCAAACGATTTGCCAAACAGCCGCTGCCCCCGGCCCCCCCCCCCCCCACAGTGGCGGGCAAGCAATCTGCCCCAAGTAAAAGCACTGGCTCTGCCACATGCTCAAGCATTAATCATACAAAGTGCAAGCATACAAGTCTAACACAGCTGTTTTCCCAACAAATAGACTTCATTTCGAAGCATCAAATTTCCTTTACCTTTACTCTCAGTTTCACCCTCATTTCCACTTTAATCTTCTTCCTGTCTTCATGCAACTTGCAATTCCTTAGTGTGTATCTGTCTAGGTGTCTTTCTGATGTCTCGCTCCAGGTCCCAGGTTAGGGATTAGGTCTGCTCAGGCAAGACAGTGCTTGAAATATCAAGCATGACCTTGCAGACTCAGGGCTCCTTCAGGGCTGAGCCAACCTCGTCATTCCTGGAAGCAGTCAGAAATGCGGACTCCCACGCTCCACCTTAGACTCAGTGGATCAGAATCTGTGCCTCAATAGGATGCAAGGTGATTCACATGTACATAAAGGTTTGAGGGGCACTGACCCAAGTCACACAGCCTGTCACCCAGCAAACTCAGAGGGCCAGGGCTAGAGGTTACAGCCTTGCCCAAATAACAAGTTCATTCTAAACAGCTCCTGTGTGAACAGCCTCACTCCAAGCCTGGGCTCATATGAATGAGCTATGATGCTCAACATATTATTCTAGTGGTCCAAACTCAGAGTCACATTTTTCTGGAACTTGAAAGTGGGCAGAATGGGGGCAGAGGACAAAGGAGATGGAAAGAAGGGAAGTCACATCTGGTTCCATTCCTCGATAACTCAGGAAAGCTGGGGGAGGAAAAGATGGGGAACTTTTGAGACCTGAAGCAGGGAGGTGGGGTGTCTACTCAGCCAAGCTGAGCTTGTTGGTGAGAGCAGGAACTCTGAAACCGGAGCACCCAGCCTCGACTCCCAGCTCAGCCACATGGTAGCTGTGGAACCTTACACACTCCACTTGACCTTCCTTTGTCTCTGTTTTTTTTTCCAACAGGGATAAGTAACAGTATCTACCTCTGACACCTGTGTGGATAAAAGGAATCAGTATTTGTGAAGTGCTTAGAACCTGGTGCTATGTTAGCACACAATAATCTTGAGGGAAATGTTAGATAATAAAAATAATACACTGACAGAAAAAGTCGTAGACTAGACAGTGAAGGGGAATTCCAGATGAAAGTAGCTATCCAGCTCAACATATTTTTATGACTCTCTCCTATATGCTAGGCCTTTAGGATACAAAAATGAATATCCCTGCCTTTGGAAGACCTGACAGTCTAGCAGGGTTTGATGGCAAGGGCTGTCCATAAACAAAGTACCTGAATTCAGGATTCCCCGTTCAACTTTTAGAAATCAAACACTAGAAAGATCAGTGGGTATGTGGTTGGCAATGTCAGGGGGAAAATGTAATTAAAAAGAATAAAGCTTGGCCCTGGCTGGTTGCACAGTGGTAGAGCATCGGCCTGGCATGTGGATGTCCTAGGTTCGATTCCATGTCAGGGTACACAGGAAAAGCAACCATCTGCTTCTCCACCTTTCCCCCTCTCCCTTCTCTCTCTTATCCTCCCACAGCCATGGCTTGATTGATTCGAGCACATCAGCCCAGATGCTGAGGATGGCGCTGTGGAGCCTCTCTCTGCCTCAGGTGCTAAAAGCAGCTCAGTTGTGAGCAGGGCTCCAGATGAGCAGAGCATTGGCCCTGGATGGGTTTGCCGGGTGGACCCCAGTAGGATCACATGCAGGAGTCTGTCTCTCTATCTCCCCTCCTCTCACTTGGAAAATAAATAAATGAATAAATAAATCTCATTTCCCAGAGGCGAAATTGGCTGAAATGTCCACTTTATTAGTGTTGAGGTCTTTATGTAAGTAACAAATTCCTACCATCAAGGTAGTTTTTTATTTTTTTAATTATTATAGTTGCACAAGGATTTCATTATTAAAGGACTCATTTCAGGACCACCCTGCTTTACCTACTTGCTCCTCTCTGCAGCAGCTGCTTCCTATTGCTGCCTTAGTGACAAGGCAGATTATATTCTTCAACAGCGTTCACCTTAGGCTGTGTGAGGTGACATATTCCTAGGCAGACTCAAAACAAAGAACAGCTTGCTGACCTATACCCTCTCAGACTGCAGTCAGTTAGTTACCAACAGTGGTTGCGAAAGGTGACGAGAGTACAGCACACACATTCACCTCACAAATCAGGCCATTCCCACTTGCCTATGACACCCCACCTCCACCTTCCGGAAGGACAGTAAGTACCAGTGAGCCCTAGAGAGTTAGGCTTCCACCCTAATACTCGGTCTGTGATTATTCGATGTTGGTACAGCATCAGTTTGAATGCTCAGCCCTGGCACCTAACAGAGTGAATCGTCAAACTCATCAGTCTATAAAGATCCACCTGTGCCAAACCACAGAAAAATGGTCAAGGGCAAGACAGAGCAGGGCCTCACGGGGTGAAATCACCATCCTTAGGAAAGCAATGAATTTTAGGCAGTGAAGGCTAGAAACTAGTTTGGTTAACTGCACTTGTGGTTTTGTTAAAATCTTAGAAACTGTTTTCCCCCCAGAAGAAAATGAAAAGGATCTGTCAATTTAATTGAAACATAAACCCAATCTCTCATTTCCTCTCCTTTTAAATGAGGAAAAAGGAGACAGAAACAGAAGTTAAGGAGTCACAACTCACCTTGTGTAACCCCGTTGAGGAGGAGGTGGCTAACCCAGCACTGCGTTGACTGGTGACAGAGCAGACTTGACAGAGGCACAGACTTTACAGAGGCACAGACTTTACTGAGGCAGCCTCCTCTGAGAGCCACAATGCTCTCACAAATGCTACTCGCTTGAGCCCCACTACACCAGCCCCAGGAGGCAGCCCAGCAGGGAGTGTTACTGGGTCCAAATAGCAACAAAGGAAACCTGTGCTGGCTCAGTGAGGGCAGGCTGCACAGGTGCCAGGACTTGGACCCCAGTTCCTCTGGCTGCTTCCCATTAACCTAATTCAATGTAACCTATTCAAAGTTAATAGACTCCTGGAAGGTAAACTAAGAGATGCCCAGATTTTCTGAAGTCAACAATGAAGAAAATATTTTTTCAACGTCATCCCCAGAAACTTACCCCATGTTACTAATGAAGCCCCTTGTTTTGCATTTTCCCTTCTTTTACTTCTTGTCTTAGAAGAGAATACAGTTAGGGAGGGGGGAGGCAGCTAGGCAAGGATGAGAAGACCACCCCACCAAGGAAGTGTAGCAACAACTGAGCAGCTCGGAGGGCCTTCTGGTCAAATAGAAACCAACTGCATAAAAGCAAAGACCCAAAATCATCCACACTCAGCTGAGACTAGCATAGGGAGTTTATTAAAACTATGGTACTCTGAGAACCAATATGCAAATTAATGTTGCTCTGAGGACTGGAATCCATATCCTACTTCCCCTACTTCTCTCTGCACCCAAACCCACCCACAACAAAACAAAACCTCTTGAAAACCCATGGCTTTTTTTGATTAATATCTATATATTGCTTAGTCCTTACCATGGATGGAATTTGTAGCCTTTCTGAGGAGAAAAAGGCAAATAATACTTGACACTCTAGAGGCACCAAGTCAGACACTTTTCTAAGAGCTGGATCTTACTCTGATCTTAAGATACAAAATTGGGGCTCAGATGTTAACTACCTTGCCCAACTTCCCACAGCAAATGAACGGTGGAGCCACCTTTCACACTCAGCTCTACCCCACCCTGAAGCCATCTCCTCTCCACCGTATCAGCTTACACTCCCAGCGATCCCTGGACCCGCCGCAGCCTCATCAGTGGGAGCCTCCACGAGGCTTCCTGAATCAGCACTTCATAAGATTCCCAGGTGCTTCCTGCCCGAGTTAGAGGAGCACAGCTGCAACACACTGCTAGACAGAAGGAATATCTCTGCCAAGGGGACAGCAATCTCTGCTCCAGTGGTATTAAACCTCCTGTAGTATTGTAACTCTGGGACCCAAATATACTGCTCACAAAAATTAGGGGATATTTACAAAATGAATATGAAGTGATAAAATATCTCCTACTTTTTGTGTGCAGTTATAATATATTGATGCTTGTATAATGCCAAGTACCATGTGAGCCTGTTTTATATAGAGATTTTTTTTAAAAAAAAGGTCTTGACAAAGTTCCATAAACAAGTTAGAAGATGACACTAAAATGTCTACCACAGTCAAATCTTAAGGGAGAAGCTAAACAGAATTGGCCAGTCAGCACTGCCCATTGCCCTTTGATGAATCACGGAAAGGAAGCCTAAACAGGGAATTTAGTCAAGTGTCCAGAGGGAAGTTCAGAAACACACTCTGATTTGAAGATCACAAACCATTTGCCATAAAAACTATCCCACTGACTCTTTGAGCAACTTAGTATAAAAAACCCTTTTAATTCAGAGTAAGGGTTTTTGAATAAGAGTAACAGGAAAATCCTAGGAGACTTAATGACAAATAAGCAGAAAGGAATTATCTAGGTAATTTTTCCCAAGAGCAGAAAATTTGGCCTGAAACTGATACTGTACTCCTGGATCTCACTCACCACTATTTGTTTTTCTTTTAAGCGAGGGGGAGGGGGGAGGAAGAGAGATGAGAAGCATCAACTCCTAGTTGAATCACTTTAGTTGTTCATTGATTGCTTCTTATACATGCCTTGATGGAGGGGGGTCAGCTCCAGCTGAGCCAGTGACCTTGGGTTTAAGCCAGTGACCATGGGGTCGTGTCTATGATCCCACACTCAAGCCTAAGGCCCACGCTCAAGCTGGATGAGCCCATGCTCAACCTGGCCACCTCGGGGTTTTGAACCTGTGTCCTCAGAATCCCAGGTCGACAATGTGCCGCCACAGTAGTTCCTGGTCAGGAACTATTTTTTTCTTTTTTTTTCTCCTTTTGCCCCAGCAACAGTGACCTTCTTGCTGTTTTTCTTTTTTGAGATATTCACACACCATAAAATTCACCCTTTGAAAGTGTACAATTCAGTAGTTTTTAGTGTATTCACAAAGTTGTACAATCATCACCACTATTTAATTCCAGAATATTTTCATCACCCCAAAAAGGAAACTGCACACTCATCAACAGTCATTCCCCATTCCTCCCTCTCCCCAGCCCCTGGCAACCACTAATTCACCTTCTGTCATTGTGGATTTGCCTAGTCTCGACATTTCATAATAGAATTACACAATATGTGGTCTTTTATGTCACATATTTTCAAGGAATTCTATGGATATACCATATTTTGTTTATCCATTCTTCAGTTGATGGACATTTGGGTTATTTCCACTTTGGGGCTTTTATGAGTAATGTACTATGAACATTTGTGTATAAGTGTTTGTATGCACATATGTCTTCTATTCTCTTGGGTGTATACCAAGGAGTGGAATTAGATATGAGGTTCCCTTATGTTTAACATTTTGAGGAACTACTGTTTTACAAAGAGGCTACACCATTTTGCATTCCCATCCACAATGTAATGTACAAGGATTCTGATTTCTTCACAGCCTCACTGACACCTGTTATTATATCTTTTTTATTACACTCGCCCTGGTGGGTGTGAAGTGTTATCTCATTGTAACTCTGATTTGTATTTCCATAATGACTAATGATGTTGAGCATCTTTTCGTGAGTTTATTGGCCATTTGTATATATATCTTCTTTGAAGCGATGTCTATTTAAATCCTAAGCCCATTTTTAAATTGGGTTATTTGCTCATTTATTGTTGAATTGTACAATTTATATTTTCTTGCTATTTTTGGAAACTACAGTTAGAGACCCCTGTTCGTGGAGTCCTTCCAAGAACACTCTTTCATCAAATATACATTCTTCTTCAATTGGACCTACATTTTAATGAATTTTTCTGTACCTGGAACTACTGTCCTCCTAAGACTTAGGAACACATTCTTTCTCTCTTTCTTTCTCATGCATCCCTCCTTGTTTTCAACCCGAGTGTTGTGTCTCCACTTCTGTTTATCTACAACTAGCTTTACTGGGGTCACTGGAACTCATCTGCTCCTTCAGTGAATTTACAGAATCAAGAAAAGATCTTACCAATAGGTTCTTAGACACCACAGTTCAGTATGTCTCACTCTATGCTAGGCATAGTCCTTTCTTTATATGTTCTAAAATTTACTTATACGCAGGCACAACGACAAGTTTTCACACTCCTGCTCCGTTAAGCCATCAAACAAAACACCCCTTTTCCTCTACAAAAATGCCATCTATCATTTACAACATTTTGTTAGTCTAGCCCCTCCATGGAGACTTTCTTTGCCACCACAGCTTAAAATATTTTCTCTCTACTTTAAATAAAAACCAGTATGCACCTAGAGAGAGAGTTCATAAATCAACTAATACCAAATGGAACAAATGCCCTTTACTTTAAGGATAAACCTCCTCATTCACAGATGGTGTTAAACAACTTACTAGAACTGCTAGAATGTGGCAATTCAGTAATGAACTCCTAGAAGATACACACAAACCCTCAAAATGTTCCGTGTTCTGTGGAATGCTTAATTAAATAAATACAACCAAGTTTTCTGTTGTTAATATTGTTAATTATACTTCTCAGAATCTTTGATGTGATAGTATGCATCTCTAACAGGAAAAAAATAACAGCAGTGCTTCCAAATTGCTTTGCCCTTTACAAGAGCACATCTATTAACATATACCCCAACATCATTCTTCCGACATACTCTGGGAGCTGCTGAGCTAATTCAATTGCTACTCAACTCTGTCAGCTGGAAAGCACTCAGTAGAAACCATATTGTCTACTGGAGTAAGGAACCAAATTTGCTTTGTTTTAGAATGCCATCAATTCAAAGTCAGTCTGTTGACACACCAGGTTACAGAAAAGGAAAAAAGGAAACCATACAGTAAGTGTGTTCATACTTTTAAGAGCCATCTCGATTTCTGAAATTGGAAAATAATGAAGTGTGAAAAAATGTATATTAGAATCAAGGAAGCACAGTACCACTTGAGTTTTAGTTTAAAAGCACCCTCTGGTGCTGGGTGGTGACTGTCTATGACCCAGTGAGGACAGCCCTGATGACCAAAGAGAGATAAAGTATCCTGATGACCGTCTCACAACAAACTTATCCAAGGGAGCAAAGATATCATGTGATCATGTGCTAAGAAGTGAACAACAGTGATAAGGAACGAAGCCTCCCCTACACTGGAAAAAATCATAGCAGTGAAAAGCAGGGGAACACCCAAAATATAAACATCAAGTTATGGGAAAGAATTTCAAAACAGAAATGTTCCCTACTCATGTTAAGTAGGCAAAACCATTTAAATTAGCTAGTAAAGCTTAAGATTAACAACCCAAAGATTGTTTCTTCACTGAGAGCTAATTACAGTCAGGAAGACAGGCATGGGCCTTGCATATTTGTCTACTGAAACATTAAGTGCTACACTTGAGTTTTTGAATAGGTTTCTGATTTGCTGATAGGTTTCTCTAGTGCTAATCATTTTAAGACTAAAACAAAGCACAAATGGAAAGCTGAGATAAAGCCTGATGGTCAGCTGGAACTCCATTTGGCACAGCAACACAAGCCTAGTGTAAGTGCTGACCTCCTCCTCCACCCGTCCAGCTGGGTGCCACATAAAACTATTCCGCCTTTGGCTGTCATCTCAGGAGCCCTCCTGACTCACGCAGCATCCCGAAACCTCTGATAGAAAGCAGCTAAAAATCAATGCCATAAACTAGGCCACCGTAAGTCACGGTCAGCTCTCAACACAGAACTGTAGCTTAAGGGACAAGAAGAGCTTAAGATTGGGCTATGCCCAAAAAAGTGCTTGATTATAAGCTAAATCACACCAAGGAGCACGGATACTGCACAGCCTCTGAAAGTCAGCCTTCCTTTCTCCAGGAAAATGAGAGAGCATTTTAGTTACTACCAACAGCACTGTCCTCCAGAAGACCGGACTGCCATGGGGTGCACTTCACCTCCCCCCAGGCTGGGATAAGCTGTCCATTCAGAGACGACACCACACTGTAAGTCTTTTCAAACTTGCTCATAAGTTCTCTACTCTTAAAGTTCAAGCTGCCGAAACTTTATGCAACCTCATCTCCACAAACGTCTGAGATTCCCACAGAAAGGAAATGGGGTAGTTGTTAGATTTACCAATATTAGCATCACCCATTGCAGTCTACCCAAGAGTGGCCCAGGAACCAAAAATTAAATACTTTACAGAACAAAAGGAGGGGAAATCCTATCTTTTTTATGTGTAAAATTAATTTGTTTGAAGAGAATCAGAATTATTAAAACTGTGCAGTAAGTGGTACAGGTACTGGATATATAAAATGCTTTAGGCAGGTTCTAAAATTCTCAGACTCTACAGATAAGAGATTAAAAGAATGGCATTTCAAAACAAACCTCATTCTCATCCTCTCTCTCACCCCACACCTCAGAGATTCTGTGGGTGTAGTCCAGGTCACTCTGATGTTCATGTTTGAGAACCACTGCCCTATGATGGGGGAGATGCAGAGGGTGAGGGGTCAGAAGCCTGATGAAACCCTTACTGAGTGTGTGAGAGACAGTGTCTCCTATTCCTGCCTCTGCTCAGCATGGACTCTACCTCACAGACAGAGTTCCCTGTGAGGGGTTGAGTCCTTAGTTCAAGGTCACTGTTAGAGGGCGAGCCAGAGCTCCAGCCGAGGGTCTTCTGACATGTTCATCAACCCTGGGTCTGACATTGAGAAGACAATCCCACCCCAGTCTCCTAATCTTACCATGCTGCTTCCCTCAGATAAATATGACGACTGGGGCATCAAAAGAGATGGATTTAAAGAAAGAGAGAAAAAAAAGGAAGATAAATACCTACTCCAAGACTCTAGCAACTAAATCTCTTGGTAAGGAGAGGGAAGAAGGGAGAAGACTTAGATGTCTTGCTATAATTAAAATAATTGGTTAATTTTTTAAAAAAAAACTGGGTAATGGGCATAGGCACAGTAGATAAGAATAGTGCTTTAAAGTTTTCTCAGCCCTTTCCATTTCCATTATCTCACCTAAGTCTCCAAACAACAATGCAGTGAAGGAAGATAAAGTCACTGTTATCCCCATTAGAAGAGAAAACTGAAGTTGAGAATGGCTAAAAATTTATCTGTCAGCACAGTCATTCCCTGTAAAGCTACAACTTGACCTCAGGTCTATCTGGATCTAGAACCTATGAACCCACAGCAGGTGATTCCAACCTCTGAAAATGTGCCCCAAAGCAGATTACCCCTAGGAAAAAGCACAAAGAAAAACATGCAGCACAATTGGTGAGGCCCTAAAGCATAGCACTTGAGCAGTGTGTGGGTGCCCCTTTAAGAACTTAACACACAAACCCAACAGCCAAGATGTTCAGCCAAAAAAGAAAAAAAAACCAGAAAGGCATATTTCTAGCCTGCATAATCATTTCTGGACCAATTCCCACTAGCAGCCTCAGAGGCGAGGCGAACAGCGGCTCACTGCCTGGCTGAAGCTCCTCCACTCCCCACCCCCTCGGGTTATGACAGCACAGCTCTGACTCGCGTGCAGGCAAAACCCCAAAACTCAAAACAAGAAGTGAAAAAAGTAGAGCCAAGAGAAACCATCAGCATCCTCCACACCCTGGCAATCCACACAATGCCATTTCCAGGATCCTGGAGTCGCCTGGAACACGATCTTAGATCAGTGAGATGAGGTGGGGATACTAGCGGACCTACTGGCCCTATTACTTCCCAACCAGCCCCTGGGGAAAAATAATAAAAAGGAGAGAGGGTTCGTTATGATGTTCTGGGTCCGGAGCCCCAGGCAGATACGACCTAGGCGCCCTTTCCTAAGGAACAGTATGTCCACCAAAACTCTACACCTGGCCCTTCCTCCAGGTCCCCTCTCTGCAAAGATAAACGGGGTGGAGGGTGGGGGGCAGATGGTAGAGTGCTGTAAAACTGAGGAAAGGCTCGAGGAAAAACTGGACTGGCCACCTACCCCAACCACGTTGCCCCACCATGTGTGTGAGGCTCCATTAAGGCGCGCACCACCACAAGAGCTGACATGGAATTCGGCGCCCTTGGCCACGTCTGAGGTTAGGGAGGTGGCATCGCCCTAACAGCGCCTTAGAGGCAGGGTGTCGTGCCCGCCCGAAGAGCCTACCTTAGTTTGGGCAGGAAGGATTTTCCTGGAAGATGCCAGGGAAGCGAAGATCTGGGTGATTCATGGATTTCATCCTGGAGTGGAGGAGCTCAGTGCAGGGGCGCAGCGACCCACTGAGGTCTTCCACACTGAGGGTTTCGGGCAGCGCCCTCCGCACTATCGTACCGCGGGGACGATGAGAAAATAAGGACTCCATCCCCAACTTTCTCGGAGGCAAGCGCTCCACTCCGCTCCGCAGCTTGCCCAACCCTGCCCGCACGCCGGGTCCCAGGTTTGGGGGGAACCAGGGACCCGAATGGCTCTCGGCAAGCACAAAGCAGCTGCTCCGGGACGCGCAGCCCTTATCCCGCCGCCCCGCCAACTTGAACGCATTTATCCGGGCGCCAGCCTACTCCGCCGACCCCTCGGCAGGGTCGCTGTCCGGCCTCCCGCATCGGACCGAGCGCCAGGAGCCTCAATCGCTGCGGCTGCCGCAGACGCATCCCCCCCTGGCATGGCCTTTGCCTGCCCGCCCGCTTCCCACGCCCTGACCCTACCGTGCAGCCCGGCTCGTGTCCCGGCAGTGCCAGTGCGCGGCACGCGTCCCAGACCGCGAGGCTCCTCCCCGGGTGCTGCCCCGCGCGGGGCTCCGGGCTCCGGGCTCTGGACAAGGCTCGGGTGCTGGCTGGCCGCCTCTCGCGGCTCCCGCGCCAGCTCCGGCTGCCGCGCACGGAGAGGGAGGGTAGCGGGGAAACTCCCGGCAACTCCAACTCCAGGCGCCGGAGCTCCTGCTGCAGCCGCGCGCCTGCCGGCCGCCGAGTGCGAGCTCCTGCGAAGCAAATCTGCCCCCGCGGCCGCCTCTGAGCATGCCCAGTGCCGCCGTGGGCGAGCCCGAGCGCCCTGGCCCGGGGCAGAGAACCGCGGCTGGTGACCAGGGATCCGCCCGGACTCGCCCCCACCCGCTACCCACAGGCTCCAGAGCTCAGGTGGTGAGGAAATGTGGGAAGGGCCTGTGCAGGGGAGGGGACTCTGGAGCAAAGAGCGAGGGAACAATGTGCGCAGGGTAGTGCAAGTTTCACGGGTGTGGGAAGTTTGTTGGCTGGGAAGGTGAGCTGTTTCTGTGAGCCTCAGCAACGCTGGATTCGAAAGTACCACGAGGAAAACATTCTCCGGGAGAGAATGAATGGACCTAACAGACGTGTATTAGCTATTTATTGCACCTTCATTCTTAGGTCGCAAACTCAAAGAGCTCAAGTGGCCTGGCAGGCAGAGGAAATGACTAAATTGGGTAGGAAGGAGGTGCTAACTAGAGAGAGATCTACAGGCAGAGCCACTCTGCTCTAAATTGCCCGTTGCTACAACGCAAGAATTTGGGCCTGCTTTTGCTAGGTTTTCTAATTTTCCAAGAAATGAGAGATTTAGATTATTTTCAAGTAAAATATTCTGATTTTAAAATCTTGATAACAAATTAAATATTTTATAAAAACACTGTACCAAACAAAATGTATCTGGGTTCTTTCCCTGCTCAACAGCCAATTTGAGGTCTGTCAATTCTTCATTCTTTTAGCAAAGTTGCAAGTGCCCGCTATGGTTTGGGAAGGAACTGGAAAGGATCCAAGATGGTTCAGATTGTCATCAAAGCACTACCAGTTACTAAGGGAAATGGGTCTTCAGACAAACGACAGCTACAGGTAAATGATGAGGCCTTCTAGAAAAGTTACTGACTGAAAAGGGGTTGTGAGAACTAACGTTTAGGAAACGTCAATAATCAAAAAAGTACCTAAGTAGGAAGTTTCCTCAGGATCACTGAAAGTGCCCTGCCCAAGGCCTTTGGAGTCTGAAGTAAAAGGAAAAACCAAAAATACTCTGTATTTTAAATCTTGATATTTTTCATTCTGCATTATTGCATCAATTTTTAAAAATATTTTATTAAGATATTTATCTTGATTACTGACTTCTCTGACGTTCCCTTAAGTTTCGTGGCCTATACTGTGCAGAGTGTTAAATGGTGGTACACCATTATTTTCGTTTGTTCAGGATTCTTTTATAAATCTTCACAAATTTCTGTTTACAGATCTTTTACAAATCAGCTTTTGGATAATACAGTTTTGTAAGTTAAAATGTGTCTATTGCCAACCACCTTCCCTTCTACCGCCTTCCTTTTTTTGTTTGTTTTATCTTCCTCTTTATCTTTTATTTTCTTAATATTGCAGATCTAGTTTAAGATTATTACCTGACCTCTGGTAGAACAGTAGATAAAGTGTCCACCTGGAATGCTGAGGTCACCAGTTTGAAACCTCAGGTTTGCCCAGTCAAGTACTACGAATTTTGATGCTTCTTGCTCCTCCCCCCTTCTCTCTCTCTCTCTCTCTCTCTCTCCTTCTCTCTCTCCTTTCTCTAAAATCAAATAAAAATTTAAAATAAACTTAAAAAAATATTACCCACCACCCTCCAACAAGTACAACTACCCTCTATCTCTCCTGAAGGTAGGTCATCAATGTAGTTTCTGCTTCATCCAGACACCTGGACTTACCTCAGTACCCTGGTGATTCTCCCTGCAGGTGAGCTCACTGCTGAATTTATGAAGAACAGACTACCACTTATCTATGGAAAACATTTGAAGCATGCAGAACTCTCAAAGGGGAAAAAAATGCTTAGGTATTTACAGCAGAAGAGTTCTAGAAGTTATGGAAAAGAGGAAATACCCAGTACCTATCACAGGTAGTTACAAAT
This sequence comes from Saccopteryx leptura, assembly GCF_036850995.1. Classification (NCBI taxonomy): domain Eukaryota; kingdom Metazoa; phylum Chordata; class Mammalia; order Chiroptera; family Emballonuridae; genus Saccopteryx; species Saccopteryx leptura. The sequence goes on from NC_089508.1 coordinate 94,822,181, forward strand.
ATTTGTGGAAATAATAGCAGTTTCCATCATCAAAACCTTCTGTATCTCTGTTGCACCTCCCATAAGTCCTAAGGCTTCTTATTTTTTAAAATCACTAATGATAAGTTTCTAAAGAAGAGGAAAAAGAACAGGATGTAAACATTTATAAAGGGAGGGCTCTGCTTTAAAAAGGAAAATGTTTTGTCTACTTAAATTTTAAAATGTATTTTTTAAATAGTTCATGAGCTGGTAATATTTTTGTAAAGATTTTATTTACTGATTTGAGAGAGAGAAAAAGGTGTGTGTGGGTGGTGGTGGGGCGGGAATGGGAAACATCAACTCCAGTATGTGCCTTAACCAGGCAAACCCAGGGTTTTGAACCGGTGACCTCAGCATTTCAGCTTGCTGCTTTATCCACTGCGCCACCACAGCTCAGGCTAAATGTATTTGTTTTTAAAAATCTTTGTATTACTACTAAATAATACATAATATTAAAAAAACACTCAATGCAAAACTCAGTGCAAAAAAGCTTAGTGCAGGGAAAAGGTAACTTTTCCTCCCCAAGAACAACTATTGTTGCCAGTGTCTTGTTTATAGTTAACAGAAAACCCTATGCACATGAAAGCAAGCATAGTTAAAAAAAAATTTCTTTTTTGTTTTGTTTTTAATTTTAATTTATTGTGTTAAAATGGATTCAAGTGTCCCACTCAATATAACACTCTCGTCCCCCAACTACGTGTCCCCATTACACCCCCTTTGTCCTCCTCCCCCTAACTCTCTCCCCATTCCCTTGGGAATTGCTATCCAGTTATCTGTATCTGTGTGTTATGCATATATAATTACACTAATCCCTTCACCTTCTCTGATTCTGTCCCCTCTGCCCCCTTCCCTCTGACAGCTGTCTTCTGCTCCCTGTGACCCCACCTCTGCCTCTATGCTACTCCTCAGTTCATATTGTTCATTAGATTCCACATATAACCGAGATCATATGATATTTGTCTTTCTCTGCCTGGCTTATTTCACTTAGCATAATAATCTCCAGGTCCAACCATGCCATCACAAAAGGTAAGATTTCCTTTTTTACAGCCATACAGTATTCCATTGTGTATATATACCACTGCTTTTTAATGCACTCATCCACTGACACTGGGCTGTTTCCAGATCTTTGTTATTGTAAACAATGCTGCAATAAACATGTGAATGCATATCTTCTTTTGAATCAGTGATTTGGTATTCCTAGGATATATTCCTAAAAGTGGGATAGCTGGGTCAAAGGGCAGTTCTATTTTTAATTTTTTAAGGAAACACCATACTGTTTTTCACAGTGGCTGCACAAGTCTGCTTTCCCACCAGCAGTGCAGGAGGGTTCCCTTTTCTCCACATCCTGGCCAGCACTTACTATGTGTTGATTTGTTAATGAGCGCCATTCTGACAAGTGTGAGGTCCTATCTCATTGTGATTTTAATTTGCATTTCTCTAATGGTTACTGACATTGAACATTTTTTATGCCTATTGGCCATCTGTATGTCCTCTTTGGAGAAGTATATATTCAGTTCCTTTGCCCATTTTTAAATTGGATTGTTTACCTTCCTGGTGTTGAGTTTTAGAAGTTCTTTATAAATTTTGGTTATTAACCATTTATCAGACATATTGGCGAATATGTTCTCCCATTGTGTGGGTTTTTTTTTTATTTTGTTAATGGTGTCTTTTGCTGTGCAAAAGCTTTTTAGTTTGGTATAATCCAATTTGTTTATTTTATCCTTTATTTCACTTGCCCATGGAGGTATATCAGCAAAAATATTGCTACAAGAGATATCAGAGAGTTTACTGCCTGTGTTTTCTTCCAAGATGTTTATGGTTTCATGACTTACATTTAAGTCTTTTATCCATTTTGAGTTTAATTTTTATTTTTATTTATTTTTTTGACAGAGACAGAGAGAGGGACAGATACGGACAGAGAGACAGGAAGAGAGAGAGATGAGAAATATCAATTCTTTGTTGTGGCACCTTGGTTGTTCATTGATTGCTGTCTCATATGTGCTACAGCAGACTGAGTGACACCTTGCTCAAGCCAGCAACCTTGAGTTCAAGCTGGTGAGCCCATGTTCAAACTGGCGACCTTGGGGTTTCCAACCTGGGTCCTCTGCATCCCAGTCCGATGCTCTATCCACTGTGCCACCACCTGGTCAGGCTTAAATTTATTTTTTTGATCGGTGTAAGTTGGTCGTCTAGTTTCATTTTTTTGCAAGTACCTGTCCAATTTTCCCAACACCATTTCTAAAGAGACTGTCTTTATTCCATTATATACTCTTATCTCCTTTGTCAAACATCAATTGACCATACAGGTGTGGGTTTACTTCTGGGTTCTCTCTCTGTTCCATTAATCTGTATGCCTGTTCTTATGCCAGTACCAAGCTGTTTTGGTTACAATGGCCTTGTGGTATAACTTGTTATCAGGAAGTGTGATACCTCCCACTTTATTCTTTATTTTTAAGATTGCTGAGGCAAGAGACATGGACAGGAGTGGGGTGGTTACGAGGGGTGGGGGGAGGAAAGGAGGGAGAAGGGGAGGGGGAAGGGGAAGGGTACAAAGAAAACTGGATAGAGGGTGACAGAGGACGATCTCTCTTTGGGTGATGGGTATGCAACAGAACTAAATGACAAGATAACCTGGAAATGTTTTCTTTGAAAATATGTACCCTGATTTATTGATGTCACCCCATTAAAATAAAAAATTTATTTATAAAAAAAAAGATTGCTGAGGCAATTAGTGTTCTTTTTTGGTTCCATATAAATTTTTGAAATATATATTCTACACCTTTGAAGTATGCCATTAGTATTTTAATATGAATTTCATTGAATCCATAGATTGCTTTGGGTAGTAAAGACTTTTTAATTATGTTTATTCTTTCTATTAATGAACACAGTATATACTTCCACTTGTTTGTATCTTCCTTGATTTCTTATTTCAATGTCTTATATTTTTGTGAGTACAAGTCTTTTACCACTACCTTGGTTAAATTTCTTCCTAGGTACTTTATTTTTTGTTGTTGTTGTTGCAATAGTGATGGGGATTATTTCTTTAATTTCTCTTTCTAACAGTTTATTGTTGGTGTATAAAAATGCCACTAATTTCTGAATATTAATTTTATATCCTGCCACCTTGCTGAATTAGTTTATCAAGTCTAATAGTTTTGTTTGTTTGTTTGTTTGTTTGTTTGTTTGTTTGAATTTTCCTGAAGTACGAAGCGGAAAGGCAGAGAGACAGACTCCCACATGCGCCTGACCAGGATCCCACTAGCAAACCCACTAGTGGGTGCTGCTCTGCCCATCTGGAGTGTTGCTCTGCTGCAATTAGAGCCATTCTAGCACCTGAGATGGAGGCCATCCTCAGTGCCTGAGCCAACTTTGCTCCAATGGAACCTTGACTGTGGGAGGGGAATAGAGAGTTAAAGAGAAGTGCAGATGGGTGCTTCTCCTGTGTGCCCTGACCAGGAATTGACCTGGAACTTCCACACACTGAGCCAATGCTCACTGAGCCAAACGACCAGGACCAGTTTTATTTTTGACTGAGACTTTAGGATTTTCTATGTGCAGTATCATGTCATCAGCCAATAATGATAGTTTGATTTCTTCTTTTTCAATTTGGATGCCTTTTATTTCTTCTTGTCTGTTTGCTGTGGCTAGGACTTCCAGACTATGTTGAATAAGAGTGGTGAAAGGGGGCACCCCTGCATTGTTCCTGATCTTAAGGGGATTGCTTTTAATTTTTGCCCATTGAGTATGATGTTGGCTGTTGGTTTGTCACAGATGACCTTTATCATGTTGAGGTATGTTCCCAGTATTCCCACTTTGCTCAGAGTTTTGATCATAAATGGGTGCTGGATTTTATCAAATAATTTTTCTGCACTTATTGATATAATCATGTAATTTTTATCCTTCCGTTTGTTTATATGATGGATCACATTTATTGATTTGCAAATATTGTACCAGCCTACCCTCCCCAGAATAAATCTCACTTAATCATGATGTATAATCTTTTTAATGTAGTTCCTTTCTTCTACTTCCTCTGGACTTTGTTATTCTTTTTCTAGTTTTTTTAGGTGTAGGGTTAAGTTGTTTATTTGAGCTTTTTCTTGCTTCTTAAGGTATGCATATAATGCTATGAACTTCCCTCTCAGGACTGCTTTTGCTGTGTCCCATAGATTTGGGGTTGTTGTATGTTCATTTTAAGTTGTTTCAAGGAAAATTTTAACTTCTTTCATCTCATTGTTAATCCATTCATTATTTAATAACATACTATTTAGCCTCCAAATGTTTGAATGTTTTTCAGATTTTCTATTGTAGTTGATTTCTAGTTTCATGTCATTGTGATCAGAGATGTTTGATATGATTTTAATCTTAAATTTATTGAGACTTGTTTTATGTCCTAATATGTTGTCTATCCTAGAGAATATACCATGAGCACTTCAAAAGAATGTATATTCTGCTGCTTTATGGTAAAAGGTTCTGAAGATATCAGTTAAATCCAATTGATCTAGTGTGTCATTTAAGGCCAGTCTTTCTTTGTTAATTTTCTGTCTGGAGAATCTATCTATTAATGTTAATTGAGTATTAAAATCCCCTACCATTATACCATTGCTGTCAATCTCACCCTTTATGTCCATCAAAACCTGCTTTATATATTTAGGTGTTCCTATATTAGGTGCATAAATATTTATAATAGTTATATCCTCCTGTTGGATTGCTCCCTCTATCATTATGTAGTGACCTTCTTTATCCCTCACTATAGCCTTTGTGTTAAAGTCTATTTTGTCAGATAGAAGCATTGATACTCTGGCTTTTTTTATTTCCATTTGCATGAGATACTTTTTTCCATCCCTTCACTTTCAGTCTATATGTATCTTTTGTTCTGGGGTTGGTCTCTTGTAGACAGCCTATGTACAGGTCATAGGTGGATTAAGGTCGGTTGAGGCTCCAGGTGTAGAAGAAAATATTGGGCCCCTTAAAAGAAAAGAGAGAGACAGGGAAAAGAAAAATACATGTCAACCATATTTTTAAATAAATAAAAAATATTACATACTAATAATGTTAAAGTTGCATATATGAAACCAAATTTGATATCATATTAAAAAGTGTAAAGTTTGGGTTTCGCAGGGGCCCTTAAGAAGTTGGGGCTCATGGCATGAGTGCTGTGTGCCTGCCATTAAATCCATCTCTGGTACAGGTGCTGTTTTCTTACCCATGCAGCTACCCTATGTCTTTTGATTAGAGCATTTAATCCATTTACATTTAAGGTTATTATTGAAATGTAGTTGTTTATTGCCATTTTACTCTTTAAATCTACAATCCTCTTTCTCTCAATTTCTTTTTACCATTGCTCTTTTTACAGAAGGCCCCTTAACATTTCTTGCAGTACTGGTTTTGTTGTAATGAATTCCTTCAGTCATTTTTTGTCTGGTAAGCTTTTTTATTTCTCCTTCAATTTTAAATGATAGCCTTGCTGGAAAAAAGTAGTCTTGGTTGTAGGTTCTTGTTTTGCATCACTTTGAATATTTCTTACCAATCCCTTCTGTCCTCGTTTCTGTTGGGAACTCAGATGTCATCCTTATGAGGGCTCCTCTGTAGGTAATTAACTGCTTTTCTCTTGCAGCTTTTAGTATTCTTTCTTTGTCTCTTAAATATGGCATTTTAATTATGAGATGTCTTGGTGTAGGCCTCCTTGGGTTCCTCTTTAAAGGGACTCTCTGTGCTTCTTGAACTTGTGTGACTTTTTCCTTCATCAATGTAGGGAAGTTTTCAGCTATGATTTCTTCAAACAGATTCTATACCCCTTGCCCATTCTCTTCTCCTTCAGGAACACCTATGATGTGGATATTGTTTCTCATCATGGTGTCACAGAGCTCTCTTAGAGTTTCCTCAGTCTTTCTGCACCTCTTTTTGTTTTGCTGCTCTGCTTCTGTACTTTTATCTTGTCTTCTAAATTGCTGATTCAATCCTTTGCATTATCCAGCCTGCTAATGATTCCTTCTAGTGCAGTCTTCATTTCTGATATTGTATTTGTCATTTTTGATTGGTTCTTTTTTATGATTTCAATGTCCTTTTTCATGTTTGCTATCTCTTTATTTATGTTCTCACTGTGACCATTCATTGTTACTTTAAGATCCTTGAGCATCTAAAAATCATTATTTTAAACTCTGAGTCTGGTAGTTTGCTTACTTCCATTTGATTTAGTTCTTTTTCTGGTAATTTCTCTTGTTGATTCACGTGGGTCTTATTTCCTTGTCTGGCCATATTGTCTGTATATTAGGTAATGGTGTCTGACTTTGTAATTTGTTGTGATGTCTTTATGAGGTAGATGGGGTACTGATCTCCAGGCCACCTGATTTTCTTGCTCTAGCAATGCTTCTTGAGGGTAGTATTTTCTCTCCTGTTGTATGTGAGTATTGAATGCAGGTGGCCCTTTCGTGGCTGTGGTTATCCCTTAAGGCTGGCTGGCTCTAAGGGTCAACCTTAATCATGTGTATTATAGTCTGTTCAATGTCTGTCCTGCTGGGCATATTTATTCTCCAATGTGTCTGGTGCCTGCTGGACTCCTCCTTTGTGCATGCTGCTTGTATAGTCAGCTGAGTCTAGGATTGGTGCTGTCTGCCACCCACTACCAGTTGTGTTGGTACTAGGTCTTATTGGGTTAGCATCAACTACTGTTGGTAACCTGCTCTGGGCTACCTATCTGGAGATACTGCTCTGTTCACTGTTTATATATGTGTTTCCTTTGCCTGGGTAGTGAGGGAGGAGCCAACCTGTGTATAAAGATCAGCTTTGTTCTGCTTAAAGATGACAGCAGCTCCATAAAAGCCCCAAATTCCATGAGCTTGGCCTCCACTTTTCAGCTGCTCCACCTTGTCTTGAAGCTTCCTGGTCTTCCCACAGAGTCTTCTGTAGAAAGACTATAGTGTGGGCTCAGACTGGCCTCTTCTAACCCCTCTACAAGTTGCAAGCTTGGTGGGTTAGGGCAGCTGAGGTTAGGAATATAACATTAGTGGGACCCCCTACTTCAGGGGTCTCTTGATCAGGATCTCAGTACAGGTAAAGTGGCTTCTACTCCAGAGTCTAATCTCTCAGCTACTGCTGGATACTCAAATTTTATTTCTTCCCAGCAAGGTGAGCAGCAGGTTCAGATTGAGTGGGGCTGACAGTCCCCTCTGCATACGTTCTTCCAGCTGGTGAGACCCTTGTCTCAGGAGGATGACTGGGAGAGTGCTCTCCTGGGGCTGACTTTGCCACACCGGAAGTGGCTATACCTCTCAACCAGACACAAAAATAAGCTCACAGGGACCCACACTTTAAATGCCATGCTCCAAGCCTCTCTCTACTTCCCCTCTGTGGAACTTAGCCTAGCAGGGCAAAATATTCAGCACCTGGGCTGGCTAACTGTGAAACTACACCCTGTCCAATGCATATGAGTGACTGTGCTGGTGCTAATCACAAAAAGAGAAACTTGCCTCAGCTGGGCCAGGTCGTAGGAAATCTTCCTTAGGACACACTACTAGCAAGGGTGTTTAGGTCCTGAACCAATGCTCTCTGCAGATCACCAGTGGATATGAGGGCCCTGGGACTCCCTGGAGGGATCCTGGTGCCATCCAGTGGGGGACACTGCCCATGACTGGCCTTCAGCCACCTTCTTGAAGTACAAGCAATCCAGAGTTTGTGGCTGCCTCTGCCGGGCCCAGGTGCACATGGAAATACCAAGCTGCTCACCTAGGCTGACATGTACCCACACTGGGCCTGGATGAAGGTCCACAAAAGGCCAAGGTTACCTGAGTCCTGCCTCCTGTAGCCTCTGTCAGCTGGCTGATTGTTCGGCTCAGCCACTTAAAAAACCTCTGGTAAAGTCTAGAGCCTGGGGCAATTCAGGGATTAGGAACGGTGGTGATTGTGGCTCGGCCACAGCTGTCAGTTTGTCCAGACTGTTTTCACAGACCTCGGTAGGGTGTGGCCCCAGAAGTCCACTGGGTCTGGCCTCTGAGACCCAAAGATGTAGTCTTCCCTCAGTCCAGAAAGTTTCTACTGAGTCTACCATGAGGCAGAATCACCAGTCATAGACTCAGGAGTGTGCGGGGCGGAAAGCTACAGCTCAACATCAGAAAACTGAGTCACTGACATGCCCCCATTTCCTGCCTTACTTTTCAGAATGGTCCAGTCTCCATGGGGTGGGGCAGGAGAGATTCCCGAGGGTGGGGCAGTTGCTTTCTCCCAGATCAGTGCCGCTCAGAGGGGACTGCTTTACCCAAGAAAGATGGCAACTGCAGTATTGAAAATGACTTACCACAGGGGTTCCAGTGGCTGTCCCTCACAGTGTCTCTCTCTGGACCTCCAACTTGACACTGTCCTTGTGCAACTCTAGTCCTCTCAGCTCTCCCTTCACTGGAGCCCCAGGTAAGTGCCTGTGAATGAGATTTTCTGTGCTGACCCTTTAAGACAAAGCCTGAATCTTTGAGAGCTCTGTCTCTTTCTTGCAGACAGAAACCCTGGCTCTTTTCACCACCAAATGCTGTGTGTGTGCCTCTTCTAGGCTCTGAGGCTCTAGGCTGGGGTGCCCAGCCTGGGGCTTAGGACCTTCCCTTCTCAGGTGAACCTCCCCACAGTGAGAGTCCCTCTGGACCCTTAGCTACCACTCACTCCTGGGAACAGGGCAGCCCTTTCCACATCTCCACCCTTCCTACCAGTCTTGATGTGGTTTCTTCTGTGATCCTTGGTTATAGACTCCTCTTCATTTAGTCCAAAGTTGTTTTTTTCAAGATGATTATTCTTAAATTAAATTGTAATCCAATTTGATCCTGGAAGGTGGCAGTTGGAATGTTCGCCTACTCCGTTGCCATCTTGGAATATGGAATTTTTTTTCTTAAAGTTTAATCACGAAACCATAAAATTGAAAAATATCTTATAGTTCATCTAGATGCCAAGTTACAGACTTTAAATTACTATTATATTTTGTAATAGAAAAGGGAAACATGGGTTTACAGCAAAGATGTCTATTGTGAAAATACCTAGAACCTTGGAAGAAGAGGGTCCCCTCTAGATCCTGACCATGCTAGACCCTGATCTTGTACCTCTAGCATCCATCCAGAACTGGAGGTCAAAGATGGTAACAGAGTAGATGGAAGTTAAACTCACCTCCTCCCAGGACCAAATGGGAATTACAACTAAAGTATAAAACAATCACCTTGAATAACCAACTGAAGACTAGCTGAACAGAATTCTTATAACCAAGGATTTACAGAAGAAGTACATTGAGACTGGTAGAAAGGGAAGAGATATAAAAAGGACTGGCCTCAAACCCACAGTTTGAGGATTGGAAAGGATATCTCAACTGCAGATGTCCCTTCTGAGGAGTGGAGGGTATCAACACCATGCTGGTGCCTGAAAGAGGAGACTATATTAACAACTGGCTGTAAAAATCAGCTGGGATTACATCTTCCAGGGAGAGATGGCAGTCAGCTAGAAACCTAGATGCCCTCTTAAAAAGGTCAGTGTAACAAATCTCTTTTGTGGTCCCTCACCCTGGGCTCTGGCAGATGGATGATTGCTCAGAGTAGACTGGAATCATTCAGAGAGAGACTGGGTTGTATGGTTTTGAGGATAGGGCTACAGGGTCAGCTGCTGTTGTCTCTGTGCTGACTCCCTTGCCCACACTTCCCAGGAAAGTGCTCTCTTTCCTGGGTTGAGCACTTTCTTCCATGCTGAGCCAGCCTGGAGGGGATGTTCAAGCCCTACACTCCTGACTCCCTGTTCACCCCTCTTGCCAAGCTTCTGCCCCAAGGAGGAGTGTGCTGGGTGTGGTCAGCTTGGGCCCACAGTGCAGACCTTCTTGGAAGGTTCTGAGAAGTTCTATCCTCTCCATCCATGCCTCTACTGACACCCCCATTCCTGTGCAGAGCCCTCCCTCCACAAGACCAAATATTAATCTGTTTTATCCTGATGAACTCTACTGGCCTCACCCTGACGACTCTCTGAGACCCTGCCCCACCACAAAGTTCTGCAGGTCCCAGGTGGGTAGTGGTTGGTCTTGGTATACCCTGAAACTTTTGCTGAGTGACCTCAGATCCAGCCCTGGTGCTGAATTTTAATCTCTGCCATTCAGGTGAACACCACTGATCCATCTCTGCTGACTCACTTAGAACCTACCTCATGCATATCATCTACTACCAGAGGCTGTTTCAGTGACTGAGTCCAACAGCTGCATCAGGTGAAGGTGGATCTCAGGCTGTTTTAGGCTTTTTGCTGATCTGCCTCTGGGCTGAGTGCTAGTGGAAGCTGCATTGGTATACAGCTTGGCCCTTCCCACATTTACCCAGGCCCAACAGCAGCAGTCATAAACTGAGGTTCACTTTGTAGCTACTAACAGGTAGCCCTGGGCTTGTCACAGGCAGTATCTGACATTGACTTGTACTCAAGTTCCTCCCAAGAAGCCCCAAAAGCAATATATCTGGTGGTGGGCTTCAGACCACACAGAGCCTGACCCATTTAGCTTCACAAGAGGCTACTCAAAGGGAAATCTGGGCAGACACCAAACCCTGCTCTGGCAAATTCTGCTTCATGGTGTCAGACACTGTGTTTGGGGTCAACCATCATAGTCAGCCATCCTACCCATAGGCAGACCAACAGCAATCAGGACTCAACTACAAACAAGAGGGCTCATATAACCCATATAAGGTACATTTCTGGAGCACTTAACTCAGGTAGTCAGAGAGACTGCACTAGTGGGTCCCACAGGACACATACTAAATAAGGCACCCTTCTAAGACTGGAGACATATCATATCTACCTAATGCACAGAAACAAATACAGAGAAGCAGCCAAAATGGGGAGACAAAGAAACAGGCCCTAAATGAAAGAACAGGAGAAATCCCCAGAAGAAAGAACTAAATGAAATAGAGAAAGCAGTCTATCAGATACAGAGTTCAAAACAATGGTTATAAGGATACTCAAAGAAGTTAGGTAAAATCAGTGTGAACCTTAACTAGAAGATAGCAAGAGTGTGTGTGTGTGTGTGTGTGTGTGTGTGTGTGTAGTGTGTGTGTGTATTTTTCTGAAGTGAGAAGCAGGGAGGCAGAGAGACAGACTCCTACATGTATCCTCCTACTGGGAGCCACCTGGCATGCCCACTAATGGACGATGCTCTGCCCATCTGGGGCATTGCTCCTTTGCAACCAGAGCCATTCTAACACCTGAGGTAGAAGCCATGGAGCCATTCTCAGCACCCAGGCCAACTTTGCTCCAATGAAGCCTTGGCTGTGGGAGGGGAAGAGAGAGATAGAGAGGAAAGAGAGGGGGAAGGGTGGAGAAGCAGATGGGTGCTTCTCCTGTATGCCCTGTCCGGGAATGGAACCCAGGACTTCCACATGCTGGGCCGATGCTCTACCACTGAGCCAACCACCCAGGGCTGGTGTATTTTTTAACAGATACAACAACCATAAAAAAGAACCAGTCAGAAATGAAGAATACAATATCTGAAAGGAGGAATGCGCTAGAAGGAATAAACAATGGGTTGGATGAAGCAGAGACTCGAATCAGTGATTTGGAAGACAAAGCAGAGGAAAACACCCAATCAGATCATCAGGGAAAAAAATGTAAAAAGTAAGGCTAGTTTAAGGGACCTTTGGGACACCATGAAGCATAACAACATCTGCATCATAGAGGTGACAAAAGAAGAGAGAGAGAGAGCAGGGAATCAAGAACCTAGCTGAAGAAACAATGACTGAAAATTTCCCAGACCTGGTGAAGAGGAAAGACACACAGGTCCAGGAAATGCAGAGAGTTTCAAACAAGATGGACCCAAAGACACATGGTAATTAAAATGGCAGATGTTAAAGACAAAGAGAAAATCTTAAAAGCAACAAGATGAAACATTTCTGAAACACATGGAAAACTGCAATTCTCATTTCTTCCCTTTCATCTTTTTTGGTCTTTTATTTTCTCAAAGCTTCTTTCTTCCTCTCTAATTGTATTATTTTATCCTAAGTCATTTAAGCTTTCATATACCAACATATAGATAAAAAGCAAAACAAGAAACCATTCCTTGGAAAATATGAAACCAAAGCAGTTTAAGTCTTACAAAGGGACTTGGTTACATCCTGCACTCACTTACTCTGTAATAGTTTAACATATCTTAGCATGTCTTTCTAGTCAGATTGTTAGTTCCTAGAGTGCCAAGAACAAGTGTTAAGCCTGAATAGGCAGTGGATAGAGTGTCGGACTGGGATGCAGAGGACCCAGGTTCAAAACCCCAAGGTTGCCAGTTTGAGCACGGGGTCACTGGCTTGAGCAAGGGGTTACTCGGTCTGCTGTAGCCCCACGGTCAAGGCACATATGAGAAAGCAATCAATGAACAACTAAGGTGTCGCAACAAAAAACTGATAATTGATGATTCTCATCTCTCCATTCCTGTCTGTCCTTGTCTATCCCTCTCTCTGAAAAAAAAAAAAAAGGTACATGTTATTAAAAGCATATAGTAGAAATAATGGGCAAAGGAAAGTAAGACTTTCTTAAAGAAATAATGATCAAGCTGAGGTCTGCAGATTAAATCTGCAGTAGTTAAGAAGGTAAAAAAGAAGCAAAGAAAGATAATTCAGGTAGGGAAAACAGCATGTGTAAGTGCACTGAGGTGGGAGGATCTTAAAAGTTTTAAGTTTAACCAATCATAAACCCATAGACTTTTAAATTTTTAAAAAGATTTTAAAGAGAGGTGAGAGAGAAAGAAAGAGGAACAAAGAACAGGAAGGTAGTGCTGTAGCTGCTTCTCATGTGTGCCTTGACCCAGCAAGCCTGGAGTTTGGAACCAGTGACCTCAGCATCCCAAGGATGACACTTGATCCACTGCACCACTGCAGGTTAGGCAAATGCCATAGACTTTTGTTGTAACTCAGTATTACATAAGAACAACTGCAATCAAAAAACAAACCGCCTGACCTGTGGTGGCGCAGTGGATCAAACATCGTCCTGGAATGCTGAGGTTGCCAGTTCAAAACCCTGGGCTTGCCCGATCGAGGCACATATGGGAGTTGATGCTTCCTGCTTCTCCTCCTCCCTTCTCTCTTTCTCTCTCTCTATCTCTCTCTGTCTCTTTTCTCTAAAATGAATAAATTTAAAAAAATTGTAAAAAAAACCCCAAAACATCCTTAGCAAGAAATGTAAAGTAATCTGGTGTTAAGAAGCAGTATGCCATGGTAGAAAGGGCGTGAATTTTATTTTAAACAGAGTTGAATTTGAACCTCTGCTTTAACTCCTTTCTGCTCTATTGCCTCTAAAAGTAATAAACAAAAGTGTACAACCTCTTTGAATACCAGATTTCTTGTTCCTAAAAAAACGCATATTACTATCTACTTTTAATTGGAGTAAACACATATGTAATATATTTAGCACGATACCCACAGCAAATGCTGAATAAATATTGCTACTTTCATCCCATGACCACCCATCTAGGTAACTTCAAATAAAATGGGAGTGGAAAATCTAGACTGTGTTTTGCATTTCCAGTCAAGCTGTTTCTAAAAGCACTGATTCTGCTACAAGCAATCAATCATATTTTATCTCCACAGATGCAATGTAGCATTCCTGTTTTCACAAAAACAATTTTACATACATAAAAAAATGCTTTTTAAAAATTTTCCACTTTTTGCTATCCAGATGTCCTAGTATTTCTATCTATTACTATATTTCCAAGGAAAACGCCTAAGGAGATAGATTGATAGCTTAGAAATTTCTGCTTATGCATTTACTAAATTATGACTCAGTTAAGATTTACTAAGACATTACACAGATAAATAAGTTGAAACACTGACTAGTTCTGAATTTCAATCACAAATAGCCAAGTAGGCTTGTCTCTTACTCTTGACTTGCTTGAATTAAAAATTTTGAAAAATAGTATCCAACAGAAAAATAAAAATATATAAGGACTGTTTTGATCACCCTCTGCTGCATCAGAGCATCCACCTAACCTCAGGCCTTGGGGGTTGTATTAACTTCAGAGTTTAGTAGACCAAACTGTCTAATTACTGTACTTTATTTCAGCAATATTTTTGAAAGACCTATTTTTTGGTTTAAAATGACTGTCTCCACCAAGATCCAGAGAAGCTGCTAGGCTTTGAGCTAACAAAGAATCCCTTATTCTGCCAGGGCACAAGCAAGTCAGTGACTGCTCAGCACTGCTATCTTTCCTCCAGTTTCTGTGCTGCTACTTTAGAGAGTAGAATGTTGCAATCCAGTCCCAGTTGGAGATGGAGAGGTGTTCTCTATTACGTACTACAGCTTTTTCTGCTCTGTTTATGGTCCCTCATCCTTCCCAAAAGACTAACAGTAAAAGAAACTCCTGTTTCTGTGTCCCCAGAAGCTCTTCAGGCCAAGCGGACCCACCCAGGTGGCCCTGTAATTTCCCACTGCTGCCGCCTCAAATTGGCAACATGTGGCCAACGGCTTTGCTGCTCAAAGTGCACTTCTCAGATGAGCAGCTTCAGCAGTGCATGGGAGCTCGTTAGAAATGCAGACTCCTGCCTACCTCAGACCTGGTAAATCACAACCTGCATTTTTCCAAGACTGCCAGGTAATTCCTTTGTACATTAAAGTTTAAGAAGCACTGCCCCGGGACATCCAGCCAAGAAAGACGAGGAGACAACAAAAAGCATTTCAAAGGTGAAATCTAGTTCCTGTGCCTGTAATGTCTTTTCTGACTCCAATCTCCAGGCCCTGTCTCCATCTACATGCCTCCTCTGTGAAATTTTTACTGAAGTGTCAACCAGAGGCATCTCCCATTCACTTGCCTGCATCTTTTCTTTGGCTCTTACTGTGGTCTATTTACACCATACAGGTATGTTTTTATGGGTCTAATCCATCCTGTTCAAGGATTGAGATTTGATGGAACCTTCTTGATATCCTCTACAGCAGGGGCCCCCAAACTACAGCCGACGGGCCGCATGCGGGCCCCCTGAGGCCATTTATCCACACACCCCCCCCCCCCCGCCGCACTTCCGGAAGGGGCACTTCTTTCATTGGTGGTCAGTGAGAGGAGCATAGTTCCCATTGAAATATTGGTCAGTTTGTTGATTTAAATTTACTTGTTCTTTATTTTAAATATTGTATTTGTTCCCATTTTGTTTTGTTTTTTTACTTTAAAATAAGATATGTGCAGTGTGCATAGGCATTTGTTCATAGTTTTTTTAATAGTCTGGACCTCCAACGGTATGAGGGACAGTGAACTGGTCCCCTGTGTAAAAAGTTTAGGGACCCCTGCTCTATGGTGTCGAGCATAGGGGCCCTGGAAAAAAGCTTCTTCTTTATGTGAGAGAAAGATATTAACCAAATAGATATGAAGTGAGGGTATTATTAGTATATACTAGGGAAATTAGGCTGGTTTAAGGATGTAGATGTTCATCAAGGAGAGCTCTCTGAGAAAGTGAACGGAGCATTAGAGTTGGCCAAGGGCAGCCTGGGGGACCGCTTTACAGGTAGAAACAGCAGGCACAGAGGAACAGAAAACCAGAGGTGGCACAGGGTTTGATGCCACTACAGAAGTAGAAGGACCAGAGCAATTAGAACATAATGAGTGAGAAGAGAACGGTGTACCTGTGGGAACCAGATCAAGCAATGCCTTCAGGATTTATGTTTTTATAAATAACATAAGTAGTTCCCGAAGGAAGCCACTGAAACTTCTTTTAAAAAATTTATTTTATTAATTTGAGAGAGAAAGGAAAGAAGAGAGAAAGAAAGACATCAATTTGTTGTTATGCGTTCATTGATCGATTCTGTTATGTGACCAGAACAGGGATTTGAAACCGCAATCTTGGTGTATTAGGATGATACTCTAACCAAATGGGTTACCCAGCCAGGGCTGAAACTTTCTTGAGTGTTGGAGTAATGGAGACCTACTCACACTTTAAGACTACTTCATGTCACATGGGAAATAGCTTGAATTAATCAAAAGTAGAAGGGAGCCTGACTGGTGATGGCACAGTGAATAGAGCATCAACTTGGGACACTGAGATCCCAGGTTCAAAACCCCAAGGTTGCCGACTTGAGCCCAAGGTCACTGGCTTGAACAAGAGATCACTGGCTCAGCTGGAGCTCCCTGGCAGGTCACATATGAGAAGCAATCAATGAACAACTAAAAGTGCTGCAAATACAAGTTGGTGATTGTCATCTTTCTCTCTCCTCCCCCTTACCCCCCACAAAAGAAAAAAAATTAAAAAAGTAGAAGGAAACGACTTTGGAGAGCCTTGTAGTTATTATGTAGGTGAGAAAGAAAAAAGTGTTTAAATGTGATTTAAACCTGGGGAGATGAGATTAAAAAGACAGTTAGAGCCACATTCTGGAGATAAGGAAATAAAATTTACAGGTGCTGGGGAGCAGGGATGGAAACACTAACTGCAATTTCCATATGGCTCCATATTGGTGATGTCATCCACATATTTATATTGGAAATATGGAAAGGCAAACTTAAAAATCCATCTTAAATATGAAGCTGAGATCTTGTCAGAGAACCAAGTGAACTAGTCAAGTAGACAGTTAGTATATAGGTTTGACACTCAGAAAATAGATCTGGTTGGATATTAGATATCTCAGACCCATTAGCCTTTAGATAGTATTTGATGCTATTGTATACAGTGAGTATAGAATGACTAGGGGAAAGAAGCTTATTTCCAGTCCAAAGAAAGTACAGTATTAAGGAGGGGAAGCTATCAAAGATGACTTCCAGGCTGGAGAGATGTTGAATAATTCTGGAGCAAAGAAAATAGTTTCTCAAGAAGGAAGATGTGGTCAGCTGTGTTGAATACTACTGAGAGGTCAAGCAAGGTGATATGTTACTACAGATGAAAAATAATAGTTGTTTTATTAGGGTAGTGGTTTTAGAAGTATATTAATTTTTAAAAAATCTGTCTGTCGTTTCCAGCTTCAGAAAAATACAAAAAAAAAATCTGTCATTTTTCATAGTGCTTAAGCTTTAGTAATGAAAACCTAATTATTTTTGATCATTTCAACAAGACAATACCTTTGATGTGTAAACTTCATTTTGATCACTAAACTCTTTTCTTTTTTAACTTTTTTTTCTTATTTATTGATTTTAGCAAGAGAGAAAGGGAGAGAGAGACAAGAACATTGATCTGTTTCTGTATATGCCTTGATTGGGGATCAAACCAGCAATCTCTCAGTTTCTGGACAATGCTCCAACCAATTGAGCTATCTGGCCAGGGACACCAAACTCTTTATTAATCATTATTTTTGCATCTCTCTATTGTCATCTTCTATGTTAAACAGTTAACTAACTCTCTTATCACCACTATAGAATTAAATATTCAAAACATAAAAGTTTTTGAATAACCTATTTATTTATTTATGTAATTTCACTTGACCAGTGGTGGCACAGTGGATAAAGCATCGACTTGGGATGCTGAGGTGGATGGCTTGAACGCAGGCTCATCAGCTTGAACACAGAGTTTCCAGCTTGAGCATGGGATCACCAAAAAGTCCCTATGGTCGCTGGCTTGAGCAAGTAGTCACTCACTCTGCTATAGCGCCTCAGTCAAGGCACATATGAGAAAGCAATTAGTGAACAACTAAGGAGCTGCAACTAGGAGTTGATGTTTCTCATCTCTCTCCCTCCCCCCCCCAGCTCAAAATAAATAAATAAATAATTCAAAAGTTTAAAACCTGAGTAGCCCTTTAGTCTAACAACACAATTTCTTTCTTTTCTCCTTTCTTTTCTTTTATTTTCTTTTTTTTAAAAATTTTATTTATTTATTTGAGACTAGCTGTACCCGGCCACGCCTTGCTGTGGCTCAGTCTGGTTAAATGGAAAAGAAAGAAAAGAGAAAGCGCACGTTTCTAATATGGTTAATTTCACAATGCTTGTGGGTATACAATATTTTTTGTTGTTCCATTGTCTGTGCAGATATAGAGATTGTCTGGTTTGCTGAGTCTAGAACATGCAACATATAATTGTCCATGCGAGAAGCAATCTGTGTCTAGATCTAAACCGCACAATTCTAAAGATTGGCCCTGAGCTTTGTTGATGGTGATTGCAAACGCCAATCGAATTGGGAACTGCAATCTCTTAAATTGAAATGACATATCCATTGGAATCATAGGAATGTGAGGAATGAGGACATCTTCATCTTTGAAAGGTCCTGTCAAGATTGTTGCTTCTACAACATTGCTCATTAATTTTTTTACTGCAAGCTGCGTGCGGTTGCAAAGCTTTGGCTGGTTGATATTTCGCACGCCGATTATAACATGATAATTGGCACGCCGATTTTTAATTGCAGTACATGCAGTGGCATCCCTGGTAGATTGAGTGAATTCAAAATATCTGTTGGATAATTAACTGCTTCATCTGCTTCCACCACAGTGTCAATGGACTTGTATGTGACTGCCTCACTTTGAATGTTAGACTGAATAATATTGTTAAGTTCGTAGACGTCTTTGTTCTTGGCCGCAAGAATAGCTCATTCACTCAGCCAGTCGTGATTCTTATAATTGGTTTGAATATTGGGAAATACTTTTTCAACCAATTCTTCTTTTGATGTCACTAAAGTGCAGAAGTTATGAGGCAATGAAATTCGTCCTGAGGTCAGATCAACCGCACCTTTCTGTTCCCAATTTCCAGCAATTGATGTGAGAATATCTCAGCTGATCAATCATTTTGCAGATGGATACACAGATTTGTAGTTAATTTTAACTTCTTTATGTGTCGCCACAAAGTAGAGTATTTCAGGCAAGCATTTATTTCATCCACTGGTGTCGATCGAGGAATTACAGGTAATGTTTGCCTGAAATCTTCTACAAGCAATATTAATGTGTTCGCAAGTGGTCTGATGTTTCCATGCAAATTGTGCAATGATTGATCAAGAGCCTCGAGCAATTTTTTGTGCACAATTGTGCATTCATCCCAAACAATAAGTTTGCATTTCTGCAATACTTTCCCCATGCCGGATGCTTTGGAAATGTTGCACATGGGAGTTTAAATGAATTGCATGTTCAATGGCAATTTCAAAATAGAATGAGCAGTTCTTCAACCTGGTAGCAATGTCACAGCTATTCTGGATGATGCAAGAGCTAAGGCTATGTCATTTTGAGATCAAATTGCTTCCAGAATCAGTCTAATTAGGAACGTTTTACCAGTTCCTCCTGGCACATCTAAGAAGATTTCTCCAACCCCGTTATTGACAGTTTGCATTATTTGATCATAAATGCCTTTTTGCTCAAGCATTAGCTTAGGAATATTTGATTGCACATACGACAAAAGATCACCTGTGTTCTAATTTTGTTCGCGACGCAATTCTACATCAAATGAAGCAGCAGCAGATCGATTCAGTGATGGCATTCCGAATTGATTGAAAACTTTGCGAGTTCTCAACACAAATCTTCAATCATCATCAACTCTTTGTTGTAGATTTCTGCTGTGAAATCCATGTTCATATTTGAAATTTCCTTGCATATTCGATGGAAAATATCTTCAGCCATGTGCAATTTATATTTCTTCCATAACATTGAAATGGAATTGTAAAATATTTAGTATAGCATGTGTTGCTTTTACATCCAGCAGATGGCGCTGTTTTTTTAAAAGCATGCTTTTACCTGTCACAGGTGTGACATCTATATAATAGTAGGTATATAAAAACATAAAAACACGCGTGTATTCAAATGCAACATTGTCTCAAAATTTCAAAGCAATCGGTGAAGAACTTTCGGAGATTTAAGATTTTGAACAAACGAACATTTACATTTTTATTTATATAGATAAAGGGAGGTAAAAGGGGTGGAGCAGGAAGCATTAACTCATAGTTGCTTCTCATTTGCACCTTGTCTGGACAAGCCCCGGGCCTTGAACCAGAGAGCTCAGTGCTTCAGGTCGATGTTTTATCCAGTGCACCACCACAGGTCAGGC
This sequence comes from Saccopteryx leptura, assembly GCF_036850995.1. Lineage (NCBI taxonomy): Eukaryota > Metazoa > Chordata > Mammalia > Chiroptera > Emballonuridae > Saccopteryx > Saccopteryx leptura. Next base: position 94,842,099 of record NC_089508.1, read on the forward strand.
CTAACAGCACAATTCCTAAATGCACAACATCCTTGCCTTATACATGCCACATAGAATCTATTTGCTTCATATAAAAGTTTTTGAATAATCTATTTATTTATTTATTTATTTATTTATTTATATAATTTTGCCAAAAGTGTTTCTTTTTTTAAAAAAAAAACCTTATTCAGATAAACTCTCATCTTAATTTGACAGATATAGATATGCATTAGGCAAAGACAACTGAAAGTATCTGAACAAGATGGTCTTTTTTTCTTTTCATTCTTTTTTTTTTTTTAATTTTATTTATTTATTTATTTATTTATTTTAAATAAATTTTTATTAATGGTAATGGGATGACATTAATAAATCAGGGTACATATAGTCAAAGAAAACATGTCTAGGTTATTTTGTCATTAAATTATGTTGCATACCCCTCACCCAAAGTCAGATTGTCCTCCGCCACCCTCTATCTAGTTCTCTGCGCCCCTCCCCCTCCCCCTAACTCTCTCCCTCCCTCCCTCCCATGTCCTCCCTCCCCCCACCCCTGGTAACCACCACACTCTTGTCCATGTCTCTTAGTCTCGTTTTTATGTTCCACCAATGTATGGAATCATATAGTTCTTGTTTTTTTCTGATTTACTTATTTCACTCCGTATAATGTTATCAAGTTCCCACCATTTTGCTGTAAATGATCTGATGTCATCATTTCTTATGGCTGAGTAGTATTCCATAGTGTATATGTGCCACATCTTCTTTATCCAGTCTTCTATTGAAGGGCTTTTTGGTTGTTTCCATGTCTTGGCCACTGTGAACAGTGCTGCAATGAACATGGGGCTGCATGTGTCTTCACGTATCAATGTTTCTGAGGTTTTGGGGTATATACCCAGTAGAGGGATTGCTGGGTCATAAGGTAGTTCTATTTGCAGTTTTTTGAGGAACCACCATACTTTCCTCCATAATGGTTGTACTATTTTACAGTCCCACCAACAGTGAATGAGGGTTCCTTTTTCTCCACAGCCTCTCCAACATTTGCTATTACCCGTCTTGTTGATAATAGCTAATCTAACTGGGGTGAGGTGGTATCTCATTGTAGTTTTGATTTGCATTTCGATAATAACTAATGAATCTGAGCATCTTTTCATATATCTGTTGGCCATTTGTATCTCTTCCTGGGAGAAGTGTCTGTTCATGTCCTCTTCCCATTTTTTATTGGATTGTTTGTTTGTTTGTTGTTGAGTTTTATGAGTTCTTTGTAAATTTTGGATATTAGGCCCTTATCTGAGCTGTTGTTTGAAAATATCATTTCCCATTTAGTTGGCTGTCTGTTTATTTTGATATCAGTTTCTCTTGCTGAGCAAAAACTTTTTATTCTGATGTAGTCCCATTCATTTATCTTTGCCTTCACTTCTCTTGCCATTGGAGTCAAGTTCATAAAATGTTCTTTAAAACCCAGGTCCATGAGTTTAGTACCTATGTCTTCTTCTATGTACTTTATTGTTTCAGGTCTTATATTTAGGTCTTTGATCCATTTTGAATTAATTTTAGTACACGGGGACAGGCTGTAGTCGAGTTTCATTCTTTTGCATGTGGCTTTCCAGTTTTCCCAACACCATTTGTTGAAGAGGCTTTCTTTTCTCCATTGTGTGTTGTTGGCCCCTTTGTCAAAGATTATTTGACCATATATATGTGGTTTTATTTCTGGGCTTTCTATTCTGTTCCATTGGTCTGAGTGTCTATTTTTCTGCCAATACCATGCTGTTTTGATTATCGTGGTTCTATAATATAGTTTAAAGTCAGGTATTGTAATGCCCCCAGCTTCATTCTTTTTCCTTAGGATTGCTTTGGCTATTCGGGGTTTTTTTATAGTTCCATATAAATCTGATGATTTTTTGTTCCATTTCTTTAAAAAATCTCATAGGAATTTTGATGGGAATTGCATTAAATTTATATATTGCTTTGGGTAATATGGCCATTTTAATTATATTTATTCTTCCTATCCAAGAACAAGGAATATTTTTCCATCTCATTGTATCTTTTTCGATTTCCCTTAACAATGCTTTGTAATTTTCATTATAAAGGTCCTTTACATTCTTCGTTATGTTTATTCCTAGGTATTTTTTGTTGTTGTTGCAATCGTGAAGGGGATTATTTTTTTGAGTTCGTTTTCTAATATTTCATTGTTGGCATATAGAAAGACTATGGACTTTTGTATGTTAATTTTGTATCCTGCGACCTTACTGTATTGGTTTATTGTTTCTAATAATCTTTTTGTGGAGTCCTTCGGGTTTTCGATGTATAGGATCATATCATCAGCAAAAAGTGATACCTTTACTTCTTCTTTTCCGATATGGATGCCTTTTATTTCTTTGTCTTGTCTGATTGCTCTGGCCAGAACTTCTAGCACCACATTAAATAAGAGTGGAGAGAGTGGACAACCCTGTCTTGTTACTGATTTAAGGTAGAAAGTCCTCAGTTTTATGCCGTTTAATATGATGTTGGCTGATGGTTTATCATATATGGCCTTTATCATGTTGAGATATTTTCCTTCTATACCCATTTTGTTGAGAGTCTTAAACATAAAATTGTGTTGTATTTTATCAAAAGCCTTTTCTGCATCTATTGATAAGATCATGTGGTTTTTGTTCTTTGTTTTGTTGATATGGTGTATTACGTTAACCGTTTTGCGTATGTTGAATCATCCTTGAGATTCTGGGATGAATCCCACTTGATCATGATGTATTATTTTTTTAATATGTTGTTGTATTCGGTTTGCCAGTATTTTGTTTAGTATTTTAGCATCTGTATTCATTAGAGATATTGGTCTGTAGTTTTCTTTCTTTGTGCCATCCTTGCCAGGTTTTGGTATGAGGGTTATGTTGGCCTCATAAAATGTGTTTGGAAGTATTGCTTCTTCTTCAATTTTTTGGAAGACTTTGAGTAGAATAGGAACCAAGTCTTCTTTGAATGTTTGATAGAATTCCCTAGTATAACCGTCTGGGCCTGGACTTTTATTTTTGGGGAGGTTTTTAATAGTTTTTTCTATTTCCTCCCTGCTGATTGGTCTGTTTAGGCTTTCTGCTTCTTCATGACTCAGTCTAGGAAGGTTGTATTATTCTAGGAATTTACCCATTTCTTCTAGATTGTTGTATTTGGTGGCATATAATTTTTGATAGTATTCTACAATAATTCTTTGTATATCTATGATGTCTGTGGTGATCTCTCCTCTTTCATTTTGGATTTTATTTATTTGAGTCCTGTGCCTTTTTTCCTTGGTGAGTCTTGCCAAGGGTTTGTCAATTTTGTTGATCTTTTCAAAGAACCAGCTCCTTGTTTTATTGATTTTTTCTATAGTTTTTCTGTTCTCTATTTCATTTATTTCTGCTCTGATTTTTATTATCTCCTTTCTTCGGCTGGTTTTGGGTTGTCTTTGTTCTTCTTTTTCTAGTTCCTTATGGTGTGAAGTTAAGTGGTTTACTTCGGCTCTCTCTTGTTTGTTCATATAGGCCTGAAGTGATATGAACTTTCCTCTTATTACTGCTTTTGCTGCATCCCAGAGATTCTGATATGTCGTATTTTCATTTTCATTTGTCTGTATATATCTTTTGATCTCTGCGCTTATTTCTTCTTTGACCCATTCATTTTTTAGAAGTATGTTGTTTAGTTTCCACATTTTTGTGGGATTTTCCCCCTCCTTTTTGCAGTTGAATTCTAGTTTCAAGGCTTTATGATCAGAAAATATGCTTGGTACAATTTCAATTTTTCTAAATTTGCTGATATTGTCTTTGTGGCCCAACATATGGTCAATTCTTGAGAATGTTCCATGTACACTAGAGAAAAATGTATACTCTGTCACTTTGGGATGAAGTGTCCTGTAGATGTCTATCATATTCAGGTGTTCTAGTATTTCATTTAAGGCCACTATATCTTTATTGATTCTCTGTTTGGATGACTGATCTAGAGCCGTCAGCGGTGTATTGAGGTCTCCAATTATGATTGTATTTTTGTCAGTTTTTGTTTTAAGGTCAATAAGTAGCTGTCTTATATATTTTGGTGCTCCTTGGTTTGGTGCATATATATTAAGGATTGTTATGTCTTCTTGATTCAACTTCCCCTTAATCATTATGAAATGACCATTTTTGTCTCTGAGTACTTTTTCTGTCTTGTAGTCAGCATTATTAGATATGAGTATTGCTACCCCTACTTTTTTTTGGGTGTTGTTTGCTTGGAGTATTGTTTTCCAGCCTTTCACTTTGAATTTGTTTTTATCCTTGTTGCTTAGATGTGTTTCTTGTAGGCAGCATATAGTTGGATTTTCTTTTTTAATCCATTCTGCTACTCTGTGTCTTTTTATTGGTAAGTTTAATCCATTTACATTTAGTGTAGTTATTGACACTTGTGGGTTCCCTACTGCCATTTTATAAATTGCTTTCTGTTAGTTTTGTATCTTGTTTGATTCTTCTCTTTTGTTTTTCTATCATTTGTTTTTGTTTGTTTGTGTTCCATACTTCTTTCCTCTGTTGCTACCTTTTTTAAGTCAAGTGTTTTTGTGGTGGTTTTTTCAAGGGTGGTTACCATTAAGTAATGAAAAGGGTACCTACCATATTCATTGTAGTACCCTATCTTATGAGTATTTCTGCACTTCATCGTCCTTTACTACTGTTAATGTCCATCCTCTCCCCCCTTTTTTTCCTTTGTTGTCACAGTTTAAGTTTGGTTTTATTGTGTTCTTGGTGGAGCTGTTACTTGTGGTGTTGTTTTCTTTTGTTCTTTGAATCTGGTTGGAAAACCCCCTTTAGTATTTCCTGGAGTGGGGGCTTTCTGCTAATAAATTCTCTCATCTTTTCTGTATTTGTGAATGTTTTTATATCTCCTTCATACTTGAAGGATAGCTTTGATGGGTATAGTATTCTTGGCTGAAAGTTCCTCTCTTTCAGGGCTTTAAATATTGGGGTCCACTCTCTTCTAGCTTGTAGAGTTTCTGCTGAGAAATCTGATGATAATCTAATAGGCCTTCCTTTATATGTTGTACTCTTCTTTTCCCTGGATGCCTTGAGAATTTTTTCTTTGTCATTGGTTTGTGTCATCTTTATTATGATGTGCCTTGGAGTGGGTTTGTTGGGGTTAAGAAAACTCGGTGTTCTGTTTGCTTCTTGAATTTGAGGCTTTAGTTCTTTCCACAGGCTTGAGAAGTTCTCGTCTATTATTTTTTTGAGTATATTCTCCATTCCATTTTCTTTCTCTTCACCCTTTGATATACCTATTATTCTTATGTTATTCTTTCTGATGGAGTCAGACAATTCCTGTAGGGCTTTCTCATTTTTTATTATTTTTAAGTCTCTTTCTTCTTCTCTCTGTTGTGCCTCAAGTTGTTTGTCTTCTATTTTACTAATCCTATCTTCAATCTGGACTGTTCTGTTAGCTAAGCTTGTTACCTCGTTTTTCAGCTCGTGAATTGAGTTTTTCATTTCTGTTTGATTTGCTTTTATAGTTTCAATTTCCTTGGTAATATATTCTTTGTGTTCATTGAGTTGTTTTCTGATCTCCCTAAATTGCCTTTCTGTGTTTTCTTGTATATCTCTGAGTATTTTTAAGATTTCTATTTTAAATTCTCTGTCATTTAGCTCCAAGGCTTCCAATATGTTAAGTCTTTTCTCCATAGATTTTCCACATCTATTTGTGTTACCTCTCTTTCTTTTGTATCCATAATATTCGATTTCCTCTATCTTATTGGCATCTGAGGGTGGTCTTGTTGATAGCACTAATTAGAATTAATAAAGAGTAAAAAGTAAAAAAGAAAAAAAAAAAAAAAAGGTAAAACACCCCACAAAAAAAAAACAGTAATAATTTATTATTTCCCCCTTTTTTCTTTCTTCTCTTTCCCTCCTCTCCCCTCCTCAAGGAAATATCGTGATGACCTGTGAATTATATTATGCTAAATGGAACAAAAACTGCCTATAATGGAGGGCCTGATTTGTGGTGAAGAGTTCAAGGGGCAAAAAAAGGGAGTAGGGACCTACTAAATGCAAAAAAAAATAAAATAAAAAATAAAAAAAGAAAGAAAATCTTAGACAAGCATAAGATGATTTGCTTGTAAGTGATGGTCGACTAAGAGATATAATGAGAGGGATAAGAGGGAACCAGAAAAAAGGAGGAAAAAAAAGGAATAATAAAGAAGAAAAAAATAAAAATAAGTAAAAATCTGTTGTATTAAGTGGAGCGAAGACTAAATACAATGGAGACCTTGGGTTGGGAGGAATGCTAGTGAGTTTAAAAGCAACGTAAAAAGTTCCCTAAAATGCCACAAAAATAAACAAACAAACAAACAAGAAAAAAAGAAAAACAAAAGCGAAAAAGAAAAATAAAGCCAAAAAAACCCCTTGAGTCCCAAATTAACTAATTTGTTCGTGATTGAGGATTAAATGCGAGGAAGGTAAAACGAGAAAAGGAAAAACGAATAGAAAGGAAAAAATAAGAAAAAGAGAAAAACGAAGGAAGAAAAAAAAAAGGAAGAGAAAAAACCAAAATAAAGCAAAACAAAAAAAAAAAAAAAAAAGAGGAGAGAGTGAGAGTTAAGTGTTTTGGAGTATAACCTTAAAGGAAGGTGAGGATGAAGAAGAGAAATAAAATGTAACACTCATGGGTAGTGTAGTTCAAGAAAAGGGAAGCATAAGATGGGCAGAGAATAGAAGGACCGAGGTGGAGGAAATAGAAATAATAATAATAAAGGCAATAAGATAGAAGAAACAAACAACAACAACAAAAAAATTAGTGGAACAAGTTGTAAAGTCTGTGGATTTTTCTTGATTTTGAGAGGTTAACTTCTTCCTTTTTCTTTTCTCTCCCTTTTCCTGGTCGGTGACTCTGTACCCCAGGCTCTGCCCCTGTGTCACACTTAGGTAGGGATTTGCAGTTGATGGGATTCTATGGCAATGTCATATAATTGCTTTAGTCTTGCTAGTAGTCAAGGCTTGTTGGCGTTTGCAGGGTCCAACGATGAGAGAGTTTGCTTTCCTGGAGTCTCTCTCCTAGTCCCCCCTTCCTGAATTAGCAGCCTGGTGATCCAGCTATAAGGCTGCAACTGCTTCTGCCTGGGAAGTAAGAGGCTCAAAGAGCTGGGAAATCCCCACTCTATCCCCACTCAGCGCAAGGCTTTGGGAAAGGCTCTGGCAGTCAGAGCCTCCAGTGTAATCAGGCAGGCAGGAGTGGGAGTCAACTGTTGTCAAGATGACTCTTTAGCACCTAGCATTCAGTTGGACCACTCAACCCAGGCTTTCCACACTTTGTAGCCTGTTTTGGCTGGGAAGAAGAGGCACTAGTCTCTGCTTGCAACTAGTGTAGTATAGATCTTATTATCTGCCAAGTCCCTCTTGTTAGCGTTTATCCCTGAATATGGAGGCTCTATCAATCAGAAGTTGCCCCCGCCCCTTTAGTGAGAGGAACTAAAAAATATCACGCCTCTTGTCTTGGATCACTGAACTGAGAGAGATCTTATCAATTAGAACCCATGGGTGCACAGATTTCATGGGTTAAGCTAATTTCAGTGATTGGGTCTGCAGCTGTGCTCCTGAAGGTATTTCAGGCTGCCTGAGCACCCCTCCCCCAATGCTTGATTGTTAGCTTGAATGGCTGGGTGAGGTGCCCCGCCCACGGAGAGAATCTCCCAAGTAGGGAAGACTGCCTTGGCGCCTCTCCCGCTCCTCCCGCTGCTGGCGGCTGGGGCGCACCGGGCGCAGGATAATGGGGCACCCTGGGTGTGCGGGCCAGTAGGGCGCTCTGGGCGTGTGGATTGCCCAGGGCACGCACGCGAATGGGGTGCTCCGGGCACCGGTGGCTGGGGTCTCTCACTCGCAGTGCGCGGGCCGCTGGGAATGTTAGCGGTGCTTGCTCTGCAACCGGACCGGGCGCGCGCCGGCGGCTGCTCGCCGCTCCCGAGTGTGGGCGGTACTCGCTCTGCAACCGGACTGGGCGCGCACCGGCGGCTGCTCGCCGCTCCCGAGTGTGGGCGGTGCTCACTCTGCAACCGGACCCGGCGCGCCCTGGCGGCTGCTCGCCGCTCCCGAGTGTGGGCGGTGCTCGCTCTGCAACCAGACCGGGTGCGCGCCGGCGGCTGCTCGCCGCTCCCGAGTGTGGGCCGACTCACCGCAGGCGCACTCCCTCTACGGCTCCCGAGTGTGGGCGGTACTCGCTCTGCAACCGGACCAGGCGCGCGCCAGCGGCTGCTCGCCGCTCCCGAGTGTGGGCTGACTCACCACAGGCGCACTCCCTCCACGGCTTGAATGAACGTCCCTGCGGTAGCTTCCTCTACACCCTCCTTTCTCAGATTCAAGTGATAACAGTCCTTTCGCTTTCAGTTTGTGTGGAACTCCGGAATGCTCCGAGGATAAATTTTTCTGTTTCTAGTTGATAAATTTGTTGTGATTTTGGGGAGACCTGTCGGACGCGCTGCTCACGGCGCCATTTCCGTGACGTCACTCTTTTCTTTTCATTCTGATAGTATATTCAGGAGCTAAAGAAAAAAGTGACATGGTTTGGACAGAACTATTAACTTCCTAGTTTGAGGGGTAAGAGGAAGGATGGATCAAATTCCGATCCTGCACTTGTATACAAAAAACTATATTGACTATTCATTTTCTTCATAATGACTCAGAGTGTCACCACCCTGTGGTACTCATAAATATAAAAAAGAAAGAGAAAAAAGGCCCCACAAGAACTGGTTTCAGCAAAATTGGCAGGACTCCATTCGCTTCCCCTGATCTTCCACCTTAGGCTTTAAATATACTGCTAGATAGTATTCTCAGCTCTAGCACAAACTCTTCTGGGCAAGAATTCAAATGCATGTAGATTGTCTTTTGAAACCCTCCGCAGCTCTATTATGCTTATTGGAACTGTCCAAAGTCAGTTCCATGCTGACTGTCTCAGGAGAAAGGATAGATCTCCATTTCATTAACTCATATTCTTACCTTTCACTTCTTCTTTTCTGCATCATTGGGCATATTCAAATAGGCCTCAAGAAATGTGTCATTCTTTCCCTCTGTGTTATAGATAACACAGCATAACCTACACAGCATGGGGGTAAAGAGGATAAATGGGAATGTTGGAGGAGAGTAAGTGAGAATATGTTGAAAGAGTTCACATATCAAGTGTAATGATGTCAAGAGACAAGAGCTTCTTAGGAAAGGATGATTGTTTGTTTTCTAGTCACATTCTTTTTTTAAAAAAATTATGTATTGATTTTAGAGAGGAGAGAGAGAGAGAGAAGTCAGGGAAGAGAGGGAAGCATCAACTCCTAGTTTGCCTCTTGTATGTGCACTGACCAGGCAAGCCTGAGGTTTTGAGCCAGTGACTTCAGCATTCCAGGTAGACACCTTGTCCACAGTGCCACCACAAGTCAAGCACCAGTGGCATTTTTTACTCTAATTTTTACCTAGAGAGAATTAAATACCACCATGTTTAATTTGCATTTCTACTTTTATTTGTTAGAGGAGCTCTCCCAGGTCACAAAGTAAAAACACAGCTTTCTGTGACTAGCTCCTTTTTTTTTTATCATAAATCAGCTTCTTTTTTGGGAAAACCAGTTAACTGATTTTGGTTGTGAAGTTGTCCAATGTTTTGAACAGATATTTTTCATCCTACGGAAAGCTATATTGGTATACAAGAATGCTTGTTAGAACAGTATCATCTTGGCCTCACATATGGCAAATGGTTCACTTAGTGGGACAGATTTAGTGGATAGGAAAGAGAAAAAAAGGTAGAGTAATAATTCTTAAAAAAACAGAATGTGGAAATGCCCATTTGAAAACTGACTTAAGGTTTCTCTCAACTTCCAAATTAAAGTCTCCTGTTCCAGGGTGCATCATGTAATGATTTGTGGGTTACTTCCCAGTCACTGATTCATTGCCTGTGATAACTAGGAATACATTTAGCCAATATTCAATCACTTTTCCTCCCCCTTAGAGCAGAATACATTTTCTAACTCGCTGACTCTGTTTGGCCATGTGACTTGCTTTAGCTAATGGAAGTGAGAAAAGGCTATAACTAAAATGTGCTTGAAGGCCCTGGCCGGTTGGCTCAGTGATAGAGCATCGGCCTGGCATGAAGGAGTCCTGGGTTCGATTCCCGGTCAGGGCACACAGGAGAAGCGCCCATCTGCTTCTCCACCCCTCCCCCTCTCCTTCCTCTCTGTCTCTCTCTTCCCTTCCTGCAGCCGAAGCTCCATTGGAGCAAAGTTGGCCCGGGCTCTGAGGATGGCTCCATGGCCTCTGCCTCAGGTGCTAGAATGGCTCTGGTCGCAACAGAGCAATGCCCCAGATGGGCAGAGCATCACCCCCTGGTGGGCATGCCGGGTGAATCCTGGTCGGGTGCATGCGGGAGTCTGTCTGACTGCCTCCCCATTTCCAACTTCAGAAAAATACAAAAAAAAATAATAAAAAATAAATAAATAAATAAATGAAATGTGCTTGAGCCTGACCTATGGTGGCTCAGTGAATCCAGTGTTGACCTGGAATGCTGAGGTCACTGGTTTGAAATTTGTGCTTGCCTGGTCAAGGCACATAAGACAAGAAACCAATGAACAACTAAAGTGAAGCAACTATGAGTTGATACTTCTTGCTCCCCCCACCCATCTCTGTAAAATCAATAAATAAAATCTTTTTAAAAAATGTGCTTGGGTAATTTTATTTGATTTTTGTGCTCCAGTCATCTGCCACGAGAGGAGCATCCCCCAAGTAGCTGCTGCTATTTTATCCCAAACCCCACAACAAACATAAGTGGAGTAGATTTGAACCCACTCTAAACCGTGGAGCCATGTCTAGCCATTCTGCTTTCTGAAGCATAACTTCTCAGCCAAACAAACATAAACCAGCAAAGTCATAGTCACCTGCAGATTCATGAGCATCTAAAGTATGTTCTTGTTTTAAGATAATTTGTGATGTAGCATTATTGTGGCAATAGCAGACTAATACATGTACTTAGAAGAAATATGGCATAAACATAAGCACAGGAAAGCAACTTATCTAGCTTAATTTCCCAGTCTTACACTAATAAGAGCAGAGCAACAAAATCACTCTGTCATTTCATTTAGTTCAAAATGAATTGTATATCTCTGTACATCTCTTTATAAAATGAAGCTCCTATAAAAATATACTGAACTTGAAAATAAATAAAAGTCATTAAAATTAATGAAGTAATTTTATTTTCAAATGTTTTTTAGAAAAACTCCTGAGTACTAAGGTTCTAAAATAAGGTGGTTTTTTGTGAGTAGCAGAGTTGCAATAATATTATTTGTGATCAGTTATCCATCCATCCATCCATCCATCCATCTACATTTATTATTTTTCAGTTTATACTATCACCTAAAATAATGCAGTAGGTCTTAAGTAATTCACCTAAGAATGGAGAATTAGAAAAATATTATTTAAATTTCCTGTATTTGAATTACATAAGAAATCCATGATCACTATAGCAAAATTAAAAAATGCAGATAAACAAAAACCTTACATAAATACACCATCTAGAAATAAGTTTTTTTCAAAGTTTATTGTTCATTTTGCAAAACATTTTCTGTGTGTGCTTGCCTATATGTATTTTATATACATTTAATTAAAATGGAATCCTACTGTGCCTACTGTTCTATAAACTGCTTTTATCATTAAGGGTTATGTTGCAACTTCTCTCTGTGACAATAAAACAGAGCTGCATAATTATTTTTAATGGCTGGCCAACATTTAATAGAATATGTGCTCTATAATTTGTTAACTAGTTCCCTATCTTTAGATATTTAGGTTGTTTTTAGGGTAGATTCTTTTCTTTTTTTCATTATAAATAACACCTGAATGAACATTCTTATTCATGTATTTTTCTCATTTTTAAAATTATTTTCCTAGAATCAATCCCTAGGAGTGATATTGCTAATGTAAAAGATATGTACATGTTTAAAACCCTTGTCAAAATAAATCCAGAAAGGAGGATTTGAAAGTTTTTTTCCCCACATATTTTTTCTATACACATATTAACTTCTTTACTTCCACTTAAAACAATTTGAGAAATTTCCTCATTCTGTTTTCACCTGTGATATACAAGGAAATAAAAGATGACTTAAGAAATGTTTGCCTGACTGGTGGTGGCGCAGTGGATAGAGCATTGACCTGGGACGCTGAGGACCCAGTTTCAAAACCCGGAGGTTGCTGGCTTGAGTGTGGGCTCATCTGGCTTGATTGTGGGCTCATCTGGCTTGTTTGTAGGCTCATCAGTGTGAACTCAGGGTCGCTGACTTGAGCCTGGTGTCATAGACATGACTCCATGGTCACTGGCTTGAGCCCAAGGTCACTGGCTTCAGCAAGAAGTCACTGGCTAGCTCTGAGCCCCCGATCAAGGCACCATGAGAAGCAATAAATGAACAACTAAAGTACCACAACTATGAAATGATGCTTCTCATCTTTCTCTCTTCCTGTCTTTCTGTCTGTCTGTCTCTCTCTCTGGCTAAAAAGAAAAAAAAGAAAAGAGAAGAAAAAAGAAATATCATTAATGCTTAGAATAAGTAAAAGTAGTCATGACAGCAAAGTAGTCTTTTTTAGCAAAAAATACTGAATTTTGGCCTCAAGATTGTTTGGAAAAACAGATAACAAAATTATAGCATTTTACAATCATGATATTAAATGGGGCTTGTTGGAAATGAGTCATTTGGTACCCATTGGGAGTCTTATGGTTGGTTTTAATATCACTGAATATGATTAACTTAAATTATCCGTTGCATGTCGTTATGCTTGGAAAAACCCTCCTCAGTCAAAGAGCTCTTAGTAGTGAACAAAGAATGCACAGTTCCTCTAAATTATAAGATATATATGACTAATTTATTAGGTGGAAAAACAGGCATAAAGCAGTAGATTCTTTAGCAGTGGGAGTAAAAAATATATAAAATTATAGATATAAAGATGGTAGCATGGAAGAAGCAAAAATTAAGATCAAAGAACATTTTCATGTGACAAACTCAGTCTTTTGCAACCACTAATAGATGTGATTACAAACTAGTGCCAGAATTTAAAATGGGATTGCTGCTCAGACATCACAACTGGCATAGAAACCCACCCATGCATCCTGCAATGCCCCAAAATCACAAAAACACATAAAAAAGAAATCTTTCATTGAATGGTTATAAGAAAGCAAAATAAAATAATAATGCTATTTTGAATATTACAAAACAAGCTACTGCAGGGGAAAATATAAGGAAAACTGAAGATTTCTTTAAGAGCAACTCCTAAGATGTCTTTTTGTCATCTTAATGATTCATGTGTATTTTGAGGGAAATTAAGAAGTTCTGATTGCAAATTAGACTTTAAAAGACTTTATTCCAAAAATACCTGGGTACAGATAATTTCTTAATTTACTTGTATAGTTTATTACTTTTTCTTCAGCATTTACATAAAACTTTATATTTCAAAGTATTTGCTTCACAATAGCTCTAATTTTTCTATACAGTGTTATACTGAGAAACAATATTCTTTGAAAATAATTTATGCTTTAAAATACTGCTTTCTCTTGTTTCTCTTGCATTATGTATATTTCCTGGAAGTGCCTTTTTATTCAAATTTAGTTCAACAAATATTTACTGAATAACCACTTGGTACAAGACTTTGTGTCAGTTTCTAAAAAACTAAAAGGAGAGAGATACAAAGCAGATTCGTGGTTGCCAGGAGCTGGAGGAGAGAAAGGGGCAGTGATGCTTAATAGGGATGGGGCTTTCTTGCGATGATGAACTACCAAGTGGTGACGGTTATACAACACTGTGAGTGTACTAAATGCCACGGCATACTATAAAGTGGTTAAGATAGTAAATGCCATGGGTTGTATCACAAGTTTTTAAAAATTATGCAGAAAAAAATAAGTACGTGAGTCAATGAAGGAGAGGTACAGATATTTCGTTTCAGAAGTATATTTACTCAGAAATGCATTTAAATGATCATTCCCATATCACTATTAATTTCATACAGTAACTGTGTCAAATTTAATTTCAAAGCATGTAAAATTAGGAAAGTCATAGGCAGTCATACTTAGACCAGAATAGGAATGCTGAAATGAGCAATATGTGGTCCTTGACTTCAACTAGCTTTCAATTTTATAGGGAACAAAGATAGGTATAAAAAATGTCTAATATGAGACAGAATGTCAAAAGAACTATACTTCAGAGATGAACACAATGCTAAGGAAGTGAAAAAGATAATTAGATTAATTACTAGAGGAACCATCAAGGATGCAATAGTTTTGTACTTGATCTTGAAAGATGGATATGATTTTGCCAATCACATAAGATGGTAACAGTCAGTCTAGGTCAGGGGTCGGGAACCTATGGCTCATGAGCCAGATGTGGCTCTTTTGATGGCTGCATCTGGCTTGCAGACAAATCTTTAATAATAAAAAAACGTTAAAAATATAAAACATTCTCCTGTATTACAATCCATTCATTTCCTACCGCTCATGTTCATGCTTACAGGTGGCTGGAGCCAATCACAGCTGTCCTCCGGGACAACACCAAACTTTTATTGGATAATGCGTAATGTACACAGGTTGTTGTATGGCTCTCATGGAATTACATTTTTTAAATATGTGGCGTTCATGGCTCTCTCGGCCAAAAAGGTTCCTGACCCATGGTCTAGGTGAAGAGAGAAGATGAGAAAAAGTACAGAACCAAGAAATGGTATATAGTTATGGGGAATATGGAGTAGCCATGTTTGGCTGAAGGGGTTCCTTGAGGAGGCCAAACAATGGACGTTAAGGTTGAAGAGGTTATCAGTGACTCACAGGATAAAAGACTGAAGACAGTGAGAGTTTGCAGGTGATTCAGAAGTAATGTATTTCAACTTTCCACTTTCAAAATGGATCTTTCTTACAGCATCTGATAAGTGGCCCATTTGGCTGCTTTTGGAATTCCTCTGACTGTGCAGTCAGCACCTTCAGAGTCTGGAATGCTGTTAGATGACTAAAATTGTCAGAGTTCTTGTATAGATAAAAAAAATCTGCCTCCCTGTAAGATCTAACCATTTATTTTAGTTTACCTTATAAAATCACACAGAAATAAATTATTTTTTTCTATCAACTCGTCTAGTACTTGAGTCAGTAAATACATTCTTTTATCTTCTCTTTCCAAATTAAATATTCCTAGGTCCTTTAATTGTTCCCTTTGAGATACTTTTTTTAAGATTCCCACAATTCTAGTTAATCTGTTTTCTGTAAATTCCTATGTTCCAATATTCCTGTGTTCTATAAATCAGGATTCCACCACAGTATGGCTAGGTTCTTTTCAGGGCTATGAAGTGTTTTTGAGCAAGAACATTATATGTGAGAATATGCTTACAAAAGTTACTTGAGTAAAAAGACTTCATAAAGAGAACAAGAACTTGGGAGAGTATTTGGGCTGCTATCCAATAGCCCAGGATAGAAATAATGATGTCCCAAATGCTGAGGTGAAAGTAAGATTAGCTTGTAGTCTGGAAGGGAAAATCACTGAGGAAATAGTGTATTTAACAAATTGAAATACTGTAATGCCCTGGAAAATTATTCAATGGGGAGTTATTCAATGGTTTAATTACTTAAGTTCTGTGCGAATAGCATCTTAGGAGAATATGTAAAAAACAAAAAGAGCTGAAAAATATTTAGGAGATGAATTTACAAGTGTGGCAAATATAAAGTTATAGAGATAAAGACAGATATGGAGCATTTTAAAAAGTAGGGGGAGCCGTACCTGTGGTGGCGCAGTGGATGAAGCATAGACTTGGATGCTGAGGTCACCAGAAACCCTGGGCTTGCCCCATCCAGGCACATATGAGAAGCAACTACTATGAGTTGATGCTTCCCACTCCTCCCCTCCTTTCTCTCTCACTCTCCTTTCTCTAAAATCAATAAATAAAATCTAAAAAAATAAAAGTAGGAGAGTGAGAAGAGTTAAGTGGGAGACAAGAGTTTCAAGAAGGAGCTAAGTAATATCAATATATGTTCCTATCTTAAGATCAGACAGGATAGTGGACTAAGAGGTTAAATTACAATGTGTTTAAAAGTCTATTGTGGCTCCAGTGGGGTAGTCAATTGGTTAAATTGTCCTTCCAATACACCAGGATCTCAGATTCAATTCCTGCTCAGGGCACATACAAGGATCAACCAATGAATGCATAAATAAGTGAAACAATAAATCCCTCTCTCTCTGGAAAGCAATTAAAAAATTAAATGTGTATTGTAAGAAATAAAAGGAGGTAGCCAGTATATTTTCAAGTGCAGCAATCTAGGGAAGCTCACAGAATATAAATCAAATATGTTTCTCTTAAGGATGACTAGAATGACCTGGTCTCTGAAAACTATTCCAATTTTAATGTTCTTCCACTTTGAAGCTAAAAAATACTGGGAGCCCTGGCTGGGTAACTCAGTTTGTAAGACTATTTTCCTAATATGCCAATGTTGTGGGTTCAATCCCTGACTAGGGCACATACAACAATCAACCAATTAAAAAAAAAAAAAGAATCAACCAATGAATGTATAAAATAGTGAAACACAATATTATGTTTCTCCTTCTTTCTTTCCATCTCTCTCTCTCTACAATCAATCAATAAAAAAATTTCTGAAATAAAAAAAATACTTGAAGATTTTTAAGAATGATTAGTTCAATATTTCTTTCAGTGGAGGTTGCTCAATCTCAATTAATTTATTGCCAAAAATAACAGAGCTGCATGATAAGTGCTTCCAGAATTTAAAAAAATCCTGGACTCAAAATTTGGGCATTGGTCATTGACTGTTCTCAAAGCCATCTTGAGGTTGTTCTTACATCTGATATACTTGACATCCATTCATTTTGATACCTGACACCAAGTTATCCCAGTCACCACCACCTATTAACCAAACTGCCCTGGACCAAGTAAGCTCCTGGCAACCTTGGGGGGAAAAGGGACTACAACACCCAAAAACATTGAACAAAGTTATGATATAGAGACAATGAGCAGTGAGCAAACCCACAAAGAATGGATTTGAATAGCACTTGCCACCATGCTTCAGTTTCTTTTCTTCATCCCACATGTTGGCCAGTTTTACTGAAGGCAATTTTTTCCCCCATAAGTACACACATTATTGCTAACCTCATTCTTTTCTTTCCCTGCTGACTTTTTCTGATTACTTTGGTGAAATCAAACTCTCAACCTTTTTCTTTTTCTTTGCCCATATCTCCATTTTTCAATTTCCTCAAAATCCAGTCTTAATCAATTCTGATAAAAATAAGAGAACAATAATAATGCACTTCTATCAAGAAAATAAAACTTTAGCCCTGGCCGGTTGGCTCAGTGGTAGAGCGTTGGTCTGGCATGCAGAAGTCCTGGGTTCGATTCCTGGCCAGGGCACACAGGAGACGCGCCCATCTGCTTCTCCACTCCTCCCTCTCTCCTTCCTCTCTGTCTCTCTCTTCCCCTCCCGCAGCGAGGCTCCATTGGAGCAAAGATGGCCCGGGCGCTGGGGATGGCTCCTTGGCCTCTGAACCAGGCGCTAGAGTGGCTCTGGTTGCAACAGAGAGATGCTCTGGAGGGGCAGAGCATCGCCCCCTGGTGGGCAGAGCGTCGCCCCCTGGTGGGCGTGCCGGGTGGATCCTGGTCGGGCGCATGCGGGAGTCTGTCTGACTGTCTCTCCCCGTTTCCAGCTTCAGAAAAAAAAAAAGAAAAGAAAAGAAAAGAAAACTTTGCCTGACCAAGAGGTGGCACAGTAGATAGAGTGTTGGCCTGAGATGCGGAGGACCCAGGTTTGAAACTCCAAGGTTGCTGGCTTGAGCGTGGGCTCACCAGCTTGAGCACTGAGTCTCAGGCCTGAGCGTGGGATCATAAACATGACTCCATGGTTGCTGGCTTGAGCCCAAAGGGCACTCACTGGCTTGAAGCCTAAGGTCACTGGCTTCAGCAAGGGGTCACTGGCTTGATTGGAGCTCCTTGGTCATGGTACATATGAGAGAGCAATCCATGAACAACTAAGGTGCCATAGTGAAGAATTGATGCTTCTTTTCTCTATCCCTTCCTGTCCATCAGTCCCTATCTATCCCTCTCTCTGTCTCTCTCGCTAAAAAGAAAAAAAAAAAGAAAATTTATATGCTTTGAGGTTAAATTAGGTGTTGTGAAGAACTAATCACCATCTAAAGTCCATGAAAATTAGTAACTATTATATTTCTTTGAAAACATGCACAAAATGTTTCCATACATGGTCACAGTTCTTTTAGATGTTTTTCCCCTTCAGTTGAAATATTCTGATTTCTCTCTCTCTCTCTCTCTCTCTCTCTGTGTGTGTGTGTGTGTGTGTGTGTGTGTGTGTGTGTGTCTAATTGCTGACATTGCAGAAGTTTGGCTTTCTGTACTTTTCATTGCTAATGTCTAATTATTCAGAATGTTATGAGAAAAATAGGATTCTGTGTAGTCCATAAATTCAGCCACTGTTTTTAGTCTTCTTTCTAGAGAAAAATGCATTCTACATTCCTAACAAGTGATTTCCAAGTTTAGAGCAATGTCCACTTGAAAGTTGAAGATGCTTGTACATATGTAACCTAGTAACCAATTTGAATTTCCTGCCACTATTCTTCAAGAGTTATTTTGTTGCATAATATCACCAAAATGCCTTTATTCTGTATCTAAGAAAGTGGCAACATAGCATGGTCATGATTAAGCCCTTGGAGCCAGATAGAACTACATTCCAATCCAGATTCAATCACTTGCATACTCTGCAACTCTAGAAAAATTATTTAACTCCTTGTAATCTTAATTGTCTATTCCATAAAACAGGAATAAGTTAAATGTGTATTTTTTTAGAGTTGTTATAGAGATTAAATAAGATCATATATGATAAGTTTCTGTCCCTTATGAGGCACATAAGAAATACCATGTGCATATAAAAAGTACCAGTAGAATGGTGTTTTTTGTCATTACCCTCATTATTAAAATCTTTTCATCATATAGATTTTATTCATTTATTTATAAATCATATACATATTCCCTCTAAACTAGTATAATATGAGCATAAAACATACATAAAAGTAAAAAAATTTAAATGTGACAGAGAAAGTAAACTCTACTTAAAAATAAATAAAAATATAAAGTGTAAATGGGATGTTTATTGCATTTTAAATTCTTCAAACAGTTCTAAACTCCAATGCAACTCTGAATTTTAAAAAGTGAGTTCTAAAATTCTGTTTCTAAGTATTTCTGTGTGAAGAAATAAAGCTGTTAATGGATTACTCAGATCATTTTCACACAAAATTACATAATGATATAAACATTTCTACACACCCATTTTCAGAAGACTTTCCATTGAACTCAAGAGGAAACACTTTCTTATTAGTAAAGCATCACCTTTACCTTAATGGGACAGATTAGTTTGTTTTGTTTTGATTTTCTGTAGAAGACTTATATTACTGACAGGTACTTATCACAGAAAAAATCAGCAAATTTGGAACATCTTTTCCCCATAAAATAAAGCAATATCTCTTTAAGTTTGACAAGCATTTGAAACATTCTGCAAAGATATAACCAGTGAACCTCTCTGCAATACAAACTATTATCACTATATTGCTCATCTTGTGAGCACATATTTATTTAACAGAGATTTATAAAGTGCTTATTATTTTCCAGCCACTGTTTAACACTTTACACATATTAACTCAGTTCATCTCACAACAGTATTATGAGTTAGGCTTCTGTTGTGCAGATAAAATATATTATGCTCACTTTGTTAAAGATGGCACTGCCCACATGGAAGCCCGTCTCCCAGGTGATGATATTAGTTGCCCTTCCTGCTTGGGATTTATGTTAATATGTGTTGGGGAGGGCTTTCGCACCAAAAGGTTTTAAAAGGAAGAGAGATCACGTTGTTCCGGGAGAAGAGTGATTACATTCTAGGAGGAGCCCATGCTAGAGGAGAGCAGAGAAAGGCCACGTGGAGGAGAGGAGAGGCAGTCAAGATGGAGGAGTGCTGAAGAAGCCAGTTTGTGCAGAGTTTGTGCAGAGAGAAGATGGGGAACAGAGGTGAACAAGGCTAGTGAGCTAGAAACCTTTGACTCTAGGAAACTCGGATAAGTCAGTAGCTTTGTGAGCACTGAATGAGTGGGTTTTGGAGCCCAGTGTGTGTTTTTACTTGCCCTCCAGGTGCAAGCTAGGATTAGAGGTAATGGCCCACCAGTTCTTGGCTCTGTTGTTTCATTACCGTCTGTCTGAATCTAATGCGAACCTGCATGGGCCAGGCAGCTGTGATGGTGGTCGTGGCTACTGGCTTTACAGCTTCCTTCCCATTTTACAGGTGAGATAACTAAGGCAGAGACAAGTTAATAAAAAAAAAAAACAACTTCAAAGTCAGGCAGGATTTAAACCTAGCCATTTTTGCTTTAGAAACTCTTTTAACAATTAAATGCTGGTGCCTACAATTCTACTAATGGGGATAAAATAACCTTTTAATTATACTTATCACATGTAAACTACATTTAACTGAAGTATGCTAGAGTCAGAGATTGGATGAGGTTGCCAAAGCCAATCCTTTGGTATCAAGGACTTCTCCATTCCCTTCTGGATACTTCTTCCATTGTATATTCATGTGACCATCTAACGTGTGGGCCAAGTGAGGGCTCAAGTAAAAAATATATTAATAACCTTAATCTATATACATAAGAACGTGTTCTAATATTTTCTTCTCAAACTCTAATAAATTACTGCATAGTCCTCAGGCGTATGTGCACCTCTCTTTGGAGACTACTGCTGTAGAATTTGAATGTATGTGGAAAAGGAGCTGAAAAGATTTGCTCACATCTATTGCCAAAAGATGGAAGTTCTGCTACCTGTCAATGTATGAAAAGTGGCCCCTCTGGGCACGCAGACATACATATTTTTATTTATTAAAATCATGTTAGGCTAAAATGTTTGTATAAATGAGTTATTCCTATATCATTAACTATATGATTTGAACTCTATTATATATGTGTCACAGAAAACTTTCCAAGGATTTTCACAAGGATAATGTGAAGCATCAAAATTGATTGATTGGTTTTCTTGACTTCCTAGCATTGAAAGGACTTACTGGGTGAAATAGTCTATGTGGGGACGGCTGGGAGATGTCAGATGCAGGACTGGTAAGTCTTTCACTTGTGCTTTAGGTTGGGCACTATTTTTTTTTCATTTCTATTTCATAGAAATATTTAGAATAATTTAATGTTATTTTATTTCTTGAGAATATATCCATCTCTCGTTGTGGAACTGTTCTTTTTGATACACTGATTTTTATACTGTTCCTCAAAAATAAGCACATCTGATGTTTGATTTCCATAGGACTTTTGAATTTTCTGATTGTTCGGGAATGACTTACATATTTATTTTTCATTATGGAAATATCACCGTTATTATTATAATGCTGCTAGGATTATTGTGGTGGATAAATGGTACCTTAGTTTGTTTTTACTCAGCACTGTAATAATACAAAAATAGTTAAATAAATAAAAACTCCTGAAATATTTAAATGTGATGTGCTGCTCAAAAAATGAGATTACCATCTAATGCCAATATGAACTATATTTTGTTACATTAGGCTCAGAATGAGTCAGACAAATTACTCTTGTTGGGTAGATTGTAATCCCTTGAAGGTAGGAACAAATCTATGCTTCTCTGTAGTCATAGGTCTAGGATGGGCTGCTAAGCAGGGCCTCCATAAATATTGTGGAATGAATGGATGAATGAATCTTCTGTCTGGGATTTCCTTAAATAATGTCACAGGACAGACCTGGACTAAGGTCTATTTCAAAGAAGGTATATTTGTATTGACATCTTTCTCTGTGTCCCATAAATACATTCTTTTTTTTTTAATTATTAAAAATTTTTATTTAGTAATGCAACATAAAAACTAATTTTACTATTTAGTGTCTGTGAGAGTTTCTTGAGCCAAATTCTGTCTGAAACTTCTTTTTTGATTTTTGTTTAACCTGTTTTAAGTAAAGGTTTTGTTCATTTCATTTTTAAAAAAAATTTTATTATTAATTTTAATGGGGTGACATTGATAAATCAGGGTACATATATTTAGAGAAAACATCTCCAGGTTATTTTGACATTTGATTATGTTGCATACCCATCACCCAAAGTCAAATTGTCTTCCGTCACCTTCTATCTGGTTTTCTTTGTGCCCTCCCCTCCCCCCAAAAAAGTACATTCTTACTGACTTCACTCAACGTTCCAGTTTCCAGTTTCCTTTACTTTTTCTCACTGACTATGTATAGCGATCAAGGGAGCTTTTATTCAAGAGAGATGTTAGAGACACAAATTTGATAGGCAGTCTCATGAGAACCTATGAAATGACCTGAAAAAGAATATACTATATAGAGAGAAAGGAAGGGGTTAACAATGGGACCTTAGAGGAAATCTATATTTAAGGGATAAAAAGCAGAAGACATGCCAAACATGGAAAGCTGGTAGGTATCAAGACACTGGAAGAAGCTCAGAGGATTAGACAGTCAACAGGGCCCAGGGAGGAAAGAATTTTGAGAGTCAATGGGCTATTAGTAGTGGCAAATGTATCAGAGAAGCCAAGAACGCCAAGGCTGATGAATTTTGGTTTTAGGAGTTAAATGATGATCTTCAGGAAGGCTATTCCAGTTGAGTTCCAAAGTTAGGAAGGGAGGGCAGATCTCTCTCAAGAATGATGTGAGAAAAAGGGTAATTTGGCCCTGAGAGGTTAGCAGAGATAAAGAAGTTTTTTTTTTTCTTGAAGTACTCGAGAATGTTGTAGGTAAGAGGGAAGTTTTTGTGTTTTTTGTTTGTTTGTTTTTTAGAAAGAGGCCAGAGAGAGATAGGTGAAAATTGCTTAATGGGCCAAGACCCCAAAACAAATATGAAGGCAAAGAAGGAGGACCAAGTGGAGTATACTGGGGGTGGGGGGATGGGGGTGGTGTGGGGGTGGGTGGAGAGGAATATTTAAAGAGGGAAAACTTGAGGTTCTTGAGAATG
This sequence comes from Saccopteryx leptura, assembly GCF_036850995.1. Taxonomy (NCBI): domain Eukaryota; kingdom Metazoa; phylum Chordata; class Mammalia; order Chiroptera; family Emballonuridae; genus Saccopteryx; species Saccopteryx leptura. Next base: position 94,865,060 of record NC_089508.1, read on the forward strand.
GAAGTGGAGAGAACACATACGTCTTCAAAGTTATCTAAGTCAGTAGTGAAGCTATGTGCTTCAAATGGACAGGATGGAAGTGGGAGACTGAGGACAAGTGAGATGAGCTGAGATTGAAGTCAGGATGAACACAAAGCCTCACAATGAGATAAGAAAGAGACAGATGCAAGACATAGATATTTAGGGAAATGAACTTCTTATATGAATATCAGAGATTCAGTGTGTGTTTCAATGATTAATGTGTACTTACTACAAAATCACATCACCCAGAAATAAACATTGTTAGGTGATATCACAACGAAAAAATCTAGAGGGGTTGGTGTTTCACTGGATACGGGCAGAATGTGAGATAATCTTTTGCTGGGGCAGCGGGTCTGAGTGACTGGAAGTGTGTGTGCCTCTGGCAGAACTAGAACAATCAGGAGGGACTCCAGGCTTTGGAAACAAGATGACTGCAAGATTCCAGGCATTAGATGTGATGTGGAAAATGACAGACTTGAGATAATTTTTAATAACTTTACATAAATGGAGACCTTGATGTGCATTAATGATCAGAGGGGGATAGCAGGTAACCAGAGATAAGAGAACAGGTGGGAGAAGAAGGAAAGCACAGGCCAGTGCTGTGAGCAGGGGCTAAGGGAGGAAAAGATTTTCAACTGTACTTAGTGGTACAAAGAAGTCAAGGACAAAGAGAACCAGGCATACATTAACTCCACCATTATCTCACTACAAACTATCTATTGGTTTATTTTAAATTATGCCCTTGCTTTTGAAGTTCACTTTAAAGTGTATTACCACTCAGATTTTTCTTTGAAGGGTTCATTATGAGAGAGAGCCTCTCCCCTTACCAAGCCTTAAGGAATAGAGTCTTTGCAGGACTCACAAATTAAAAAGGAAACAAAAAACAAAACCAAAAAACACTCCTTCAAATTTGCTTTGAAAGCCTTTGTGGGAAGTGTGTCTCTGCTCTTACTGTTTTACTCCATTGGATTGATTTCATTATTTCTCATTGGACAATTTCTGTAGGCTTCTGGGATAAGATGGTTTTCCTTCCCAGACAGCGCTTCCTGCCAATATATATAAAAGCAATATTTTTTGGTGTCATATTCTCTGAAATTATCTTGGTATTTTTGCTGAGAGACAGATTAAACTAGAAAGAGGTTGACCAACAACAGCTAAGAGGACAATATCCTTGACTGAGTTGCCTCTAAGTCTTTGATTTTTATTTTAAAGCTCTATGTTTTTATTGGAGGCTCTTACTTTTCTTGTTATGAATGTGTAAGACAAGCTATCAACAGAAAGAATTATGGCTACTTCTGTGCTTAAATGAAATACTCTGGGGTCATTCTTAGAGTGTATTTTTACAAAGAATCCTTCCTTGGGCTGTACCTGTCTTTGAAAGATGGATAATAAACAATACACTGAAATGGTCTCACTCAACTTACACAGTTGACTGTTGAACAATATGGGTTTAAGTTGCCTGTGTCCACTTATATATGGGTTCTTTTTGATACAGTAAGCCCTTCATGTCTCCAGGTTTCACAACTCTAGATTGAATCAACTATGGATAGAAAGTTGTATTTTTCATCCACAATTTGTTATCTGTGGATGCAGATGGCTGACTGTATGAATTATTCTATGCCAGTTTATATAAGGGACCTGGTTATCTGTGGGGGATCCTGGAACCAATCCCAGGCAGGTACCAATGGACTGTAGGTAATCTAAGTATTTAGGGAGTCAAATATTATATGCAGATTCTTTACCCAGGGTTGGTGTTGTTAACTACCCTCACCATTGTTCAAGAATCAACTATAGTTTAAACATCGTGCAGGGCCTGGCCTGTGGTGGCTCAATGGATAAAGCATTGACCTGGAACGCTGAGGTCACTGGTTCCAAACTCTGGGCTTGCCTAGTCAAGGCAGATATGACAAGCTATCAATGAACAACTGAAGTGAAGCAACTATGAATTGACACTTCCTGTTCCTCTCCCCTTCCTCTCTTTGTAAAATCAATAAATAAAATCTTTTTTTTTTGTTTTTTTGTTTTTTTGTTTGTATTTTTCTGAAGTGAGAAGCGGGGAGGCAGAGAGACAGACTCTTGCATGCACCCGACCAGGATCCACCTGGCAAGCCCACCAGGGGGCGATGCTCTGCCCATCTGGGGTGTTGCTCTGTTGCAACCAGAGTCATTCTAGTGCTTGAGACAGAGGCCATGGAGCTATCCTCAGTGCCCGGGCCAACCTTGCTTCAGTGGAGCCCTGACTGTGGGAGGGGAAGAGAGAGATAGAGAGGAAGGAGAGGGGGAGGGGTAGAGAAGCAGATGAGCACTTCTCCTGTGTGCCCTGGCCAGGAATCGAACCTGGGACTTCCATACACTGGGCAGATGCTCTACCACTGAGCCAGCCAGCCAGGGCTAATAAATAAAAATTTTTAAAAAATCATGCAAGCATAAGAATGAGAATTTTTAAGATGCAACCAAAATATGTATTAATCACAGCTATTAGGCCCTGGCCAGCTCAGCTGGTTGAAGTGTTGTACCCAATTGTAGAGGTTGCCAGTTCAATCCCTGGTCAGGGCACATATAAGTACAGATCGGTGTTCCTTTCTTTCTCTCTCTCTCTCTCTCTCTTTCCCCCCATTTATTTCCAGCTAAAATCAATAAATAAAATCTTTTTTTAAATCACAGCTGTTAGGTGTGATTAGCAATACACCACAGAATATGAAAGAAGATTGTAGGCACTGATTGGTAGCTTAGTTGGTTAGTGTTGTCCCAATATGCCATTTTTCTCTCTCTACCTCTTTCTCCCTCTTTCTCTCTCAAACCAATAAATTTAAGAGAGTAAAAAGTAAAGGAAAATAGTAGCATTTTGTTTCACATAGTTAATGGTGTTAAAATTAAATTTTCTATCAGTCCTACCCCAAATTATTCTTACAACAACTTAGAGACAGATTTTTTCTCTGAAATATTTTTCCTGTGTCTCATTCATACATATCAGAAAAGTATTCTGCATCTTATCCAAACTAAACAAAAATCCCAGTTTTTGGTTTTTGGGTTTTTTTTGTATTTTTCTGAAGCTGGAAATGGGGAGGTAGTCAGACAGATTCCCGCATGTGCCGGACTGGGATCCACCCGGCATGCCCACTAGGGGGCGATGCTCTGCCCATCTGGGGCATTGCTCTGTTGTGACCAGAGCCACTCTAGCGCCTGAGGCAGAGGCCATGGAACCATCCTCAGCGCCCAGGCCATCTTTGCTCCAATGGAGCCTTGGCTGTGGGAGGGGAAGAGAGAGACAGAGAGGAAGGAGAGGGGGAGGGGTGGAGAAGCAGATGGGCGCTTCTCCTGTGTGCCCTGGCTGGGAATCGAACCTCGGACTTCCGCACGCCAGGCCTACGATCTACCACTAAGCCAAACAGCCAGGGCCAAAAATCCCAGTTTTAAGTGACTGTTAAAATGGTGCCAAGAGAACTCAAAATAGAAGTCTCAGGACATACAGAGATCATTTTGTTCAGTAAGTTTCAATGTGGTATTAGAGGTTAAAATAAACCTGTGAATCCCGAGAAGAACTACATCTGTCAAAATGGACTTTTTGTGGTTAAGTGGGTCCAAATTTATAACTAAAGTCTAGTGCCTTGCTGACAGAAGCCTCTGTCACACATACTGCATTTCCAGAAAGTTTAGGCTGAGATCTCAACCTCCTGTACTATGCCCCTGCCTGTTTACACTGCCTGAGTCAACCACCTATAACAGGGGTCCCCAAACTTTTTATACAGGGGGCCAGTTCACTGTCCCTCAGACTGTTGGAGGGCCGGACTATAAAAGAAACTATGAACAAATCCCTATGCACACTGCACATATCTTATTTTAAAGTAAAAAAACAAAACAGGAACAAATACAATATTTAAAATAAAGAACAAGTAAATTTAAATCAACAAACTGACCCATATTTCAATGAGAACTATGGGCCTGCTTTTGGCTAATTCGAGATGGTCAATGTCCGGTTCCATATTTGTCACTGCTAGCCATAACAAGTGATATGACATGCTTCCGGAGCCTTGACGCATCCATCCGGCGTCACCGGAAGTAGTACTGTACGTGAGCGACACCACGCTTTGTGGCGCTGCCACATACAGTGCTCCTCTCACTAACCACCAATGAAAGAGGTGCCCCTTCCGGAAGTGCGGCGGGGGCCAGATAAATGGCCTCAGGAGGCCGCATGCGGCCCGCGGGCCATAGTTTGGGGACCTCTGACCTATAAGGAAGTTCCTGGTTTGGTATTTTGAACAGGTGGACTCATACCGATCCAATCAGAACTGCACAAATTGTATACTTATTTGCACCTATACTTACCAATCAAAACTACACAGTTTGTAACTACACAATTTGAAAAACTCATTTGCATGAAACTGATCAAAATAGAAACTATAGGCAGGAAGTTTCTTTTTTTTTGGTAATTGAATTTATTGGGGTGACATTGGTTAATAAAATAATATGTTTTAGGGGCACACTTCGATAATACATCATCTATATTTTGTATTGTGTGTTCACTACCCCATATCAAGTTTCCTTTCATCACCATTTATCCTCCCCAACACCCTCTCCTACCTCCCCACCTCCTTTTATCTCTGATAAGGAAGGTTCTTTCTCTCTCATCTCAGAATATCACAATTTAGGTTGCTACCTGAACTTGGTTTTCTGAGCTACAGCTTTTTTTTATTTTCTCAAATAAATGTTTTTATTTCTTATTACAATCTAAAGTTAATTTTGGCCTAACCTGTGGTGGCACAGTGGCTAAAGTGTTGACCTGGAATAGTGAGGTAGTGGGTCCAAAGCCCTGGTTTGCCCTGTTAAGGTACATATGAGAAGAAACTACTACAAGTTGATGCTTCCTGCTCCCCCCACCCTTCTCTTTCTCTCATATATATATATAATAATATATATATACTAGAATATAATGTAATTATATATAAGTCTATATAATATATAATATTATTTATAATATTATATTAATTATATATCTAATTGAATTAATTTTGGTTTACAACCAAAATTGATTATCCAAGATTGTTCAGAATTCCAAGTTGAAACTTTCAAGAGATGAATAAAAAAAAGAAGTAAATAATACCTTCAAAAAGTCTTCTGGATCAATGCCTCATGAAGATTTCCAAACAGGTGTGCTAAGTGTATGAGCTGACAATGTTGCTAACTATTGCTATTCAATTTTATTTACAAAATAGTTTTGGCCCTGGCTGGTTGGCTCAGTGGATAGAGCATTGGCTGGGCATGCAGACAGCCTGGGTTCAATCCCTGGTCAGCACACACATGAGAAAAGACCATATGCTACTTCTCTTTCCCTCCCTTTCCCCCTTATCTCTCTCTTCCCCCTTCCACAATCACTGGCCCCAGAGGCTGAGAATAGCTCTGTTGATTGAAGCATTAAAAGAAACTGCAAAACTGTCATTCTCTGGAGCATTTGAGATTTTATTTTTTAGCATGTCATCAGTTTGGCTCAAATAAACTTTTTTTTAAATTATTTTTATTTATTTACTCATTCATTTTATAGAAGAGAGACAGAGAGAGAGGTAAAGAGAGAGAAGGGAGGAGGAGCAGAAAGCATCAACTCCAATATGTGCCTTGACCAGGCAAGTCCAGGGTTGAACTTGTAACCTCAGCATTCTGGGTTGATGTTTGATCCACTGCATCACCATAGGTCAGGTCCAAAGAAACTCTTATAAAAAGTCTCTACAGGTTTGAACATTTTTACATTGACACATGTACACAGGAGGTATACATGTTATTAAATTTTAATTTGTTTTTCTCTTATTAATTGGTTTTGTGTCAATTTGATTATGAGACAAGCCAGAAGTGACTTAGAAGGATAGAGGAAAACTTTTCTTCCTGCACAAAGATAAGGAAATTGTCATGCTAAATGACTACCTGAGTTATACAAACAATTGAGAATACGTTAGTCATATAAATTGGGAAGTGTGGGCTTCCAGAGATATGTATCAGATGCCTTTGAAAATTAGGAATGTAGTTCCATTCATGAAATCAGAGAGCAAGACACATTGAGTTAATTTTTCTCTTTTTGCCCTCTAATATTGAAATTGACTCTGCAAAGTTGCTGTATCATTCTCGCATCCCATCTATTGGTTAGAGAGATGTGTTCACAAGGGTAGAATTAATGGGAAGGACTGTGAAGAAAAGGGTGGTGGGCATGGTGAGTTGAGACATGAAGCTGTGTGACCATTGCCATGGAGAGACCTGAGGCTCTGGGACTCCATCCAGGATTCTGAAGCAAGCCTACTGGATGAACGCTGTGCATGTAGGTTTAATATTGATCTCAGAATCACAAAACTACTTTTTTATAACTCAAAATGAAGTTGTTTTAACCCACTTGTTTATGACAAAGAAAAATTTCGTGCCTGTATGTTTTCATTGTACATTTGTTTTCATTATAAGCAGTTAGCAGCCCCACGGATAAGTACATGTGGAGAAGCAACTATAGCAAGGGGACATTCAGGCTATAACTACTGAGAGTTTGTGAGGGCTATTTGTGAGTTTTAGTTTGGACCAGGTGTTTCCTTGCTAATTCCAAAACTCTCTGAGGACCCTTGAGGCATTCGCTCCTGTTTTAGGGAGATGCTCTTTGGAGACATTGGTGATAAACCATGTAGGGGTCTCATGAAAAAGATCAGCCTGCCTACCAACACTGGTGTCCTTGTTTCCTAGCAACATGCTCTAGCAACAAGGGACTTACTTTTACATTTGTGTTGGTCACTAGAAATCAGCTGTAGGTTGGATGCAGACTCTTCCAAGTATCTACTCCTATAAAAAAAAGTACAGTACACCTCATATTAAACTTGAACTTTATCTGCCTGCAACAATAGTGTAATTAATCTATCATTTTTTTTGGAGTATGCTATTTCTTTATTTGGCTTATTAAGAAATATTATTCTGTACGCTGTTGTCTTGTGAATTTATTATAATTCCCACAGTGAACCTGTGCTAAATAAATTGCTGGCAAAGACAACTCAGTCTCTGAGAATAACCTTTGCTGCCTCAAAACAAAACAGATAGTCACTGCCAACTGAATACAGTCAGCATCTTGGTAGATAAGACTCTCTGTAGGAAAGGGAGGATTGTGGGGGGAGTGTATGAACAAGTTAGAAAGAGCCTTTAAGGTGGTACAACCTGCATGGTGACCAAGACCAAAGCTCTGGACATTTTTCCTACCTTCTTGGTCTCTTGGGAAGGGCCCCATCCTATTCCAGTCTACATTCCTACCAGCAGTGCAGGAGGGTTCCCCTTTCTCCATACCCTCTCCAGCACTTGTTATGTGTTGTTTTGTTAATGAGTGCCATTCTGACAGGTGTGAGGTGATATCTCATTGTGGTTTTAATTTGCATTTCTCTAATGATTAGTGATGTTGATCATTTTTTCATCTGCCTATTGGCCATCTGTAGGTCCTCTTTGGAGAAGTGTCTATTTAGTTCTTTTGCCCTTTTTTTTTGCACTTTTCCAAAGCTGGAAATGGGGAGGCAGTCAGACAGACTCCCGCATGCGCCTGACAAGGATCCACCCGGCATGCCCACCAGGGGGCGATGCTCTGCCCATCTGGGGTGTTGCTCTGTTGCGACCAGAGCCATTCTAGCACCTGAGGCAGAGGCCATGGAGCTGTCCTCAGTGCCCGGGCCATCTTTGTTCCAATGGAGCCTCGGCTGTGGGAGGGAAAGAGAGAGACAGAGAGGAAGGAGAGGGGGAGGGGTGGAGAAGCAGATGGGCGCTTCTCCTGTGTGCCCTGGCCGGGAATCGAACCCGGGACTCCTGCACTCCAGGCCAACACTCTACCACTGAGCCAACCGGCCAGGGCCTCTTTTGCGCATTTTTTTATTGCGTTGTTTACTTTCCTGGTGTTGAGTTTTACAAGTTCTTTAAAAATTTTGGTTATTAACCCCTTATCAGATGTATTGTCGAATATATTCTCCCATTATGTGGTTTGTCTTTTTTTTTGTTGTTCATATTGTCTTTAGCTGTGCAAAAGCTTTTTAGTTTGATATAGTTCCATTTGTTCATCCTGTCCTTTATTTCACTTCCCCATGGAGATAAATCAGCAAATATATCACTGCAAGAGATGTTGGAGAGCTTACTGCCTATGTTTTCTTCCAAGATGATTATGGCTTCATGACTTACATTTAAATCTTTTATTCATTTTGAATTTATTTTTGTGTATGGTGTAAGTTGGTGGTCTAGTTTCCTTTTTCAAGTACTTGTCCAGTTTTTCCAACACTATTTGTTAAAGAGACTGTCTTTATTCCATTGTATGCCCTTACCTCCTTTGTCAAATATCAATTGTCTATGTAAGTGTGGGTTTATTTCTGGGTTCTCTGTTCTGTTCCATTGATCTGTATGCCTGTTCTTATGCCAGTACCAAGCTGTTTTGAGTACAATGGCCTTGTAGTATAGCTTGATACCAGGAAGTGTGATGCCACTCACTTTATTCTTCTTTTTTTAATTGCTGAGGCTATTTGTGTTCTTTTTTGGTTCCATATAAAGTTTTGGAATATTTGTTCTATATTTGAAGTATGCCATTGGTATTTTAATTGGACTTACATTGAATTTACACATTGCTTTGGGTAATATAGACATTTTAATGATGTTTATTCTTCCTATCCATGAGCACGGTATATGCTTGCACTTGTTTGTATCTTCCTTGATTTCTTTTATCAGTGTTTTACAATTTTCCAAGTACAAGTCAAGGTTGATTCCTTTTAAGAAAGAAATGGGTAGGGTTCTGATAGGAGAGGAACTAGGACTGCGTCCTTGGGTTGGAGGGGTCACAGGGAGTGTGATCTCACTCATTACTCCAGGTGGAATGTAATTCAAAACTGGACCCCACCCAGACTTCTTTCCTCAAGGTCAGTATTCCTACTTCATGCCCAGCCTGACTCCTGGCCCCCTGTCCGGAGCTATATATCCTGAATCCTAGATTCAGCCTCTAGGCCTCCAGGGTCCTGCCTGGGAGCAAGTGGGGTAGGTGAAGGAAAAAAGAAAGGAAGAAAAGAAAGAAAGAAAGAAAGAAAGAAAGAAAGAAAGAAAGAAAGAAAGAAAGAAAGAAAGAAAGAAAGAAAGAAAGAAAGAAATAAGAGAGAGAGAGAGAGAGAGAGGAAGGAAGGAAGGAAGGAAGGAAGGAAGGAAGGAAGGAAGGAAGGAAGGAAGAAAGAAAGAAGAAAGAAAGAAAGAAAGAAAGAAAGAAAGAAAGAAAGAAAGAAAGAAAGAAAGAAAGAAAGAAAGAAGAAAGAAAGAATAAAACCCCTAAGGGCCTGGAGTGGGGAAGCAGGGAAGAGCCCCTTCTATCTCTGGCTGGCTCACTTTATTCATGGGCGCTTTACTTTTTCTGCGTGGCTCTCTCCTGAATAGATGGCCGACTCGGGAGGTCAACCCCAGCTGACTCAGGTGAGTACCCCCTGCCACGTGGGGATGGGATATTAGTGTCACTGAACTATATACCCTTTGCCACACATCCTGTCCCCAATCTGCCACAGCCCTGGGCTCCTGCTCAGCTCATAACCTTACCTCACTGTCTTCCTCTCCTCATCTTACTTCCTCAGCCAGGCAAGCTGACCGAGGCCTTCAAGTACTTCCTGCAAGGCATGGGTTACAGTGAGTATGGGCTTGGAGGTTCTCATGAGGACAAGGGGTTGCTGCAAGGATGAGGATGGCCTCTGAGGGGAGGAACCATTCTAGGCTAATTCCTGGACTTACCACCATTTGCCAAATCAAACCCATTGACCCCCCCGGCCCCATCTGTAACTTTCAGGCCCCACTCTGGGTTGCCAGCCTCTCTTTCCCACCTCCCCTCTGACCGCCTGCTTATCCTTCTGTCTCCACAGTGTTCTCATCCTGCATGACTCGCCTGTCTCGGTCCTGCACAGCCTCCCTGACCAGCACAGCCTCCATTGATGGCAGCCGGTCCTGCTCTCGAACCCTGTCCCAGAGCAGCGAGTCTGGGACTCTGCCTTCAGGGCCCCCGGGGCACACTATGGAGGTCTCCTGTTGAGTGGCCCATGTTGCCCCGGTGTGGGACCCAGCCCTCACCTTCTGTAGCACTAACCTGGGAGGTGCACTGGGCACTGGGCCAGAGTAAGCAAGGGAAGATGGGCAGATCATGTGGGGAGATGACTTTGATCTTTGATTGCTATCCTAACCTTGACCTCTAACCTGTGATTCCCCTCAGCTCCTGGGAGAGCTGTCCTAGTATTTCTTAGGGACCCAGACCCCTAAATTATCCCTCTCCCTCATTCTGGTGTTAAGGCAGAGAGGGTACGTGCCCCCTCTCCCTAATCTAGGTGTCTATAGATGAGGGATAAGAGGTGGTTGTAGTTGTCCATGTGCCTCCCCTAGACTCTCCCTACACATCCCGTTGCAAGGGTAAGAGACTTGGTGCGGGGTCTCCATTCACCAAAGTGGGTATGGCTTCTCATTAACCCTTCAGATCTCTGAAGGATATGGGCCTAAAGGAATGTGTCAGGGGGGCTTGCGATGAGTTAGTGGTCCTCAGGATGTGATGGAAATATCCAGTGTGTGAATGGAAGTCGGAGTGGGAGGTGGTAGGCGATGAACAAGTTTGAGGGAAGGTTGGAGCTGGGGCAACAGGAAGGGGCCTGGGGCCAGTGGCTGCACTAACTTTGGTAGCTGTCTAGACAGTGTGTGTCTAGAGTGGGAGGGGGAGGGGGCCAAGCTGGGACAGGGCTGCTTGGGTCTTAGGATAAGGGTGGGAAGGGCTACTTCGGGGCTCTGACCACAGCGTGTTACGTGTGGAGGGTGCTCTCCTGTCTCCTGCAACTTCTGCTGTAACAATAAACTGTAGAGGAATCTGAGCACCATTATTATTCTTGGTCTCAGTAAGTCTGCATCCTGCCGTTTTCCTACCTTCTTCCTGCCCGACTCTCACATTCTCTTCTCCACATGACATAAACCATGGGAGGGGGCTTGTATAACAGACACTTCACAAATGTGACTTCATAGTCATTGGCTCCTATTCAATAGAATGGTATTGCCCTTGATACTGTTAGTCTCTTCACCTTTTGGGAGAGGAGCTACTAAGATCTTAGAAGACTTCCTTATCACTTATTGAGAAATGCCATATGAGCCTGACCAGGCGGTGGTGTAGTGGATAGAGCTTCGGACTGGGATGCAGAGGACCCAGGTTTGAAACCTGAGGTCACCAGCTTGAGCTCAAGGTCACTGGCTTGAGCAAGGAGTCACACAGTCTGCTCTAGTGCCCTGGTCAAGGCACATATGAAAAAGCAATCAATGAACAACTAAGGTGCTGCAACAAAGAATTGATGCTTCTAATTTATCTCCCTTCCTATCTGTCCCTATCCATCCCTCTCTCTGTCTGTCTCTGTCACACACAAAAAACAACACAAAACTTTATAAAAAGCCTGATCTGTGGTGGCTCAGTGGATAAAGTATTGACCTGGAACACTGAGGCCACTGGTTTGAAACCCTGGGCTTGCCTGGTCAAGGCACATAGGGGAGCTGATGCTTCCTGCTCCTCCCTTCTTCTCTCTCCTCTCTAGAATGAATAAATAAAGTCTTTTTTTAAAAAAATCAACAAATGCAATGTGTGGACCTTGTTTGGAATGCTGATGTAAACAAGCTAAAAAAGGAGAGAAATGCCATATGATTTTAGAGATGTCACCAACATTATGCTCTAAAAGAAGAAGGTACAGAAAGCCAACTGAAGTGTCCAAGGATATTTTGTGACCACCTTCCTGCAGGCCTCTGGGGGGTCACCTAGATGCCAGTTTAGGTGGTTCGATACAATCAGCAGACCACGCTTTATGCAGTTTCTGGAGTGGTTATTGGTTTACTCAGCTGATCCCAATTTGAAGACTACTTCAGGGGGGTCAAACAACCAGGATTTCCTCTCAGGAATTCCTCCTCCCACATGAATCCAAGATCAGGGAGTTATTAGACTATATCTGTGGTTCTCTGAGAAGCTTCTCAGCAAGTATGAACAACCATCATTCAGACAATTTCAGATGTTTTGTGGGTGTTGCAGGCTGATTCTTGGGCTTTCGGGGCACTAACCATAAAAATGAGAAGGCACTCTATAGTATTGCTGGCCAGAGTACTGTGGATGGACTAGAGAAGGTCATTTGCTAGATTACTTCATGGAAGCCCACAGGCAGTTACACACCCTCCTCAGGACTGAGCTGAGGGCTGAGGCAGCTCACTGCCCCGTGCCCACACACCGGCATGGGAGTGGCGTGGGGCGTGCTCTTGATTCCTGGGCATCATCTCGTGGGACTGAGCCTGTTTTCCAGGGAGTAGGCCAGGACCAGAAGGTGAGGTGCTGGGTGACCACACACAGGGCAGGCAGCAGGTGCTTAAATGTCACACTGAAGGAAAGAAACGGCATAATTGGAATTATTGCCTCAACTAGCTCCCAGGTACACAAAACATGAGGAAAAGGCAAAGACTCCAATCAGCATCAGTCTTCTCTGGCAATAGCTGCTGCTGTGCGTTAGGGAGGGGGAGGCGGGTTTTCTCAGCATATTGAAGGCACAAATAACACTGTTGTGTTAGCAGGGTAATCTACAGGAGATAATCTCATTTCTGTGTAAAATGTGAGTGCATGTGTGTGCACCTCCCACGGGGCTGAGTGTGAAGTGGGTGATGACCGTGTGTGTCTCTCCTATAGACGTCCCTGCATAAGCCCAAGGGTTAGGAATAGGGAGAGATGCTCTCTGCCGGGGAGCAAGGGAGAGGGGTGTGCTGTCCTTGACTGACCTCTCTACGTGTTTGGTCCTACACATTCCAGGCAAGCCCATGGGGACGCAGTGCCCCCCTGTGGTTGTCATGGTTCTTTCTGACATTCCCCAGTTCCCAGTTCCCGTCCTGAGCCTCCCATTGTTTGTGATTCTACACAGTAGATACAAAGGGAGGACCTGATACCAAGGCCAGGGGCTCCTGCCTATTCTCCATATCAGAGCTCTGAGGCTCACAGGAGCGATGGGTGACGTCACAGACGCTGAACTACAAACCCCTTAGCTTCTGTCTCTGCTTCAGCCTTAGGACTCCTGTTCTTCTCTTCCTCTCATTCTCAAGGAATGTGTTTCCCTGACTTTAGGGTCAGAAATCCAGGACAGCTAAGAGACAGTTCAATAGGAAGGAGCATGAAACTGAAGGATACAGTGATGAGAGCAGTGTGGTGTAAGCTTGAAAAGTGTGGAACTTGTAAAGAGGTATTAAAGGGCAATTCTCTGAGGGTACACAAACAGTGAAACTGCAGAGCAGGAGGGATGGGTGTTATGCTTTAGAGCACTCCTCACCAAGCACCTGCAGGGTGCTCGTGTTCCTCTACCAAAGGCCACAGCTCTTGGTGGTTGGCTCTTTCGAGTTTCTGGCCACTGCTCCTTCTCTTCAGCCCAGGTACCAGCATTGCTGTTACTCAGCCCCAGGGAGTGGCACCATCATTTGCTGGTCTGTCTGTCCTAACACTGTGCACACATTCTACACACTCCCTTTATTAAACTTGCCTCAATTATCCAATGTGCTCTCTGTTTTCTTCTGAGACCCTAATACAGTGGCCCTCAAAGTGTGCGCCAGGGCGCACTGGTGTGCCCTAGAAGATTTCCAGGTGCGCCTTATGGTATTCTAGAGAAATATGTGCCTGTTGGGGACCAAAAAATGAAAGGGTTTTTGGAGTTTAGATTTTTGGGGGACAGAGGTGTGGGGAATTGGCTGTAAGCTGACAGTCTGCCCAACCCCCACCTCACTTGCCTGATTAGGTTGCAAAAGGCTGTTACACTGTGGTGCTGGATTGTTTACGCTACCCCCCATGTTCCCCAGAAAGACTGGAGGCAAGTTTTTTCTATCCTTTGTTTAGTGGAAAGTTAAGATTTGCTAATGGCCTCACTTTGCCCTATAAATAAAGCAGGATATGGTTTTTGGTCATGCTTTGTTCTTGCCAGCAGCAATTACAGGGCCCTTCTGACCCTGTATTTTCTTAATTCCACGTATTTTGCTAATTCCACACTGTTCCCACTTGGGACCTGGAATTACTAGCTGCGCTGGTTCGCGGCATGTGCCCAGATATAAAAATAAATATAGTTATCATACCCTTTCATTATGGAAATACCGCTCTTTTTAACACGTCGTTATTATATTTATTATTAACACATCATTATATTATCTTTATTTTTTTTATTTTTAGATTTTTTTCATTTATTCATTTTAGAAAGAGGAGAGAGAGAGAGAAGGGAAGAAGGAGCAGAAAGTATCAGCTCCCACATGTGCCTTGACCAGGCAAGCCCAGGGTTTCAAACCAGTGGCCTCAGCGTTTCAGGTTGACATTTTATCCACTGTGCCACCACAGGTCAGACTCATTATATTATTTTTAGATAAATACACCCAAATAAAATGGGTAGATTTCTCAAAAATAAGCATGATATCGAAGAATTTGATTCTGGAAGTGAGCAAAAGTTAAGTGTAAATAAAATAAGACTTGAAGGCTGACGGGCAGAATTTAATTTATAGCATTTTCCATCACTTAACACTGAACAATACGATTGGATTAGAAACCCATTCATGGAAGCTTCAAGTGATTTTGGTTTAACATTAACAGAAGAAGAAGAACTGGCAGCTATATCCACTGATCATGGATTGATAATTAAACATAAGGAACTGTTCTTGAAGCCTTTTGAATTTTTATTAAAGAAGAATATGTGGCAATATTTTAAAAAGCTTTGAACATTTTACTACAATTCTCAACATCCTATATTTATGTGAGTTAGGATTTTCTACCCTTAACACAATTAAGAGTAAAAAAAAGCCTGACCAGGCGGTGGCGCAGTGGATAAAGCATTGGACTGGGATGCCGAGGATCTAGGTTTGAGACCCCGAGGTTGCCAGCTTGAGTGCAGGCTCATCTGGTTTGAGCCACCAGCTTGGACCCAAGGTTGCTGGCTTGAGCAAGGGGTTACTCAGTCTGCTGTAGCCCCATGGTCAAGGCACATATGAGAAAGTAATCAATGAACAACTAAGGGGTCACAATGCGCAACAAAAAACTAATAATTGATGCTTCTCATCTCTCTCCGTTCCTGTCTGTCCCTATCTATCCCTCTCTCTGACTCTCTCTGTCTCTGTTTAAAAAAAAAAAAGAGAGGAATTATTCAATGTATTGACGAGGAAATGAGAGTTTGCCTTTCAAATATATGCCCAAACATTGAAGAAATTGCTAGAGCACATCAGGCTCATGTTTCTCATAAACACAAGAATGAAAAAAACTGAACACATTTGTGCTGGGACCTGCTGGATTTACTAAATCTTACTAAGAATGTATCTATATATATAAAAAGATAACATTTTGTTTTTTATTTTTAACCCTTCTTTTTTACGAATTCTAAAAAGCATAACCCCGAAGATGTAACATAAAAATGTTTTTTTAATGTCAGAATAAATTTAATTTTGTCATATTTATTTTGTTTAATTACCATAAAAGCATGCATGGACTTTATATTTTTTTCTTTAATATTTGACTTAATTATTATAACATATTTCTCAGAAATTTGTATATAGTGTGCCTACAATTATTTGTAGGATTTTAAATGCGCCCTGACTTGAAAAGTTTAAGAACTACTGCCCTAATATATAAGACAGGAGGTACAGGTAAGGTAAAAACGGGGAAGGTAAGGTAAGGAGAAGAAGAGAATCTATATGTTGAGGTTTCCTTAGCATCCCAAAAACATGGGTTTGAAGCCCAGTTAGTTATGTGATCAAGCCATTTAACTTTGGAGCGCACTTCCCTGGACTTAGAAGAAGGATAATATCTACCTGGCAGGGTTGGGAAGGTGCAATGGTGTATGTGGAAGCAACAGCACAGTGCCTGGCACATAGCAGATACCCAGTGTGAAAACTCTATTATCCTGACCACATACTGAGACAGGGTAAGCTAGGAAAATTCCTTGGCAAATAGAATGGGGAAACTGAGACGTTTACAGCCAGATGCAGAATATCTGCTCCCTAGAGATAACATCTAGACCTCAACTGTGGGTCTGTTTGGTTTTTTATAATTGAGAGGCAGGGAGGCAGGGAGGCAGAGACAGAGACTCCCGTATATGCCCCAACTGGGATCCACCTGGCAAGCCCACTACTGGGTGATTCTCTGCCCATCTGGGGCCGCTGTTCCATTGTTCAGCCACTGAGCTATTTCAGTGCTTGAGGCAAGGCCATGGAGCCAACCTCAGTGCCTGGGGCCAAGTTGCTTGAACTAGCCATGGCTGCAGGAAGGGTGAAGAGAGAGAGAGAGAGAGAGAGAGAGAGAAGAGAGAGAGAAGAGAGAGAGATGATAAATTAGCTGCCATCCCTAGGGCAGTGCAAACCTGTGGGAGGAGGGAGGACTGATTTGCTTGAAGTCATGGCCCAGGACCTTTTGAACCAGCCAGTCTTTCTTTTTACAACTAATGCTGAAAATAGCAGTCCAGTTGGGAGAGAAACAATTTAGAGGAGCTTTGGTGCCCCAATCTATATGAAAAATATTACCTTGTACCAACAGAGGCAATGATGTCAGTCAGCAACTTTTTCCAAGACCCCTGATTAACCTATATAAACCCTGCTCCAATCCTCCCTCGCCGCTGACATGGCTTAGTCTGTCTTGGCCAGCCTGCACCCAGACATTTTAAATAAAAATTTTTTTTTGAATATACCAGCCTTGTGTTTACAGTTCTGCTCTCCCCAGTGCCCACCCATAGACCCGGAAAGGGGTTTAGCCTGTCAGCTATCTCCTACGGGATAAGGCAGTCCAACTGGAGTCCCTCCAGGTCTGATCTAGTTGGGGGGGGGGGGGTTATACCGACCTGCCAGTTGCCAAGAGAGACTGAAAATAGGTTTTCCCCCTCCATAGTGGACTCCCCCCCGCCCCTCCCCCTTTCAACAGAAGGGGGAAAGAGTGGAGAAGCAGATAGTCACTTCTCTTGTGTGCCCTGACCAGGAATTGAATCTGGGACTTCAACATACTGGGTCAATTCTCTACCACTGAGCCAACCCGACAGGCACTCAACTGTGTTTTGACTGCAGGCCCAGCTGGGTGACCCTAACCATAACCAGCAGGGGCTGGCCATCAGTGGAGACCTTAGCACTAGAGGGGCCATACCTGGAAAGACTGATGAATATTCTATTGAAATCTTCCTCTAAACTACCAATCTTTTTTTAAAAAATGTTTCAAAATTCATTTTAGAGGGGGGAGAGAGAGAGAGAGAGAGAGAGAAGGGAAGGAGCAGGAAGCACCAACTCCCATATGTGCCTTAACCAGGCAAGCCCAGGGTTTCTAACCAGTAACCTCAGCATTCCAGGTCAACACTTCATCCACTGCACCACAATTTTTAAAAACCCTACAAATAAAAAACTCAGTGTGCTCTCAAGCCAATGTTTTTCCCCTCTTCTGTCCCCCTTCCACCTTCTCTCTCCACCCCCCTCCCCAACAGGTGTGCATCTCCTAAACTCTAAGGTTCTTCATGAGACTTGCAACCAGGGGAGCAGTGGGCAGTGGCAGCTCATCCCAGACTAACCTCCTTAACCTGTCTTGAAGGCCCCCTTTTCTTTACTTATTTCTTTCCTATAAGGTTTCCAGAGAACCAAGCAGCCCCACCTAAGCTCTCTCCCATTGCTTCCTCCATCCTGGGTCCTTCCTGTTGCACTGTCTCCATCTTTAATAAAGTTATTCTCAAAATCACTTGGACTTGTGTTGTGAAATTTTTCCCGCACAATGTTAAGAACCCACACAGTACCAGCTGAACCTAGGCAGGCCTGAAGGGCCTGGTCCCCCGTCTGGCAACACACACGAGAACTTGTTCTGAGTGTGTTACATGTGTGTGCATTTAACATGTCAAGAAACCAGAATAGGACGTGCTTCAGGGAAATTATTTCCTGTATCAGACATTTGTATTTAGCTTTGCCTTTAGCTTGGCTTCTCATGGATCCCTGGGTGTGTAAGTTGGGTTGGTGAGGGGGGTTATACATCTTAATTTGTGGGGAGGGGAATGGTAAGGACAGAAGATGGAAATGAAACAAGCCAAGAATGAAACTCAGAGGAGACCTTGCCCATGTTAGGGCCACTTGGGCTTCTACACTGACCGTATTCAGAGGGGCGAGCTGGTGAGGGTGCCTGAGCTTGCAGGGCACACCTTCTCTCTCCCTGTCTCGCCACCCAGTCTGACATATTCCTCCAGCTCACGGGTCGGGGCTGGGCAGCAGTCGTCCTGCTCCTCCTCCATTCCAGATAATCAGTTTTTGTACTTGTGCAGTTTTTTGTTTGTTTTTTTGTATTTTTCGAAGTTGAAAACGGGAAGGCAGTCAGACAGACTCCCACATGCGCCCAACCAGGATCCAC
Organism: Saccopteryx leptura; assembly: GCF_036850995.1. Lineage (NCBI taxonomy): Eukaryota > Metazoa > Chordata > Mammalia > Chiroptera > Emballonuridae > Saccopteryx > Saccopteryx leptura. The sequence goes on from NC_089508.1 coordinate 94,883,457, forward strand.
CCAGCATGCCCACCAGGGGGTGATGCTCTGCCCATCTTGGGGTGTCGCTCTGCCGTGAGGAGAGCCATTCTAGCGCCTGAGGCAGAGGCCACAGAGCCATCCTCAGCGCCAGGGCAAACTTTGCTCCAGTGGAGCCTTGGCTGCGGGAGGGGAAGAGAGAGACAGAGAGAAAGGAGAGGGGGAGGGGTGGAGGAGCAGATGGGCGCTTCTCCTGTGTGCCCTGGCCGGGAATCGAACCCTGGACTCCTGCACGCCAGGCCGACGCTCTACCACTGAGCCAACCGGCCAGGGCACTTGTGCAGTTTTTAAGAGAAATTATAGGGGTTACTCACCTGAAAGATGGATGGTCCAGTGGGGGTGGGGAGGGGCCAGAGGCATAGTGGCAGGCAGGGCAGGCAGAAGGAAAACCATTATGTTGCAACAGAGCCAAATGGTCGTCCTTGGAATCTATCTGGCGCTTTTCTCCCTTTCAACACACTACTCTGGCTTTTTCTTTTTTTATTAAAAATTTTTTTCAATTACAGTTGACATAGAATATTATATTGACTTTGACATATGTACACATAGTGATTAGACACTTACATAACTTATGATCTCCCCACAAGTCTAAATCCCAGTGGACACCATTTATAGTTATTACATTATTGACGATACTCTCTATGCTGTACTTCACATCCCCAGACACACTGCTTCTTAATTCCTCAGCACAAGGCAGCTGGAGGCAAACAGAAGCTCAGAGCAATCAAGCAGTTGTGCCCCAAGGCCACATGGGGCTCAGTGTAAAAACTAGAAACCAGTTGGAAATAGGCTTCACTAAGCCTGATCTCAAGAGCCTGTTGAACATGTGGGTGGCTGATAACCTCTTATTAGGGAGTGTAGTGGGTGTGGTTAGTGTAGGAAACCATCTAGAACCCATGGCTTGTTTTTAAACCTTTTCTTCTGTAAATGCTGGAAACCGGCTCAATATCTCAACACCTGGGGTAAGGTGGAGTGTGTTGTTGGAACTTCAGCAATGCTCCCATATCTGGGGAACATGGCTGCAAATGACAAAACAGCTGGGGGCCCTGGTTCCAGAAGACTGCAGCCAGCACTCACCCTCCCACCCCTACTGCACTCGGCAGCTCTTAGGTAACCTGGGGAGATGAAGGGTAGATAACATGCCTGAAGAGGGAAGGTAAAATGGACGTTTTATTACCCACAGTAGCAAAACTGGGACAAGGGTCCAATCTGGAGTGATGGTCTTCATATCAATTCCTAATGTAGGCACTCAATCTCAAACATCTTTTCTCAGTCCTGGATGAGCTGTGGGATCCCATGTAGGAAAAGTCAGGCTCTAGTTCATGAGGATGATGCCTAGTGAATCCCATGTAGTCTTGTGAAGAAATGTCTGAGGGCCAAAGCCACTTGGGAGGTGTCTCCTGGTGGTAGGGACATCATTCTAGATGGGTTCATCAGAAAAGTCAGTAACCTCTCAGGCCCACAAGGCAATAAAGGCCATGAAGGCAAAACCAGCAGCTACACAGCCCCACTTGACCAGAGGGGCCTCAGGCCCAGCTAGCTCCCTGGGCAGAATTTCTAGGAAGGTGACATACAGGAAGGTGCCAGCTGCCACCCCCTCTAACACAGCCTGGGCTAAGCCTTGCCCCCCTGAAGAGGCTCCTCCAGCCACAGCCAGCCCGAGGGCTAGGCCCAGGGGGCACATGAGAGCAAATGACACTATGGAGAACACAGCCCATCGCGACCCAGTGCCTGTCTGCACCAGCCGCAGTCCTACACCAAACACGATGAGCCCCTTGTGAGCCAGGACAGCAAAACAGAGCTGCACGGTGGCTGCTACCGTTGTCTGCAGCCCCACGGCCAGCCCTTCAAACACCGAGTGGAAGGAGAGCGAGAGCAAGAGGATGAGGGCTCGAAAGGGACTCGGCGAGGGAGAGGGTAGAGGTCCGTGGCTGTGGAGTCCAAGGGCGTGAGCCCCGCCCACTTCCTTCTCCTGCACTTTGGATCCTCCATCCGCTCCAGGGCAGCACTGCAGGGCCAACGACTCCAAGAGGAAGACAAGGAAGAAGCCCAGGGAGATGATGAGCTCTCCGTAGGGATAGTCTGTCTGGGAACAGAGAGAGGGGCTTTCGGAGGGTGTTGGGCAAACAGGTGTGTTAAGCTTGCTTGTACTTTGCCTTATTGGTGCATGAGCACAGGGCAGCAACCACATGTGTGTAGTCTGTGTAAGGCTGCAGGTGCTTGCCCTCAGTGTGGCAGATTGTAGGTTGGGGATTGCCTTCTGCCATTGGTAGCAGCCATTTCTTGCTATTGTTTGCTGGAGAAGGGGTTTCTCCCCACCCCAGCCTGTTTTGCTCATGAGGGGAGAGAGAGAGAGAGAGAGAGAGAGAGAGAGAGAGAGAGAGAGAGAGAAGCATTTCCCCCTGCCTGCTTGCTCATCTGCCGCTGTGAGACTCTAATAAAGGAATGGCCCACCATCCTCCAGCTTCACAGTTCCTTTACCATCTGCTTGAATCCAATGTGAACCTGAATGGCTACGGCCACTGGCCTTACAGATGGGAAAGGAAGGAAGGTTCAATGGAGGCAGCAGGATGGGAGACTGGAGAGGATGTGGAATGTGGAACTAAAACATTAAAAGGGGGAAGGGAAGAAGCCCGGGAGAGATGAGGACATGCAACACGAACACCAGAGGGACCAAGGGATGCAGTGTCAGTGGGGCTGAATACGGGAAAATGAAGAGCATGTCTGAGGGGCCAGCAGAAGAGGGAGAGAGTAGACAAGAGCTTTGCTGGGGTTCCATAAACCCAAGGGATCGGTTGGCTCCCTCCTTTCCCTGTAGAGCCTGAGCTGAGGAGCACAGGGATTCTTGGGGTTCTTCACGGCATCTCCTCAAAGGGTCTGGCATGAGGAGTCTGGTCTCCTCATCCTGCAGATCAGGGAGGGAGATACTTACATGAGCTGAATTAGCAACACCAGAACAATTTCCCTCACTCGCTGTCCTATTCTAGGAAGAAAAAAGCAGAAATCAGATGGGAGATGGAGCAAGTCAGCTTCCTGTCCTGTCCCTTCAAATCCACTGCTCTCCTTAAAGCCCAGCGTGACCTGCCATCCTTCCACACGAGAGCGTCATCTTCCCCTTCGGCCCCCGCGCGTCCTTGGCTCCATCACTTTCCCGCCTGTCTCCCCTTGGTTCTGCTCGGCATTCTGGCCCCAGCCCTGCAACCCAGCTGCTCACCTGCATCATGAACTTCTGGATCTCTGATTCAATTTCCTCCAGGGCTTCGGCAGTCATGTGCATGAACCCTGCTCCCAGGAAAACACCGGCAGAAACGCAGCCCAGAAGGCTGAGGACCCGGCGGTGGCGACCTACGAAAAGCAGGAGTTGCAATCCAGTGGGAAATGAGATTGACAAAGGTGACTAAAGAGCAACAGGCAGCACCCATCATCCAGGCTTGGGGGTGGCAGGAGAATCAGAGCCGGTGTCAGGATAGGGTGACAGGTTGGTCACTCAGGTTATGGGGACAAAGATGCAGAAGGGCAATACCTTCAGCCGCCTTGATCTGGAACCATTTGAAGCAGATGGGAATAAGGCCACACACCACGGTGACGGCCAGCAGGGCAAACAGGCAGCCAATTTTTGCTCCTAGTAGTGGCTCCATCCGTGGGGTACAGGATAAGCAGAGGCCTCAGAACGGCAAATGGAGTTACAAGCTTTGGAGCAAGAGTGGAGCCTCAGGTGGTCAAAACTGCAGTCTCCACTCCCGAGCTTAAGGAGGCCGTTGGATCCTGTTTTGTGCTGCCTCTGCGCAGCCTTGCATAGCTAACTGGGGCCCGGCCCCAGCTTTCCACCTCCCCTGCATGGAGGCTCCTCCCCTGGCTCACACCGAAACCAGAAACTCCAGACTCCCTGCCAGGCACAGCCCTGTGCCGTCTTCTCCCTTCAGTTCCATGACTAATCCAAGGGCTGTGGATTTAGTTCATGCCTGGGGCTGGTCTAATCCAGTCTGCGGTAACTGCTTCCTGGTTGTTTTGTGTTGGGGACAATCTGGTTCTGCCTCACTCAAGACATTTGATCTAAGCCATCCAACCCTCTCTACCCCAACCCAAGTCTTATAGGTTGCTACCTGATACCTGAACTCACTTTCCCTTCCAGGGGATTTGGGGCCACGTAGGCGTAAGAAGGAGGAGGGGGACGAGGGGCTGAGAAGCGAAGCTGCCACCACTCTGGGAACTAGTAGATGAGGGGATTCCCCTTTCCTGTAACCCCCCAAATAGCTCCAGGTATGGAAATGTCTACTGGGGCCTGAGATTTCTAGTATTCAACACTGATACTGCTGCCACTTCTGATGGTGCCTATTTCCTGATACGTATTGTGGGAGAGAGACTGAGAATTTCAATACAAAGAAAAATGCACTAGCTCTGAAACGAAAACAGAAATGAACCAGGTGACCTGAAGGACCTGCTTGGACATTTGGGGGTGGAGATGGAGAATTCAGTCCCAAAGGGATGAACTCTTCAGGGAAACTCATGAGGCAAACTCTGGGGGAGCTGATGAGCCCTGAGCAAGATGAAAGGAAAGGAAGGAGGGAGAAGAACACAGAGGCAGGCAGCTGCTGGTCCCCTGTTCAGGTGGCCTAACAACCCGGAGACCTGCCGAGCCAGTTCTCAGAGTGCTGAGGGCAGTTTCCCCACTACCCCAGATTACTTCCCTGGGACATCTGGTCTCGGGCAGAGCAGCAGTACGCTCACAGGGGAGGGTGGGCGGGCTGGACGTCTGTGTGGGGCTCACTTTGTTACAGGATAAGCCGTGACAGCTGACCTCTATACCTTGTAAGAATCACAAGACCCATTCCCATTCTTTGAAAACTTTTAATTATTATTAAAAACTCTAACAAATGCAGATACACAGGGGTACCAGTGCTCCCATCCTGGATACCAGGTAGCTTTAGCCTTGGCAGGCACGATACAAGAAAACCCTTGTTACACATCCTTGTCAACTCTCAAGGGGGTCTTCAGCAGGGGATGGAGGAAGCTCAGATGGTGTGGTCACAGGTAAAAGATCTCCCCAGGAGCTGACACGGGCACAGCGATACAGATCCCTATGGAAAAGAGGTCAGTGTGGGCTGTAGGTTCTGCTCCTCCCACTAATTCTGGTCACCGCCTCTGTACCTGCCATGCCGGCGGGCTGTGATCACAGCATGCTGCGCACGCCCATCTGGACAGCACAGGCGACAATGCACATGGCGAGGCCGTTTAAGGACAGGCTGAGTGATCCGGGGCCAGCGATGAGCTTCCTCTGGAGACCCCCGGGCAAGGATCACCATCGAGAACTTTTCTTCCTTTGGCTTCTTGTTCTAAGATACAGACAGACTGTTTTGGAGGAAAAGATATGGGAAAAAATTTTGACCCCCATTCCTGCAGCCCTTTCATGTTCTACATCAGGCACATTCAGGCCCTGCAATCTCCAGGCTACTCTGAATTTTCCAACTCTCCCCATCTCTGAGGCTTTTTCCTCCTGCTTCCCCAAGCTCTCTTCTCCCTGCTGCAATATTCCCGGGTACATACCCAGCTGAAGCAGATAGAATGTATTGAGCAAATAAGTTTGTAAAATTTGTGTTATTTGGTTTTGCTTACTTTTATTGTTAAAAATGGTGCTGTCGCCTAGCCAGGCCTTGGCACAGTGGATAGAGTGTCGGACTGGGATGCAGAGGACCCAGGATCGAGACCCTGAGGTTGCCAGCTTGAGCATGGGCTCATCTGGTTTGAGCAAATGCTCACCAGCTTGGACCCAAGGTCGCTGGCTCGAGCAAGGGGTTACTCGGTCTGCTGAAGGCCCGTAGTCAAGGCACATATGAAAAAGCAATCAATAAACAACTACGGGGTCGCAACGCGCAACGAAAAACTAATGATTGATGCTTCTCATCTCTCTGTTCCTGTCTGTCTGTCCCTGTCTATCCCTCTCTCTGACTCTCTCTCTGTCCCTGTGGACAACTGATATTTGACAAAGGAGGTAAGGGCATACAATGGAGTAAAGACAGCCTCTTCAACAAATGGTGTTGGGAAAATTGGACAGCAACCTGCAAAAGAATGAAACTAGACCACCAACTTACACCATTCACAAAAATAAACTCAAAATGGATAAAAGACTTAAATGTAAGCCATGAAACCATAAGCATCTTAGAAGAAAACATAGGCAGTAAGCTCTCCAATATCTCTCGCAGCAATATATTTGCTGATTTATCTCCACGGGCAAGGGAAATAAAAGACAGAATAAACAAATGGGACTATATCAAACTAAAAAGCTTTTGCACAGCCAAAGACAATAAGAACAGAATAAAAAGAGAAACTACACAATGGGAGAACATATTTGACAGTACGTCTGATAAGGGATTAATAACCAAAATTTATAAAGAACTTGTAAATCTCAACACCAGAAAGACAAACAATCCAATCAAAAAATGGAAAAAAGAAATGAATAGACACTTCTCCAAAGAGGATATACAGATGGCCAATAGGCATATGAAAAAATGCTCAACATCACTAATCATTAGAGAAATGCAAATTAAAGCCACAATGAGATATCACCTCACACTGGTCAGAATGGCGCTCATCAACAAAACAACACAGAATAAGTGCTGGCGAGGGTGTGGAGAAAAGGGAACCCTCCTGCACTGCTGGTGGGAATGCAGACTGGTGCAGCCTCTGTGGAAAACAGTATGGAGATTCCTCAAAAAATTGAAAATCGAACTGCCTTTTGACCCAGCCATCCCACTTTTAGGAATATACCCCAAGGACACCATAGAACGGTTCCAGAAGGAGAAATGCACCCCCATGTTTATAGCAGCATTGTTCACAATAGCAAAGATCTGGAAACAGCCCAAGTGTCCATCAGAGGACGAGTGGATTAAAAAGCTTTGGTACATATATACTATGGAATACTACTCAGCCATAAGAAATGATGACATCGGATCATTTACAATAACATGGATGGACCTTGATAACATTATATGGAGTGAAATAAGTAAATCAGAAAAAACTAAGAACTATATGAACCCATGCATAGATGGGACATAAAAATGAGACTCAGAGACATGGACAAGAATGTGATGGTAACAGGGAGTGGGGTGGAGGGGTGGGGAGGGGGCGAGGAAGGAGAGGGAGGGGGTGGGGGGAGGGTAGGGGCACAAAGAAAACCAGATAGAAGGTGACGGAGGATGATTTGACTTTGAGTGAGGGGTATGCAGCATAATCAAAGGTCAAAATAATCTGGAGATGTTTTCTCGGAACATATGTACCCTGATTTATCAATGTCACTGCATTAAAATTAATAAAAATAAGATTTAAAAAAAGGCGCTGTTCACATGGAGCAGATGATTACCTTTATGCTTGAAAAGAGGCTTGGTTATGCTAATGTGTGCTGGAGAAGGGGCTTTTGCACTGAAAAGTTTTAAAAGGAGGAGCTAGGAGGCCATTTTGGGAGAAGACCACGTTGTTGCAGGGTGGGAGGCCACATGTGGCAGAGAGGAAGCAAGTAAGATGGCAGAGTGCTGAAGGAGAAGCCAGTTTGTGCAGAGAGAAGGAGATGGGGAACAGAGGTGAGTAAGGCTGGTAGGACCTTTGATTTTAGGAAAACCCAGATGTGTCAGTAGCTTTGTGAGCACTGAATGAGTGAGTTTTGGTGCCCATGTGTTTGTTTTTTACTCACTGGCTGGTATGAGTCTAGAATAAAAGGTAATGGCCCACCAGTTCTTGGCTCCATTGTTTTATTACTGTCTGTCCGAATTAAATGGGAATCTGCACAGGACAGGCGCTGTGATGGTGGCCACAACTAATGGCCTTACAGGATGGTAGGCCTGGGAAGGGTTACAGGCTAGGGGCTTAGAGGCTGTCAACTGGGGACAAGGAAATTTATGGAGACACTGTAAACACACATAAAAGAGGTGAGGTAGGACAAAAGAACCAAAGATCATAAAACTGAAAAACTAAGAGTAACAAGGTCAGGCCTGATTTGTGGTGGTATACTGGATGTTGAGGTCCCAGGTTTAAAACCCGAGGTTGCTATTTGAGCGTGGGATCATAGACATGACCTCATTGTTGCTGGCTTGAGCTCAAAGGTTGCTGACTTGAAGCCCAAGGTCACTGGCTTAAGCAAGGGGTCATTGGCTTAGCCTGAGCCTAGTCAAGGTATATATGAGAAAGCAATCAATGAACAACTACAGTGAAGCAACTATGAGTTAATGCTTCTTATCTCTCCCTTCTCTCTCTCTCTGTCTCTCTCTCTCTTTCTTGCACACACACACACACACACACACACACACACACACACACACACACACGCAGACTCTGTAAAGCCAGTAGCCACGGCCACCATCACAGCTGCCTGGCCCATGTAGGTTTGCATTTGATTCGGACAGACGGTAATGAAACAATGGAGCCAAGACCTGGTAGGCCATTACCTTTAATCCTAGCTAGCACCCAGCGGGTGAGAAATACACACAGTGGGAAAATACTTCCCTTTCCATTCAGGGCTCCCAAAGCCACTGACTTACCCAAGTATTTCTAGAATCAAAGGTTTCTACCCCACCAGCCTTATTCACTTCTGTTCCCCATCTCCTTCTTTCTGCACAAACTGGCTTCTCCTTCAGCACTCCCCCATCTTGGCTGCTTCTCCTCTGCAATGATAATTTCATGAACTGAGCAAGAGAGCCCTGGTCTCCCTTATTTTGTGGTGTGTAAATTAAAGTCTTTAAGCCAGTATACAAATAAGGAAGTCTTTGTTACAAAGCCACTTATCTGAGGCATAAATGGGATTCCTCATAAGAGTGCACCACTCCTCATCATGCAACAGTCAAGGATGTGGGGAAAAGCTTAGTGTTCAGAACATCTTAGTACAGGTACTAAAAGGGTGGGAAAGGCTTAGTCTTAAAACTAAGCCTTAGGCTATAAGGATCCTGCCTGCTTACAGCCTGTTCCCCACACCCAATGCAAACTATAAGCAAGCAAACATATACATCATATTTGCAAACTTATTTGACCCACATGCACGCATGCCAAAAAAAAAAAACAGTGATAGAGTCAAGAAGGGCTAAGGATAAGGAAGCTCAGATGCAGGAGATAGGGAAAGCAGGGGTATCACTAAGAAGAAATGGAATAGAAACACAAAGCAAGGGAGGGTGTCTTAGCTTTGCCCTCTCACTTGTCCTGGCCACAGCTGAGCTCAGATCTTTGCATGCTGGGAAAGGGAGAAGTAATACTCCCTGGGGCAAAGACAAAACCAGGTCAAGGGTACAGAGGAGACTTCTCCTATTCCTGAAAGTTAAAAAAATAATAAAATGAGTTAAGTTGGGCCTGAGGCATCTATTCTCATAAGTCAATCTCTGCACTCAGTCACTTGAGGACTCCTCTAACATTCAGTTCTAGAAATTATTAACTGTGTTCTTTGAGTTAAGCTTGCTGCTTCTCTAATACTCCAAACAAAGAACTTACTCTTTGCAATAGGAAAAAGGCAGGAACTTGGCACATAGGATGGTGCTCTCCTTGTCAGCAACCTCCACTCTCAAAAAAAATCCCGCTCCAGGACCATTAAATTTGAGATTGTACACTGGTTTCTACAGTCCCAAAGAGAGATGGTTTTTGGCTCAGACATGTCCTATGTCAGGAATCAGCAAACCTTTTTTAAAGGCCCAATTATTCATCTCTGCCATTTGTACTGTGAAAGCAGCCATACACAACAGACACTCAAATAAGCCTGGCTCATACAAACGCAGGTGGCAGGCCAGATTTGATCTAGAGGCCCTAGTTTGCCAACCACTACTCTGTATCATAATGACTTTAGATGTCTACGATCTGGAGAGTCACCCTTACCTTTGTATGACTTTGTCTTTTCAGTTTTCAAGGGAGTACCAGTAATTGGTAACAAATAGGCTGAAGCTGAGGGGATGGAAAGAAGGAGAAAGACACTTACCTTAAGGACTAGGTCCCTGCCTTCCATGAGAAAGCAGTGTCCAGCTTGTGCTCCATTTTCCACCAGTATCTGTTCACACAGGGGAAAATAAGCAGAAGCCTTGAATTATATGAAAACATATGAAGGGAACCAAAGTTTTGCCACCTGAAAGTGACTGTTTGAAATACTGACCTTAAGCTGTTTTTGTAAAGGAAATAGAAGATTTGGAAAAAGCTTTGATCCTCCCCTTTCCTGCCTAAGAGATTTAAATGGAAAGGGCTAATTTAGGAAGGGAATCTTAAAACGTTATCTTAGTTTACTTTGGATTAAGTATGGTAAGTAAGAGGGCTGTAGGCAGGGACCTGCTACCTAGATACGCCCTGTGTCTCATTGTTTCTGAGTTGCCCAGCAAGAATTTGCCCACCATGTGTGTTCTGTTCTTCATCAACTATTAGTAAATTGCCCATTCTCATTTCTAAAATCTAAAACTCATTTCCCTCAATTTATTTCTTCAAAATATCATATATACTCAATGTTGCCTCATTGTCTTTGAAATTTTTATGCACATGTGAATTCCCTATGTGCATGTGTTGGGCAGATAAAATATATTATGCTCACTTTGTTAAAGATGGCACTGCCCATGTGGAAGCCTGTCGCCCAGGTGATTGCTTGGGATGGGCGTGATTACGTTAATATGTGTTGGAAAAGGGCTTTCGTGCCAAAAGGTTTAAAAAGGAAGAGAGATCACGTTGTTCCGGGGAGAAGAGTGATTACGTTCTAGGAGAAGCCCATGCTGGAGAAGAGCAGAGAAAGGCCACATGGAGGAGGCCAGGAGAAACAGCCAAGATGGCAGAGTGCTGAAGGAGAAACCAGTTTGTGCAATTTGTGCAGAGAGGAGCTGGGAACACAGGTGAATAAGGCTGGTGAGCTAGAAACCTTTGATTCTAGGAAACTTGGATAAGTCAGTAGCTTTGTGAGCACTGGATGAGTGGGTTTTGGAGCCCAGTGTGTGTTTTTACTTGCCCGTCGGGTGCAAGCTAGGATTAAAGGTGATGGCCCACCAGTTCTTGGCTCCATTGTTTCATTACCATCTGTCTGAATCTAATGCAAACCTGCATGGGCCAGGCGGCTGTGATGGTGGCCGTGGCTACTGGCTTTACAGCATGTATTAAAATTTGATTTTCTCCTGTTAACCTGTGTTAATTTGATTATTATTAGCCCAGCTAAAAGATCTCTGCTGAATGTGAGTAGCTCTGTAAGAGCATCCACAGATGGAATAGCAGTCCTAAAGGAATGGCATTATACAGGGGGTCCTCAGGTTATGACAGTCTCAACATATCAGGTTTCAAGTTTACAACACTTACTCCCATAAAAACTTAAAAAAATTGAGACATGAGTGTTTTGGCTTACTCATTTTTTTTTTGTCATTTTTTCTGTTACTATACAACACAGTATATTTATGTCCTTTCCTTTTTTTGTGGCTTAGTTGTGTTTTTATGTTCTAGATTAGTGTTTTACAACTGTGTTAGGATAGGTAAGTGATTTAGGTTAGGGTGTGTTTTGACTTACACCAAAATTTGGATTACATTACTGTCGTAGGAATGGAACTATGTTGTAACCTGAGGAATTCCTGTATAAGATGGAGATGGTGACCTTAAAAGGTGGACAAAGGAGTCTATGCAGGAGAAAATATGATAAAAAAATAAATAAATAAAGGCAAGCTCCAATGAAGAGAAGGAAAGGAGTAAAATCCATGAAGCTGCTTTAAAACTTGAAGGGAAGAGAGATTTTTACTCATCAGAAAATCACTTGTTTTGCACTACAAACTGTAAGGTATTTTCTGCTGAGGAAGAAAGAAGGATGTAGCCACCAAGAGTGGACAAGCAAAAGCTTTATTTAGAGTGCTCCTGGGCGAGGTTCACTGGTCCGCAAGACAGGGGCCAGGGAAGTCATGCAGATTCCCTCGTGGGGGTGTAATTTATAGCGTTGGTAGGATGGTGGCAGGTTGATATGTCGTGGTGAAATTTCATTGGCTAACAGATTTTTTTCAAAATGCTCCTGGGCCTTTTCCTTTGGCGGTCATGGGTGTGGGTGGTTTCAGCAAAGTCCCCAGACCTGGTTTCTCATGTGACCTCCCCCCATCACCAACCGACCTCACACAAATTATGGACTGCCTCATTGTGGTCAGCCTTACTGGGCAGTTCATTTGGAGAAAAGTCTGATACCACCACACTGAACTGTACCTGAGGACCAAGACAATGAACATAACAGACTTGCCATCTCCCCCTTCCATAAGCACAATAAAGTTCTCTCTCCCTAAATTTCTTCTGCTGTCTTTTATCTTCTAACACTCAATGCTTGGTGGCAAAACTGAGGCCACAGTTTTCCATCTTCCAAATTCCACATTGAGCAAATTCTGCACATTGCCACTTGCCTTGAATGATATAAGTAGAAACCGTATGAAAAAGACACCTGGAATATACAGCTTTCCAGATTCTGAACCACCTGTGGAGGAAGACAAAGATGTGACAATTAAGAGTATATAAGTATTGTTGTAAAGTGACCAGCGAGTTTCACAAAGACACCAAGTCCAGATGAATTTTTGAGGAGTTTATTGGCCGGCAACTACAGAGGGCTAGGGCAAACCCAAATCCTGCAGCCCCTCACACAGCTCTGAGGACCCTTTTTATAGACCAAATTACACACTGGCTGGGCTTGGGAGGAAGGGGAGCATGGTACAAAAGTCATTAATCTTATCAACAAGCTCATTGAATTTTACTGCCTTGTTACAATGTTTATCTATAGGATCTATCAAAAGAAGAACATTGCTACACCCTAAATGCTTTTAAGAAAAGAGAAGTGAAGGGATTCTCGGATAAGTTCCATCTTCCTTGCTATGTAGTTAAATTATGATTTAGCTGACCCAGCTGCCCTTGCAAGCCCTTTCTCCTACATCAGCGATTCTCAACCTGTGGGTCTTACATTCTTCTCTTTCTTCACAGAAAGGAGGGGGTAAGAGGCCTGAGTTTTCCTCTTTAAAATAGCATTGCTAATGTTAAGTTCTATAGTTTCTTGGCACCTTATCACAGTATAAACTGAAGTTAGAGCCTGATAAAAAACATGGCCCTGAAAATAAAGAAAAATGCTATGTGTGAGTTGTATGGTCGGTAGCCGCAGCCACCATCATAGCCGCCTGGCCCATGCAGGTTCGCATTTGATTCGGACAGACGATAATGAAACAATAGAGCCAAGAACTGGTGGGCCATTAGCTTTAATCCTAGCTTGCACCTGGCGGGCAAGAAATACACACAGTGGGAAAACACTTCCCTTTCCATTCAGGAAAGTCCACTGACTTATCTGAGTTTCCTAGAATCAACAGTTTCTACCTCACCAGCCTTATTCACCTCTGTTCCCCATCTCTTTCTCTCTACACAAACTGGCTTCTTCTTCAGCACTCCGCCATCTTGGCTGCTTCTCCTCTCCTCCATGTGGCCTTTCTCTGCTCTCCTCTAGCATGGGCTCCTCTGCCCCATTTTATAGTGTAGAAATCAAAATCTTTAATCAAATATACAAACAAGAAAGTCTCTGATACAAAGTCACTTAGGGTGGGAAAGGCTTAGTCTTAAAACTAGCCTTAGGCTATAAAGACCCTGCCTGCTTACACCCTGTCCCCCACACCCAATGCAAACTATAAGGGAACAAACATATATATCATATTTACAAACTTATTTGACCAATATGAGTGAAACAAATGAGGATGAAGGGTTCCATCAGGCCTTCCCAAGATGAGGCACTTGGACATTTGGGTTTTTTTGAGCTGAAGAGAATAAAGACCCTGTGGACTCAAGAGAAAAATTTACCTCTCCTTTAAAGAATTTAAGTTGGGGGCTCTAGTGTATAATAAAGGTTATTACCATAAATATCTTTTTATGACCTAGCTATAGGGCAAGGAAAACTTCTAATTACTGAACATCTGCTCTTCTTATCTATCTGAGAAGTCCCCTCCTCCCCTATGAAGCCTCAGGGCACTTTACCTCATTCTTTAGCTGTTTTCACACAGACCTTATTTTTTTACCTTTCTGTCTCTGATTCTTTCCTATATGCAGGGTTCCCATACATATGTATGCAATTAAATTTTATTTTTTTTCTTGTTAACTTGCCTCATGTCAATTTAGCTATTAGATCAGCCAACAGAACGTAGAAGTATAATTATTTTTCTACCTCACAAGGGTAAACATATTAAAGACACACACAAAATATAAAGACAGGGTCATCTGTCATTGTAATTTTAGCCAATCTATCCACTAAAAGTGTGCTTCAAGTTGCATTTTTTAAGAAAACATTACTGAGCAAGATTAGGCACTGTAGACCAGGAGAACTTTTTTTTTTTCTTTTGCTGCTGTGGTTTCCTGGGAAATATTTGGTTGCTCCTGCTCTGAATCAGGGTCCAGGAAGAACCTAGCAAGAGTGTGGCTCTCCTGAGAATCAAAGTGCAGGGTGTAAGTAAGGTTGATTACCTGGGGTGGCCTGAGTTAGCAGCTGAAAGGAGAGCCTGACTCAGGACAGGGCAAAGCTACTGCTTGGATAAAATGGTATGCATTGAGGCTAAAGGGAGAGACTGACCTCTGAGCAGGTTTGGAGTAAGACTTATGCAGTAAGTTATAAGAATGTTTGCATTCTCTAATGAGACTTGGTGGTAAAATTGATGTTTATAGAGTCGTGGAAGACTGACATTCAGAGCACAAGATATATAAAGTAGTAGCATAAATAGGTATGAAGTTTGCATTATCGCATTTGTGTAGTCAGTTTCTCCTGAACTTAAGATACTTTAACAGAAGGTGCTTCTGGAAGCAGGGTTTTCTTTGTCATAAGCAAAAAGGTTATACTCATAAAGTTACATATAATAACTTGTATTCATAAAAATAAGAGTGCTGCCTATCTTTCAGCCAAGGCTTCTGTAAATATGTAACATAAATAATGAGTTTTGAATAAAATTCTCAATAACTGTTATGCATTTTTTTATTATATAACCAAAGTCATTGTTTGGCTATATGTCTTATATTTTTAATTCTTATTAACTTTAATCTATTGTGTTAACATGAATTCAAGTGTACCACTCAATATAACATCCTCACCCCCCACCCCCATGCCCGCCATTACACCCTTTTTGCCATTACACCCCCATTTCCCCCCTCGATCTAACTCCCATCCCCTCTCCCTCTGGAAATTGCTGTCCTGTTATCTATATCTATGTGTTATGTATATATAATTTCACTAATCCCTTCACCTTCTCTGATCCCATCCTCTCATCCCCCTTCCTTCTGACTGCTGTCCCTCTGGTCCCTGTGACCCCACCTCTGCCTCTATTCTGTTCCTCAGTTCACTTTGTTCCTTAGATTCCATATATCAGTGAGATCACATATTTGTTGTTCTCTGCCTGGCATATTTCACTTAGCATAATAATCTCCAGGTCCATCCATGTTATTGCAAAAGGTAAGATTTTCTTCTTTTTCAAGGCCAAGTAGTATTCCATTGTGTATACGTACCACTGCTTTTTAATCTACTCATCCACTGATGGACACTTCAGTTGTTTCCACATCCTGGCTATTGTAAACAATGCTGCAATAAACATGGGGGTGCATTTCTTCTTTTGAATCAGTGATTTGGTACTCTTAGGATATATTCCTAAAAGTGGGATAGCTGGGTCAAAAGGCAGTTCCATTTTGAATTTTTTGAGGAATCTCCATACTGTTTTCCACAGTGGATGCACCAGTCTGCATTCCCACCAGCAGTGCAGGAGGATTCCCTGTTCTCCACATCCTCACCAGCACTTATTATGTGTTGATTTGTTAATGAGCACCATTCTGACAGGTGTGACTGGGTATCTCATTGTGGTTTTAGTTTACAATTCTCTGATGATGAGTGATGTTGAACATTTTTTTATATGCCAATTGGTCATCTGTATGTCCTCTTTGTTGAAGTGTCTATTCAGTTCTTTTGCCCATTTTAAATTGAATTGTTTACCTTCCTGGTGTTGAGTTTTGAAAGCTTTTTTAAAATAAATTTTGGTTATTAACCCTTTATCAGATGTATTGGCAAATATGTTCTCCCATGGTGTGTGTTGTCTTTTTATTTTGCTCATGGTGTCCTTTGCTGTGCAAAAGCTTTTTAGTTTGATATAGTTCCATTTGTTTATTTTGTCCTTTATTTCACTTGCCTGTGGAGATAAATTGGCAAAAATATTGCTATAAGAGATATAGAAGATTTTACTGCCTATGTTTTCTTCCAAGATGTTTATGTTTTCGTGACTTATATTTAAGTCTTTTATCCATTTTGATTTTACTTTTGTGAATGGTGTAAGTTGGTGGTCTAGTTTCATTTTTTTGCATGTACCTGTACAATTTTCCCAACACCATTTATTAAAGAGACTGTCTTTACTCCACTGCATGCTCTTACCTCCTCTGTCAAGTATCAGTTGACCATAAAGATGTGGGTTTATTTCTGGGTTCTCTGTTCTGTTCCATTGATCTATATGCCTGTTCTTATGCCAGTACCAAGCTGTTTTGAGTACAATGGCCTTGTAGTATCATATAACTTGATATCAGGAAGTATGACATCTTCCACTTTATATTTCATTTTCAAGATTGCTGAGGCTATTTGTGTTCTTTTTTGGTTCCATATTAATTTTTGGAATATTTGTTATATATCTTTGAAGTATGCCCTTGGTATTTGAATCAGAATTGCATTGAATTTATAGATTGCTTTGGGTAATATAGACATCTTAATGATATTTATTCTTCCTATCCATGAACACTGTATATGCTTCCACTTGTTTGGACCTTCCTTGGTTTTTTAAAATTTTTTATGTCTTTTAGTTTTCCAAGTACAAGTCTTTTACCTCCTTGGTTAAATTTATTCCTAGGTACTTTATTTTTTTTGTTGAAATAGTAAAAGGGATGGTTTCTTTAATTTCTCTTTCAGACAGTATATTGTTTGTGTATACAAATGCCACTGATTTCTGAATATTACTTTTATATCCTGCCACTTTGCTGAATTCATTTATCGGGTCTAGTAGTTTTTTGACTGAGGCTTTACAGTTTCCTATGTATAATATCATGTCATCAGCAAATAATAATGATAGTTTTACTTCTTCTTTTTCAATTTGGATGCCTTTTATTTCTTCTTGTTGTCTGATTGCTGTGGCTAGGAATCTCAGAATGATGTTGATTAAGAGTGGTGAAAGGAGGCACCCCTGTGTTGTTTCTGATCTCAAGGGGATTGTTTTTAATTTTTGTTTATTGAATATAATGTTGGCTGTTGGTTTGTCATAGATGGCCTTTATTATGTTGAGGTATGTTTCCTGTATTCCCACTTTGCTGACAGTTTTGATCATAAATGGGTGCTGGATTTTATCAAATGCTTTTTCTGCATCTATTGATATTATTATATGATTTTTATTGTTCTTTCTTTTTATGTGACAAAACACATTGATTGATTTGCGAATATTGTACCAGTCTTGCTTCCACGAAATAATTCCCACTTGATCATGATGTATGATTTTTTTAATGTATAGCTGGATCTGCGTTGCTAATATTTTTTATTTTTATTTATTTTTTTTGTATTTTTCTGAAGCTGGAAACAGGGAGAGACAGTCAGACAGATTCCCGCATGTGCCAGACCGGGATTCACCCGGCACGCCCACCAGGGGCGATGCTCTGCCCACCAGGGGGCGATGCTCTGCCCCTCCAGGGCATCGCTCTGTTGCGACCAGAGCCACTCTAGCACCTGGGGCAGAGGCCAAGGAGCCATCCTCAGTGCCTGGGCCATCTTTGCTCCAATGGAGCCTCGGCTGCGGGAGGGGAAGAAAGAGACAGAGAGGAAGGAGAGGGGGAGGGGTGGAGAAGCAAATGGGTGCTTCTCCTGTGTGCCCTGGCCGGGAATTGAACCCGGGACTTCTGCACGCCAGGCCGACGCTCTACCACTGAACCAACCGGCCAGGGCCCTTTGCTAATATTTTGTTGAGGATTTTAGCATCTATGTTCATCAGATATATTGACCTAGAAGTTTCTTTCTTTATAGTGTCAACCTAGTTTTGGAATAAGGATAATGCTTGCCTCATAAAAGGAGCTTAGAAGTCTTCCCTCTTCTTGAATTTTTTAAAATAACTTGAGAAGGATAGGTGTTAGTTCTTCTTTGAATATTTGGTAAAATTCACCTGTGAAGCCATCTGGTCCAGGACTTTTGTTTGCTGAGAGTTTTTTGATAACTGTTTCATTATCATTTTTTGTAATTCTGTTTAAATTTTCTGATTCTTCCAAGATTGAGTTTTGGAAGATTATATGTTTCAAGAAATTTATTCATTTTACCTAGGTTGTCCAATTTTTTGGCATATAGTATTTTCTTACAATCCTTTGTATTTCTGTGATGTCAGTTTTTACTTCTCCACTTTCGATTGTAATTTTATTTATTAATATTTCTATCCTCTCTCTCTCTCTCTTTTTTAATGAATCTGGTTAAAAATTTGTCAATATTTTTTACCTTTTCAAAGAATCAGCTCTTGGTTTCATTGTTTTCTTTGTATTTTTTTTAGCCTCTATGTCATTTATTTCCACTAGATATTTAATATTTCATTCCTTCTACTTCATCTGGGCTTTATTTGTTGTTCTCTTTCAAATTCTTTTAGATGTATGATTTAATTTTTTTATTTGAGCTTTTCTGGCTTTTTAGGATATACCTGTAATGTTATAAACTTCCCTCTCAGAACTGCTTTTGCTGTGTCCAATAAATTAACAGTTGTTGTATGTTCATTTTAATTTGTTTCAAGGAAATTTTTGATTTCTTCCTTGATCTCATTGTTAACCCATTCATTATTTAATAACATCCTATTTAGCCTGCAAGTGTTTTAATGTTTTTCCATTTTTCTATTATAGTTCATTTCTAGTTTCATGTCATTGTGATCAGAGAAGATGCTTGATATAATTTTAATCTTCTTAAATTTATTGAGATTTGTTTTGTGCCCTAACATGTGGTCTATCCTAGAGAATGTACCATGAGAACTTCAAAAAAATGCATATTCTGCTGCTTTGTGGTGAAAGAGTCTAAAGATATCAGTTAAATCCAATTGATCTAGTGTGTCCTTTAAGGCCACTGTTTCTTTGTTAATTTTGTGTCTGGAGGATCTATCCACTGATGTTAGTAGTGTATTAAAATTCTTAGTAATATAGTATTGCTGTCAATCTCTCCCTTTATGTCCATCATAATTTGCTTTATATATTTAGGTGCTCCTATATTAGGTGCATAAATATTTACAATAGTTATATCCTCCTATTTCATTGCTCCCTTTATCATTATATAGTGAACTTCTTTATCCCTTACTATAGCCTTTGTTTTAAAGGCTATTTTGTGAGATATATTGCTACCCAGCTTTATTTTTCATTTCCATTTGCATAAAATACTTATTTCCATCTCTTCACTTTCAGTCTATGTGTATCATTTGCTCTGAGGTGGGTCTCTTGTAGACAGCATATGTATGGGTTCTTTTTTCTTATTCATGCAGCTACCCTATGTCTTTTGATTGGAACAGTTAATCCATTTACATTAAGGTTATTATTGATATGTAGTTGTTTATTGTCATTTTATTCTTAAAATGTACAATCCTCTTTCTCTTGATTTCTTTTTTTTCTTTGCTCTCTTTACAGCAGGCCCCTTAACATTTCTTGTAGTACTGGTTTGGTTGTAATGAATTCTTTCCATTTTTGTGCTTTTTTTTTTTTTTTTGTCTGGGACACTCTTTATTTTTCCTTCAATTTTAAATGGTAACCTTGGTGGATAAAGTAGTCTTAGTTGTAGGTTCTTGTTTTGCATCACTTTGAATATTTCTTGCCAATCCCTTCTGGTGTCAAGCATTTCTGTTAAGATGTGGCATGTCATCCTTATGGAGGCTCCTCTTTAGGTAATTAACTGCTTTTCTCTTGCAGATTTTAGTATTCTTTCTTTATCTCTTAACTTTGACATTTTTATTATGATGAGTCATGGTGTAGGCCTCCTTGGATTTCTCTTTAATGGGACTCTCTGTGCTTCTTGAACTTGTATGACTTTTTCTTTCATCAATTTAGGGAAATTTTCAGCTATAATTTCTTTAAACAGGTTCTCTACCTGTTGTTCATTCTTTTTTCCTTCAGGAAGCCCTACAATGCGGATGTTGTTTCTCTTTATGTTGTCACAGAGGTCTCTTAGAGTTTCCTCAGTCTTTTTGTGCCTCTTTTTGTTTTGTGATTCTACTTCTGTGCTTACGTTTATCTTGTCTTCTAAATTGCTGATTCAATCATCAGTTTAACCAAGCCTGCTGTTGATTCCTTCTATTGCTGCCTTTATTTCTAATATTGTATCTGTCATTTCTTACTGGTTCTTTTTTAAGATTTCAATGTCCTTTTTCATGCTTTCTATCTCTTTAAGTTCTCATTGTGACCATTCATTGTTGCTCTAAGATCCTTGAGCATCCTAAAAATCATTATTTTAAACTCTGAGTCTGGTGGTTTGGTTACTTTCATTTCATTTAGTTCTTTTTCTGGGGATTTTTCTTGTTGATTCATTTGGGTCATAATTCTTTGTCTGGCTATTTTGTCTCTGTATTAGGTAATGGTGTCTAAGTTTGAAATTTGTTGTGGTGTCTTTATGAGGAAGATGGGCTAGGTGATACTGATCTCTAGGCCACCTGATTTTCTTGCTCTAGGAATGCTTCTTGAGGTTAGTATTTTCCCTCCTGTTGTATGTGAGTATTGAGTGCAGTTGGTTCTTTTGTGAATGTATTTATCTCTTCAGGCTGGCTGGCTCTAAGGGTAAACTTTGATTATGTGTGTTACACACTGTGCAATGTCTGTACTGTTGGGCATATTCTCCACAGTGTCTGATGCTTGCTAGACTCCTCCTTTGTGCATGCTTCTTCTGTAGCTAGCTGAGTCTAGGTTTGGTGCTGTCTGCCACCCACTACTGGTTGTGTTGATTCTAGGTCTTATTGGGTTGATGTCAGCTATTTTTTGTAACCTGCCATGGGCTACCTCTCTGGAGCTACTGCTCTGTTTGCAATTTGTGTGTGTTTTCTGTGCCTGGGTAGTATGGGATGAGCCAACCTGTGTATAAGGATCATCTTCGTTCTGCTTAGAGATGACAGCAGCTCCATAAGAGCCCCAGGTTCCATAGGATTAACTTCTACTTTTCAGCTGTTCCACCTCATCTTGAAGCTTCCTGGTCTTCCCACAGGGTTTGCTATAGAAAGACTGTAGTGTGGGCTCAGACTAGCGTCACCCAACCATTCTACAGGTTGCAAGCTTGGTGGGTTAACGCAGCTGAGGTTAGGAATACAACATTAATGGGACCCCTTACTTCAGGGGTCTCTTGGTCAGGAGCTCAGTACAGAGAAAGTGGCCCCTATTCCAGAGCCTAATCCCTCAGCCATTGCTGTATACTCAAATTTTATTTCTCCCCAGCAAGGTGAGCAGCAGGTTCAGATTTAGTGGGGCTGACAGTCCCCTCTGCATAAGTTCTTCCAGCTGGTGAGACTCTTGTCTCAGGAAGATGACTGAGAGAGTCCTCTCCTGAGGCTGACTCTGCCATCCCAGAAAGTGGCTATACCCCTCAATCAGACCCAACAATAGGCTCACAGGGACCCAAACTTTAAATGTTTATGCTCCAATCCTCTCTTTACCTCCCCTCTGTGGAATGTAGCCCAGCAGTGCAGGATATTCAGCACTTGGGCTAGCTGACTGTGAAGTTACCTTCTGTCCAATGCACATGAGCTTTTGTTCTGTCTGCTAATCACAAAAAGCGGAACTCACCTCAACTGAGCCAAGTGTGAGGAACCCTTCTTTAGAACATACACTAACAAGGGTTTTTAGGTCCTGAACTGATGCTATCTGCAGCTGGCCACTGGATGTGCCAGCCCTGGTCTTCCTTGGCAGGAACCTGGTGCAGACCAGTGGTAGACACTGCCCGTGATGGGCTCTCAGCAGCCTTCCTGAAGCTACAAGCAATCCAGAGTTTATGGCTGCCTCTGCTGGGCCCAGGTGTACATGGAAATACCAAGCTGCACAGCTAGGCTGGCTTTTACCCATACTGGGCCTAGGAGCATGTCCACTTAAAAGGACAAGTTTCCCTGAGTTTCACCTCTTGAAGCCTCTGTTTTCTGGCTGCTGGTTGCACTTGGCCACTGAATAAACCTCTGGTAGAGTGTAGAGCTTGCGGCAGGACAGGGATTAGGAAGGGTAGTGGGTGTGGTTTTGCTCCTCAGCCCCAGCTGTACTTCCGCCCAGACTTTTTTCACAGACTTTAGTAGAATGTGGCCCAGAAGTCTGGCGGGTATGGCCTCTGAGACCCAGAGGTGTGGTCTCTCCACAGACCAGATAGTTTCTACTGAGTCTCTTGTGGAGCAGAAATACCAATCTTTGATTCAGGAACATGTTGGGGAAAGCATCAGCCTCAATGCCAGAAAACTGAGTCACTGATGCACACCTTGCTTTCTGGCTGAGTTCTCAGAATGGCCAGGTCTCCATGGGGTGGACAGGAGAGACTCCTGAGGGCAGAGTAATTGCTTTTCCCCAGGCCCATGCTGTTCAGAGGGGACTACACCACCCAAGGAAGATGGCGACTGCAGTATTGTAAAATGACTCAACACAGGAGTTTCGGTGGTCGTCCTCCACAGCGTCTCTATCAGAGCCTCCAACTTTACACTTTCCTCATGCAACTTCATTCCTCTCAGCTCTTCCTCCACCAGAGCCCTGGGTAAATGGCTGGAACAAGATTTTCTGCACAGGCCCTTTAAGTTAGAGCTTGTGTCTCTAGGAGCTGCAGCTCCGAGAGCTCCATCTCTTTCTTGCAGAGAGATACCCTGTTCTTTTCACCTCCGAATGCTGTCTGGGCACCTTTTGTAGGCTCTAGGGCTCTAGGCCAGGGCTGAGGACCCACATGTCTCAGGGAAACCCTCCACGCAGTTGAGTCTCTCTGGATCCTCTGCTACTGC
Source organism: Saccopteryx leptura (assembly GCF_036850995.1). Taxonomy (NCBI): domain Eukaryota; kingdom Metazoa; phylum Chordata; class Mammalia; order Chiroptera; family Emballonuridae; genus Saccopteryx; species Saccopteryx leptura. The sequence goes on from NC_089508.1 coordinate 94,906,412, forward strand.
TCGCTCCTGGGAGCGGGGCAGCCCTTTCTGTGTCTCCACCCTTCCTACCAGTCTTGGTGTGGCTTCTTGTGTAATTCTTGGTTATAGACTCCTCTTTGTTTAGTCCAAAGTTGTTTTTTTGTTTTTTTTCAAAATGATTGTTCTTAAACTCTTAATTTAAATTGTAATCCAATTTGGTCCTGGGAGGTAGCAATTGGAATGTCCTCCTACTCCATTAGCATCTTGCAATCTCTCATTATGCATTATTAAAATGACCCACTTTAGGATGATAAAGAAGTTGTCATGCTAAATGATATACCTGAGTTATAAGAACAATTGATGATAAATTATTTTTATAAATTGAGAAGTGTAGACTTCTTGATATATTTGTATTAAAACTCTGAAAAATTAGGAATGTAGATTCAATTCTGGAATCAAAAAGCAAGACACAGCAAGTGAATTTGCCCCCTCCTCTTCTCTCTCTGAATAATATTTAAGTTGAATGTGCAAAGTTGGTATATCATTCTTTTATTCTTCTATTGGTTTTAGAAGAACTTTCATGAACTCTTTCCAGAAATTAGAGTAAGGACCACAATAAAATCCCTCAAAGCTTGTCTAAGCCTGAGACTGCTTCCAGTAATGACTGGGTACATAGGTATATAAGACTTCTCTGATAAGGAACTTTGGTTTGAGGACTCTCTGGTGACCTTGCCAAACACTCCTTAGAATTGCACAACAGTCTAGGATGTTTTCAAATTTTCTTCTCTCTTTGTTTTACTTGGGGTCAGGAACGCATCATGGTCTGCTGGCTCTCTCAGCCTCTATCTGCTGATTTCACACTTTCTCTTCTGTATTGACTTCTGATTTTCAGACTCACACATGATTGAAACCAAGTGGGAAAGATTAATTATTTGTGGATAGTCATGGACGAGAAGAGGTAAGAGCCAAAGAGAACTGCTTATGGGGCAAAAATATGTAGGGAGTGATGCAGATAGTACCAGGGGGAAAATCTAAGAGTGGTATTGGGAAAATAGTTGTGTTAGGCTTATTCACTTGTTTACTGGCTGCAAGCACTTTGCTTCATTAATGCATGAGCACATGGAAGGGCCATGTGTGTATAGCCTACTAGGCTATGAGTGCTTGCACCCAAGAGAGATTGTAGAAGATGGGTTGCAGATTGCCTGCCCGCCACTGTGAGGGGCCATTTTTACTGTTTGTTTGCTTGAGAAGCAGTTTTTCCCTGCCTGTTTTCTCGTTTGCTGTTACAACAATCTATTACATGGTAATGGCCCAATGTTTCCTGGCTCTACAGTTTTTCTGTTGTCTTCCCAAATCCAACGGGAACCTGCATGGCTTCAGCCACTGGCAATACATTTGACATAATGGGCAGGATTCATAGCAGGTTGGTATGAAGCCTCCAACATCCTTGAAGGGTGGAATAGAGGAGTGGCTATTCCCGATGGCTCTTCTGTTGGGGACTGTGAGATAAGTTTTTTTATAATCCTGCAAGAAGAAACAAATAGCTCTGTGTGATAAGCTGAGTGAGGTTGAAAGCTCCAGGGTAAGCTGGAAACTGAGCACTAGCAATAGGCATGAATTGGAGCAAGTGCTGGAGAAGAAGGCCAATTAGGTTCAAGAGCTGCAGGTGAGATGCAGGCTAAGAACCAATGGTGCCTGAAACTGGAACAGTGTATGTAGAAGGAATTATGGGTTTGTGAGCTCCAATTTTCCCTGGAAGTGGAACATTAGCAGTGACAGGTGTTGGAGAAACAACCGTGTGTTGAAAAGCTCGAGTCTCAGCGTCAGGCCAAGAGTAGACAGGAGCAGGAGCTGAAATGGTCACTGAAGCAGCATCTAAGCTGGCAGAGTGGCTCTGAGTCTGTGGGAACAGGTGTTTCCAACTCCTCCTCTTCTGAGGGGGAGGCTAAGGCTGGAACTCCCATCCACAACCTCAGAGCCCAGCCAGTGGTCACCCAGAAGGTAAAAACCCAGCAGCCAAGAGTCCCTTAGGGGCAGACACAGCCCCCTCCACAGGTAGTGGAGCACTCTGGGTCTCCTTATGCTGGAAGGAGTGGTGAGACAGGGGGACAGAGGGAGAGATAACCAAAGTGGCCAGAGCATGGGGTCATAGCTAGTGTTTCCACAGTCTGCCTGCAGCCTACACTCAACAGAGACATAGAAAGCTAAAGTGTGACCCCTAACCTCTGAGATCCCATCTCAGAGCCACTTTCTCCCCTCAAGTACAGAGGTGCACCATGTCTTGTCCCTAGGCCTGTTGAGACATAGGAAGGAGTGTCCAGATGCCTGAGATTGCCATTGTGGGAGCTGTAAAGCCCTCATGACATGCCTCACCTACCAACGTGACTTTGGCCACATCTATATCATTGCAACAGCAATATCACAGCGGACAGCCCAGGAACTTCACAGAGCTAAAAGTTGTAATACAATGACACTTACTAGAAGAAACCACTCAAAACCAAAATTTATTTTTCCTTTTTAACCACTTTTCTTCTTTTCTTTCTTTTTTTATTTTTGAATATCATTTTTTAAATTTTTGTTATTTTTTTCAGGGTATTTTTTTCAATTTTTTTTCTTTGCTTTTGATCTTCTTTCCTGTGATTTTTCTTCTTTACTTGTCATAATTTTAAAAGATGTTTATTTTAGGCCCTGGCCGGTTGGCTCTGTGGTAGTGTGTTGGCCTGGTGTGCAGGAGTCCTGGGTTCGACTCCCGGCCAGGGCACACAGGAGAAGCACCCATCTGCTTTTCCACCCCTCCCCATTTCCTTCTTCTCTGTCTCTCTCTTCCCTTCCCACAGCCAAGGCTCCATTGGAGCAAAGTTGGCCCAGGTGCTGAGGATGGTGCCATGGCCTCTGCCTCAGGTGTTAGAATGGCCCTGGTTGCAACAGAGCAATGTCCCAGATGGGCAGAGCATCGTCCCCTGGTGGGCATGCCAGGTGGATCCTGGTTGGGTGCATGCAGGAGTCTGTCTGACTGCCTCCCCATTTCCAACTTCAGAAAAATACAAAAAATACAAAAAAAAAGATGTTTATTTTATTTTTTAAATTTTTTTACTTGATTTTCTTTTTTAGGGTTTTTAATAACACCACTCTCAAATACCATCAAAGAAGAAGAAATTGTGGAGTTAAATGATAGAGACTTCAAAATTGAAGTTCTGAAAATACTTAATGAGATTTGAGAAGACCAATAGGCAACTTAATGAGCTCAGAAAACAAATTAATAAACAAAACAAATACTTCACCAAAGAGATTGAAACTTTAAAAATAGAGATAATGAACTCAATACATGAATTGAAGACTAAGGTAGCACGTTTAGCTAATAGAACAGGACATAGGAAAGAATCAGTGACATTGAAGACAGGCAACTAGAGATGTTATAGAGAGAAGAGGAGAGAGACAAATTAGAAAATTGAGAGAGTGCTACAAAAATTATCTGACTCCATCAAAAAGAGCAATATGTAAATAATGGGTATATTAAGAAGAAGAGAGGGAGAGGTAATGGAAAGTCTATTCAAACAAATAATTGATGAGAATTTCCTAAGCCTATGGAAAGAGTTAGAGCCTCAAATCCAAGAAGCAAACAGAACACCGAGTTACCACAACCCAAATAGATCTAGTCCAAGGTCTGTCATAATAAAATTATCAAAACTCAATGACAAAGAAAGAATCCTCAAGAAAGCTAGGGAAAAGTAGACCATAACATAGAAAGAAAAGCTCATTAGATTATCATCAGACTTCTCAGCAGAAACTCTACAAGCCAGAAAAGAGTGGATCCAAACATTCAAAGTACTGAAAGAGAGAAATTACCAGCCAAGAATACTATATCCATCAAAATTATCTTTCAAATATGAAGGAGAAATAAAAACTTTTACAGACATACACCCCAGAATTTATCTCCAGAACACCCCACTGCAGGAAATACACAAGGGGGTTATTTGACAAGATACAAAGAACAAAACAAATCAAAACTACAAGTAAAAGTTCCAACAAAGTCACAGTAAAAACAAGGATAATCTGTGATAACAATAACATAAAAGGGAGAGGATAAAGATCAGCAGTAGCAAAGGAGGATGGAGTGCAGGAGCTCTTGGAAAAATGACTCTTGTATATATGAACTTTTTTTTAACCTAATGGTAACCACCCATGAAAAAATCAGTACTGAAATACACAGCTTAAAAAAGAAGAAGCAGGGGAAAAAGTATGGAATACCACCAAACAAAAACAACTGACAAAAACAAAAAAGAAAAGAACCAAACAAAACACAGAACTACCGAAATACACAACATAAAATGGCTATAAAAAATCCTCGCCCTGGCCGGTTGGCTCAGTGGTAGAGCGTCGGCCTGGCGTGCAGAAGTCCCGGGTTCGATTCCCGGCTAGGGCACACAGAAGAGGCGCCCATGTGCTTCTCCACCCCTCCCCCTCTCCTTCCTCTCTGTCTCTCTCTTACCCTCCCGCAGCGAGGTTCCATTGGAGCAAAGATGGCCTGGGCGCTGGGGATGGCTCCTTGTCCTCTGCCCCAGGCGCTAGAGTGGCTCTGGTCGCAACAGAGCGACACCCCAGAGGGGCAGAGCATCGCCCCCTGGTGGGCAGAGCATCACCCCCTGGTGGGCATGCCGGGTGGATCCCGGTCGGGCGCATGCGGGAGTCTGTCTGACTGTCTCTCCCTGTTTCCAGCTTCAGAAAAATGCAAAAAAAAAAAAAAGAAAAAAACCTCAAGTGCTAATAGTTACCGGAAATATAAATGGACTGAACTTACCAATAAAATGGCACCGAGTAGCAGATTGGATCAAAAAGCAAAACCCAACCATATACAGGTACTTCCTTCAAGAGACACATCTACGTTGCAAGGACAAAAGAAGATTCAAAGTGAAAGGTTGAAAAATGGTTCTCTAAGCAAATAATATCCAAAGAAAATCAGGTATAGCCATACTCATATCTGACAATGCTGACTTCAAGACAACAAAGATAACCAGAGATAAAGAGGGATATTTTACAATGATAAAGGAGACATTGTATCAGGAAGACATAATATATATGCACTGAACCAAAGAGCACCAAAATATATAAGACATCTACTAACTGACTTAAAAATAGAAGCAGACAAAAACACCATCATACTTGGAGATTTCAACACACCATTGATGGCTGTACATAGATCATCCAAACAGAAAATCAATAAAGAAATATTGGCTTTAAAAGACACTCTGGACCAAATGAACATAATTGACATTTATAAGACATTTCATTGCAAAATGCCGCATTATATATTCTTCTCCAGTGTGCATGGAACATTCTCAAGGATAGACCATATGTTGGGGCACAAAACTAACATCAACAAATTTAGGAAGACTGAAATTATACCGTGCATATTTTCTGATCATAAGGCTTTGAAATAAGAGTTCAACTGTAAAAAAGAAGTAAAGAAATACACAATCCTGTGGAAATTAAACAAGATACTTCTAAAAAATGACTGGGTCAAAGAAGAAATAAAAGCAGAGATCAAAAAGTATATACAGACAATGAAAATGACAACATGACATACCAAAATTTTTGAGATGCAATGAAAGCAGTAATAAGAGGGAAGTTTATATATATATATATATATTTTTTTTTTTTTAATTTTATTTTTTTAATGGGGCGACATCAATAAATCAGGATACATATATTCAAAGATAACAAGTCCAGGTTATCTTGTCGTTCAATTATGTTGCATACCCATCACCCAAAGTCAGATTGTCCTCTGTCACCTTCTATCTAGTTTTCTTTGTGCCCCTCCCTCCCCCTTTCCCTCTCCCTTTACCCCCTCCCCCCTGTAACCACCACACTCTTATCAATGTCTCTTAGTTTCACTTTTATGTCCCACCTACGTATGGAATAATGCAGTTCCTGTTTTTTTCTGATTAACTTATTTCACTTCGTATCATGTTATCAAGATCCCACCATTTTGCTGTAAATGATCCGATGTCATCATTTCTTATGGCTGAGTAGTATTCCATAGTGTATATGTGCCACATCTTCTTTATCCAGTCATCTATTGAAGGGCTTTTTGGTTGTTTCCATGTCTTGGCCACTGTGAACAATGCTGCAATAAACATGGGGCTGCATGTGTCCTTGCTTATCAATGTTTCTGAGTTTTGGGGGTATATACCCAATAGAGGGATTGCTGGATCATAAGGTAGTTCTATTTTCAGTTTTTTGAGGAACCACCATACTTTCTTCCATAATGGTTGTACTACTTTACATTCCCACCAACAGTGGATGAGGGTTCCTTTTTCTCCACAGCCTCTCCAACATTTGCTATTACCTGTCTTGTTAATAATAGCTAATCTAACAGGTGTGAGGTGGTATCTCATTGCAGTTTTGATTTCCATTTCTTTAATAGCTAAAGAAGATGAACATCTTTTCATATATCTGTTGGCCATTTGTATTGCGTCCTGGGAGAAGTGTCTGTTCATATCCTCTTCCCATTTTTTATTGGATTGTTTGTTTGTTTGTTGTTGAGTTTTATGAGTTCTTTGTATATTTTGGATATTAGGCCCTTATCTGAGCTGTTGTTTGAAAATATCATTTCCCATTTAGTTGGCTTTCTGTTTATTTTGTTATCAGTTTCTCTTCCTGAGCAAAAACTTCTTATGTAGTCTGATGTAGTCCCATTCATTAATTTTTTACTTCACTTCTCTTGCCTTTGGAGTCAAATTCATAAAATGCTCTTTAAAACCCAGGTCCATGAGTTGAGTACCTATGTCTTCTTCTATGTACTTAATTGTATCAGATCTTATGTTTAGATCTTTGATCCATTTTGAGTTAATTTTAGTACAGGGGGACAAACTGTAGTCCAGTTTCATTCTTTTGCATGTGGCTTTCCAGTTTTCCCAGCACCATTTATTGAAGAGGCTTTCTTTTCACCATTGTGTGTTGTTGGCCCCTTTATCAAAAATTATTTGACTATATATATGTGGTTTTATTTCTGGACTTTCTATTCTGTTCCATTGGTCTGAGTGTCTATTTTTCTGCCAATACTATGCTGTTTTGATTGTCGTGGCCCTATAATACAGTTTGAAGTCAGGTATTGTAATAACCCCAGCTTCATTCTTTTTCTTTAGGATTGCTTTGGCTATTTGGGTTTTTTTATAGTTCCATATAAATCTGATGATTTTTTGCTCTATTTCTTTAAAAAATGTCATTGGAATTTTGATGGGAATTGCATTAAATTTGTATATTGCTTTGGGTAATATAGCCATCTTGATTATATTTATTCTTCCTCACCAAGAACAAGGTATATTCTTCCATCTCATTATATCTTTCTCAATTTCCCTTAACAATGGTTTATAATTTTCATTATATAAGTCCTTTACATTCTTTATTATGTTTATTCCTAAGTATTTTATTTTTTTTGTTGCAATAATGAAGGGGATTATTCTTTTGAGTCCGTTCTCAATTGTTTCATTGTTGACATATAGAAAGGCTATTGACTTCTGTATGTTAATTTTGTATCCTGCGACCTTACTGTATTGGCTTATTGTTTCTAGTAGTTTTTTTGTGGATTCCTTCGGGTTTTCAATGTATAGGATCATATCATCTGCAAAAAGTGATACCTTTACTTCTTCTTTTCCGATATGGATGCCTTTTATTTCTTTGTCTTGTCTAATTGCTCTGGCTATAACCTCTAGTACCACATTAAATAAGAGTGGAGGGAGTGGACAACCCTGTCTTGTTCCTGATTTAAGAGGGAAAGCCTTCAGTTTAGTGCCATTTAATATGATGTTAGCTGATGGTTTATTATATATGGCCTTTATCGTGTTGAGATATTTTCCTTCAATACCCATTTTGTTGAGAGTTTTAAACATAAAATTGTGTTGTATTTTATCAAAAGCCTTTTCTGTGTCTATTGATAAAATCATGTGGTTTTTGTTCTTTGTTTTGTTGATATGGTGTATTACGTTAACCATTTTACGTATGTTGAACCATCCTTGAGATTCTGGGATGAATCCCACTTGATCATGATGTATTATTTTTTTAATATGTTGTTGTATTCGATTTGCTAGTATTTTGTTTAGTATTTTAGCATCTGTATTCATTAGAGATATTGGTCTGTAGTTTTCTTTTTTGTGCCATCCTTGCCTGGTTTTGGTATGAGGGTTATTTTGGCCTCATAAAATGTGTTTGGAAGTATTGCTTCTTCTTCAATTTTTTTGGAAGACTTTGAGTAGAATAGGAACCAAGTCTTCTTTGAATGTTTGATAAAATTCGCTGGTATAGCCGTCAGGGCCAGGACTTTTATTTTTGGGGAGGTTTTTAATGGTTTTTTCTATTTCTTCTCTACTGATAGGTCTGTTTAGGCTTTCTGCTTCTTCTTGACTCAGTCTAGGAAGGTTGTATTGTTCTAGGAATTTATCCATTTCTTCTAGGTTGTTGAATTTAGTGGCATAAAGTTTTTCATACTATTCTACAATAATTCTTTGTATATCTACGGTGTCCGTGGTGATTTCTCCTCTTTCATTTTGGATTTTGTTTATAAGAGTTCTTTCTCTTTTTTCCTTGGTAAGTCTTGCCAAGGGTTTGTCAATTTTATTGACCTTTTCAAAGAACCAGCTCTTTGTTCTATTAATTTTTTCTATAGTTTTGCTGTTCTCTATTTCATTTATTTCTACTCTGATTTTTATTATCTCCTTTCTTCGGCTGGTTTTGGGTTGTCTTTGTTCTTCTTTTTCTAGTTCCTTAAGGTGTGAAGTTAAGTGATTCACTTGGGCTCTCTCTTGTTTGTTCATATATGCCTGAAGTGATATGAACTTCCCTCTTATCACTGCTTTTGCTGCATCCCATAGATTCTGATATGTCATATTGTCATTTTCATTAGTCTGTATATATCTTTTGATCTCTGCACATATTTCTTCTTTGACCCATTCATTTTTTAAAAGTATGTTGTTTAGTTTCCACATTTTTGTGGGATTTTTTTCCTCTTTTTTTGCAGTTGAATTCTAGTTTCAAGGCTTCATGATCAGAAAATATGCTTGGTACAACTTCGATTTTTCTGAATTTGCTGATGTTGTTTTTGTGGCCCAACATATGGTCAATTCTTGAGAATGATCCATGTACACTGGAGAAAAATGTATACTCAGTCACTTTGGGATGAAATGTCCTGTAGATGTCTATCATATCCAGGTGCTCTAGTGTTTTGTTAAAGGCCACTATGTCTTTGTTGATTCTCTGTTTGGATGACCGATCTAGAGCCATCAGCGGTGTATTGAGGTTTTCAAGTATGATTGTATTTTTGTCAGTTTTTGTTTTAAGGTCAATAAGTAGCTGTCTTATATATTTTGGTGCTCCTTGGTTTGGTGCATATATATTAAGAATTGTTATGTTTTCTTGATTCAGTGTCCCCTTAGCCATTATGATATGGCCATTTTTGTCTCTGAGTACTTTTGCTGTCTTGTAGTCAGCATTATCAGATATGAGTATTGCTACGCCTGCTTTTTTTTTGGATGTTATTTGCTTGGAGTATTGTTTTCCAGCCTTTCACTTTGAATTTGTTTTTATCCTTGTTACTTAGATGAGTTTCCTGTAGGCAGCATACAGTTGGATTTTCTTTTTTAATCCATTCTGCTACTCTATGCCTTTTTATTGGTGAGTTTAATTCATTTACATTTAGTGTAATTATTGACACTTGTAAGTTCCCTATTGCCATTTTATATCTTGCTTTCTGTTAGTTTTGTGTCTTGTTTGATCCTTCTCTTTCGTTTTTCTATCTTTTGTTTTTATTTGGTTGTATTCCATACATCTTTCCTCTGTTGCTATCTTTTTTGTCTCATGTGCTTCTGTGGTGGTTTTTTCAATGGTGGTTACCTTTAAGTAATGAAAAGGGTTCCTACCCTGTTCATTGTAGCGAACTATTTTGTGAGTACTTTTGCACTCCATCGTCCTTTGCTACTGTTAATCTTCATCTTCTCCCCCCCCCTTTTTTTTATTGTTGTCACAGTTTAAATTTGGTTTTATTGTGTTCTTCTTGGACTTTTACTTGTGGCTTTGTTTTTTTTTTTGTTGTTTGTATCTGATTGGAGAACCCCCTTTAGTAATTTCTGTAGTGGGGGTTTTCTGATGATAAATTCCCTCATCTTTTCTGTATCTGTGAATGTTTTTATTTCTCCTTCATATTTGAAGAATAGCTTTTATGGGTATCGTATTCATGGCTGAAAGTTCCTCTCTTTCAGGACTTTAAATATTGGGGTCCACTCTCTTCTAGCTTGTAGAGTTTCTGCTGAGAAATCTGATGATAATCTAATGGGCCTTCCTTTATATGTTGTATTCTTCTTTTCCCTGGCTGCCTTGAGAATTTTTTCTTTGCCGTTGGTTTGTGCCAATTTCATTATGATATGCCTTGGAGTAGGTTTGTTGGGGTTAAGAAAACTTGGAGTTCTGTTTGCTTCTTGAACTTGAGGCTTTAGTTCTTTCCACAGGCTTGGGAAGTTCTCATCTATTATTTGTTTGAGTATGTTCTCCATTCCATTTTCTCTCTCTTCTCCCTCTGATATACCTATTATTCTTATGTTATTCTTTTTGATGGAGTCCGATAATTCTTGTAGGGCTACCTCATTTTTTTAAATTTTTGAGTCTCTTTCTTCTTCTCTCTGTTGTGCCTCAAGTTGCTTGTCTTCTATTTCACTAATCCTCTCTTCTATCTGACCTGTTCTATTAGCTAAGCTTGTTACTTCATTTTTCAGCTCGTGAATTGAGTTTTTCATCTCTGTTTGATTTGTTTTTATAGTTTCAATTTCCTTGGACATATATTCTTTGTGTTCATTGAGTTGTTTTCTGAGCTCCCTAAATTGCCTTTCTGTGTTTTCTTGTATATCTCTGAGTATTTTTAGGATTTCTATCTTGAATTCTCTGTCATTTAGCTCCAAGGTTTCCAATATATTAAATTTTTTCTCCATAGATTTTTCCTCATCTAGCTGTGTTACCTCTCTTTCTTTTGTATCCATGATATTTGATTTACTCTTCCTTAATGGCATCTGAGGGTGGTTTTGTTGATAGTATTAATGAGATTTAATAAAGAATAAAAAGTTACAAAAATAAAAAACCAAAAAGAGTTTTTTTTTTAAAAATTAATAATGAAATAGAGAAAAATGAAATAAAATAAAAAATTTTAAAAAAGGAAATTATTCCCCCCCTCCTTTTTTCCTGTCCTCTCCTCTCCCCTCTTTCTTGAGAAAATCTTGTGGTGAACTGTAAATTATAACAAATAATGCCTGTAATGGAGGGCTGGAATAAGGGAAAAGTAATAAAGGGGCAAAAAAAAAAAAGAAAGAAAAAAGAAAGGGGTATGGACCCACAAAAAGCAAATAAGGAAAAAATTTGGGTCATGAATAAAATGATTTGCTTTTATGTGTTGGTTGACTAAGATTCATGATGAGAGGAACAAGAGGGGAACAGAAAAATGGGGGGACAAATTAAAAAATTACTATTGTATTTAGTGGAACAAGAACTAGATAAAATGGAGAGCCAGGGATGGGAGCACTGCTAGTGAGTTAAAAAGGTGAAGTAAAAACCCCCCAAAATGCCACAAACATAAGTTTGAGTCCCAGATAAGATAATTTGTTTGTTATTGAGGTTTGAATGAGAGGAGATGTAAAGGAGAAAGAAAGAAACTAATATAGAGGGAGAAAAGAAAGAGAGAGAGAGAAAAAAAGAGGGAACCACTAAAAGAAGAAAAAAGAGGAGAGAGAGAGAGAGAGAGAGAGTTAAGGGTTTTGGAGTGCAACCCTCATAGAGAGAAAGGAAGAGGAGAGAAAAGATAATGGGAGATGTAACACTTATGGGTAGTGTAGTTCAAGGAGAGGAGAGAGTAAGACTGGCAGAGAGTTAATCGGCCAAATTGGAGGAGGAAAAAAAAAATATCAAGAATGAAGATAAGAGAAACAAACGAACAAATATAATAAAATGGGATAGGTTATAAAGTCTGGAGATTATTCTTGATTTTGATAGGTTATCTTCTTGCTTTTTCTTTTCTCTCCCTCTTCCTGGTCGGTGACTCTGTACCCCAGGTTCTGCCCCTTTGGCACGCTCAGGTAGAGGTTTGCAGTTGATAAGTCTCTATGGTGATATCATGTATTGTGCTTTAGTCTCGTTGGCAGTCGAGGCTCATTAGCATATATAGGGTCTGACAGTGAGAGAGTCCGTGTTCCTGGAGCCTCTCTCCTAGTCTTTCCTTCCTCAATTAGTAGCCTGATAATCCAGCTATGGGGTTACTGCTGTCTCTGCCTCTGCCTGAATAGTAAGAGGCTCAAAGAGCTGGCAACTCCCCACTCTATTCCCACTCAGCACAGGGCTCTGGGTGAGGCTCAGTCAGTCAGAGCTGCTAGCATAATCAGGCGGGGCTTCTGCCCACTCAAAGACCTCTGGCTCTGCCACTCTGTCCGGTAACACAGGCGGACACCCACTCCCAGGGCGCTTGGAGGAAACTCCTGCTCACTATCTGCGTGCGCAGACCAGGATATCAGACCGGCAGTCTCACGCTCTGAGTGAAACCCCCAACCGCATGGAAAAGTTGCAGCGTTGGCATTGGCTCTCGCTCCGTCCCCGTGCGCAGCTTCTGCAAGGTGCTGGGGCCGCCCGAGATTCCACTTTGGCCCACACAAAGGCCCCTGTTTCTTCCCCTTGTGCGATAACACGGGTGCGCACTGCCGAGGCACTCGGAGGAATCTCTCGCTCACTATCTGCGCGCGCAGACCAGCATATCAGACCGGCCGCGTTTCCCTCTGAGTGAAACCCCCACCAGCACGGAAATGTTCCACCGTTGGAATTAGTTTTCGCTCCCTCCCATCCGTGGCTTTCCCAGGGCGCTGGGGCTGCCCAGAGATTCTGTTTTTGGCCCACACAAAGGACTCTGACTCTGCCTCTCTGTGGGACAACACGGGCGCCCACTCCCAGGGCTTTGGAAGGAATCTCTCACCCACTATCTGCGCGCTCCGACCAGGGGATTGGGGAAAATGGCTGCCCTGCTTGTCTTTCTTTGTCTGGGTTTGGCACGAGTATTAGCTTGTATTGCCCGGGTTGCCACAGGATCAGTTTTACCTCGGCTTGGATCTCCGTGCCACAGCCTGGTTCAGCTGTTTGTGCCGCAGCCTGGATCTATTCACCCCCTTTGCCCGCCTCAGTTTCTATATTCACAGATCCCAGAGAAAGCCGCCCTGTTTAGGTTAGTGAGGAAGGCGGAGCATTTCTTACTCCCTATTTCCTTCGGGGTTTGGTTATATATTTAGCCAATTTTTCACTCGACCATACCTTCGGGTGTATTGTGACACATCTGGAGGCTCCAAGGATAGGTTTTTCTGTTTCTGGTTGAAGATCTTGTTGAGTTTTGGGGGAGATTTATCAGTATCGCTTCTTATTGCGCCATTATTCTGACATCATCCTTTGGAAGTTTATATTATTACAGGCTTATATCAAGAAACAAGAGAGATCCCAAGTACACAACCTAACATCACACCTTAAGGAACTAGAAAAAGAACAAAGGCAACCCAAATTCAGCAGAAGAAAAGAAATAGTAAGAATTAGCGTCGAACTAAATGAAATAGAGAGAAAAAAATCTATAGATAAAATTAATACTACAAAGAGCTGGTTCTTTGAAAAGATCAATAAAGTCAACAAACCACTGGCTAAATTCACTAAGAAAAAAGGAGAAAGAACTCATATAAACAAATGCTGAAATGAAAGAGGAGAAAATACCACAGACATCATAGATATACAAAAGACCACAGTAGAATATTATGAAAGATTATATGTCATTAAATTCAGCAACCTAGAGGAAATGACAAATTCCTAGAACTATACAATCTTTCTAGACTGAAAAACAAAGTAATAGAAAGCCTAAATAGACCTATAAGTAGGGAAGAAATAAAAACAACTATCAAAAACCTCCTCCAAAACAAAAGTCCAGGACCAGATGGTTACATTAGTGAATTCTAACAAATATTCAAAGAAGATTTGGTACCTATCCTTCTCAAACTTTTCCAACAACTAGAAGAAACAATACCCCTCAACACATTTTATGAGGCAAACATAACCATCATACCAAAACCAAGCAAGGACAACACAAAAAAAAGAAAACTAGAGACCAATATCTCTAATGAATACAGATGAAAAATCCTAAACAAAATACTAGCAAATTAAATACAACAACACATTAAAAAAATAATACATCATGAATAAGTGGGATTCATTTCAGGAGCACGAGGAGGGTTCAATATACAAAAAATCAATTGACGTAATAAACCACATAAACAGAATAAAAAACAAAAATTATATTATCCTATCAATAGATGCAGAAAATACAATATCCCTTTATGTTTAAAACACTCAATAAAATCGGAATACCCTGTATAAGGAAAGCAGCTCAATATAATAAAGGCCATAAAAGACAACCATCAGCTAATATCATACTGAATGGTGAAAAAATAAAGGCTTTTCGTCTAAAATCAGAAACAAAACAAGGTTGCCCACTGTCTCCACTCTTATTCAACATAGTTCTGGAAGTTTTAGCCAGAGCGATCAGCAACAGAAAGAAATAAATGGCATTCATATTGGGAGAAAAGAAGTAAAGGTATCACTTTTTGCAGATGACAAATTCCTGTATATAGAAAACCTCAAAGACTCTACCAAAAGACTATTAGAAACCATAAACCAATACAGTAAAGTCGCAGGGTATAAAATCAATATACGAAAGTCTATTGCTTTTCTATATGCCAATGATAAAACTTCAGAAAATGAACTAAATAAAACAATTTCTTTCAGAATTGCAACAACAAAAAAAGGTACCTAGGAATAAACTTAACAAAGAATGTGAAAAATTGATATACTGCAAACTACAAAACATTATTGAAAGAAATTGAAAAAGACACAATGAAGTGAAAAAATATTCTATATTTATATATTGGAGGAATCAGCATAGTTAAAATGGCTATTTTACCCAAAGCAATATACAAATTTAATGCAATCCCCATCAAAATCCCAATGTCATTTTTTAAAGAAATAGAACCAAAAATTACCAGGTTTGCATGAAGCCATAAAATAACCCTGAATAGCCAATGTAATCCTGAGGAAAAATAATTAAGCTGAAGTTATCACACTACTTGACTTCAAATACACTATAGAGCCATGATAATCAATACAACATGGTATTGGCAGAAAAACAGACACACAGACCAATGGAACAGAAGTGAGAGCCTAGAAATAAAACCATATATATGTACAAATCGTCCTTGACAAAGGAGCCAAAAACACACAGTAGAGAAAAGAAAGACTCTTCAATAAATGGTGCTGGGAAAATTGGAAAGCTACATGCAAAAGAATAAAACTTGACTAGAGTTTGTCCCCCTGCACAAAAATGTATTCATAATGGATCAAAGACCTGAATATAAGACCTGAAACTATAAATTACATAGAAGAAAACATAGGTACTAAGCTCATGGACCTTGGCCGTAGAGAACAATTTGTGAATTTAACATCAAAGACAAGGGAGGGAAAGGCAAAAATAAATGAACGGGACTATATTAAACCAAAATGCTTCTGCACAGCAAAATAAACTGACAACAAATCAAACAGGCAACCAACTAAACGGGTGATGATATTTGCAAACAATAACTTTGATAAGGGGTTAATATCTAAAATAGAACTCACAATGTTCAACAATAAACAAGCAAACAGTCTAATTAAATACAGGTATTAATCGACTTACGACTTATGCAACTTACGACCATTCAACTTTACAACCACAATGGCTAGCCATGACTGCTCCATGTCTGGCAGTGCAAGCATTGCCCAGCTGGGTGTACGACAGTGCTGGCCAATAAAATGTTTGGTACATGTTTATATATTTTGATATGTTTTGCAATTGGGAAAATGTTTCATATGGTACTTTTTACACCTGTATTTTGTATTTTTGTATGCACCTGTATTTTGTAATTTTGTATGTTTTGCAAATATTAAACCAGTTATACTGGTAATGCAGTGTTTTACTTAAACCTGATGAATGTAAAAATAAGAAATAAAATGGTGTAGAGATGATACAAATGGCATAAAATGAACAAAGAAAATTATGATATATAACAATAATAAAAGAAAATTATGATAAAATATGACTTAAAAATTTTTATAACATCATTTCACAGTACTGTACATAGAGCCTACTCAACTTACGTCCAAAACGTGTTACAACTGGTCTTTCGGAACCAATCATGGTTGTAAATTGAGCACTAGCTATAATGGGGAGAGGACCTAACAGACACTTCTTCCAAGAGGACATACAAATGGCCAACAGGTAGATAAAAAGATGCTCATCTTCACTAGCTATTTGAGAAATGCAAATCAAAACTACAATGAGATACCAACTCACTCCATTTAGATTGGCTGTTTTCAACAGGACAGATAATAAGTGTTGGAGAGCCTGTGGAGAAAAAGGAACCCTCATTCACTGCATGTGGGAATGCAAACTAGTACAACCATCATGGAAGAAAGTATGGTGGTTCCTCAAAAAATTAAGAATAGAATTATCATATGACCCAGCAATCCCTCTACTGGGTATCTACCCCCAAAACTTGAAAACATTGGTACATAAAGACATATGCATCCCCATGTTCATCGCAGCATTATTCACAGTGGCCAAGACATGGAAACAACCCAAGTGCTCCTTGATAGAGATTGGATAAAGAATATGTGGTACATATATACAATGAAAAATGAAATGGAAAATTGGTAGCCATAAGAAATGATGACATAGTGATGTTTATGACAACATGAATGGATCTTGAGAACATTATGCTGACTGAAACAAGTAAATCAGAAAAAGCTAAGAACTGTATGATTTCACACATAGGTGGGATATAAAACTGAGACTTATGAAAAAAGTTAAAAATAAAGTGGTTACCAGGGGGAAGGGAATATGTGGGAGGGGGAAGGGGACTTGAGTGAATGGGGAGTGGGGAGTGGGTGGGAAGAAGAGTGTGAAGAGGAACAAATATAAGGTGATGGAAAATTACTTGACTTTGTGTGATGAGTATACAACGTAATCAACAGTTCAAATTCTATAGAAATGTTCACCTGAAACATATGTACTCTTATTGATCAATGTTACCCTGTTAAAATTAGTTTTCTAAAAAAAAAAAAAACCCAAAAAAACTATAGAAAGGAAAAAAAAAGTTACCTGATGTAAAAAATAGTTTGATTGGCTTTTTTACAAACTCAACCCTTTGGGCCCTGGTGAAAAAGCTCAGTTGTTTAGAAGTTGTGGGTTTGATCCCAGGTCAGGTGACATACAAGAATGAACCAATGAATGCATAAATAAGTGGAAAAACAAATCAATGTTTCTTTTTCTTTTTTCTTTCTCTCTAAAAAATCAATACATTAAAAAGAATTTTAATTCAAATCTTAAAGACAAGATGAACAGTTAATTAAAATAGAAGTAATATCACAATATATACATATATCAAATCATTAAGTTGTACACCTTTAACTTACACAATAAAATATATCAATTATACCTCAATCAACCTGGGGGAAAATTGTTTGTGTAAAGGGGACTGCATGTGCAAAGGTCCTGGACAATACATTTGCTTTGAGTAATAAAATAAAATAAAATGGAGGCAATAGAAAAAATATATTTTACCTGTTCTAATTCATAGAAAAATATCTTTAAAAACTGATTAACAAGAAAAAAAAACTGATAAGAGCTAAGGAAAGGCACATATATTTCTAGACATATATTACTTTCACTATTTTCTATATATCCTCTTCCTTATTATCTTTATCATATAATAATATAAGTATTATTATATAGATAGAACTATTGTATAATGATACTTAAAATTATAGCATTTAGAAAATATCACATAGAAGTCATATGGAAGTCACATGTTTGTCCTGATCATGGGAATTAATATAGAAATAGTTAAGTTGAAATAAAAATTTATGTGACATGTACAAGAGTAAAGTTATTGAAAGTTACTTTAAAGAGAGAAAAGGGCTGCTAGACTATCTAAAGAAAGAATATGTCAGCCAGAAATGAAAGCAGCAACAGAAGCAGAACAAGAAAGTCACGGAGCTCAGTTCTACTGCTCATTCAAGAAACAACCAGCAGAGAGGGGTCTGTGATAGTAAGTTTTATGTGTCAACTCATTTGGTCAAATGTTATTCTAGATGAGTCTGAGAGGGTGCTCTGGAGGAGAGTAATTTTTTTTTTATACCTGAGCTTCTTTTACTCAGGCCCTGTGCTATGTACTGGGGATGGCAATAGGTAAAGACACACACCGTTTCTGTCCCCATGGTGCCCACTGTCAAGCAGAGAAAAAGAGAATTAACCAATCACAGTAAAGTGTGATGAGTATTATATGTCAAAAACTGGATTTCACTTTTGTTACTTCATAATAAAGGTAATTTATTATTTATTTATTTATTTAATTAATTTTTTTACTTAAATAATTTTTTTATTTTTCAATTACAGTTCACATACAATATTATATTACTTTTAAGTGTACTACCCAGTGATTAGACATTATATAACTTATTAAGTAATCATCCTGATAAATCTAGTACTTATCTGACACCATACATAGTTATTACAATATTATTGACTATATTACCTATGCCAGGGGTCCCCAAACTTTATACACAGGGGGCCAGTTCACTGTCCCTCAGACTGTTGGAGGGCTGGACTATAAAAAAAACTATGAACAAATCCCTATGCACACTGCACATATCTTATTTTAAAGTAAAAAAACAAAACGGGAACAAATACAATATTTAAAATAAAAAACAAGTAAATTTAAATCAAGAAACTGACCAGTATTTCAATGGAAACTATGGGCCTGCTTTTGGCTAATGAGATGGTCAATGTGCTCCTTTCATTGACCACCAATGAAAGAGGTGCCCCTTCCGGAAGTGCAGCGGGAGCCGGATAAATGGCCTCAGGGGGCCGCATGTGGCCCGCGGGCCGTAGTTTGGGGACCCCTGACCTATGCTGTACATCCTCATGGCTCTTTTGTAACTGCCAATTTGTACTTCTTAATCTTTTCACCTTTTTCACTCATCCTCCTTTCCCATCTTAAATAAGACCCTTTAACTTTCTTGCAATACTAGTTTGGTGGTGATGAACTTCTTCCTATAGCTTTCTTTTGTCTGGGAAACTCTTTATCTGTCCCTCAATTCTAAATGATAGCTTTACTGGGTAGAATAATCTTGGTTATAGGTTCTTGCTTTTTATCACTTTGAGCATTTGCTGCCAATCCATTCTTGTCTGCAAAGTTTTATTTTTTTTTTAAGACTTTATTTATTCAATTTTTTAGAGGGGAGAGAGACAGTGAGAGAGAGAGAAGGGGGAGGAGCAGGGAGCTTTGACTAGGCAAGCCCAGGATCTTGAACCGGTGACCTCAGTGTTCCGGGTTGATGCTTTATCCCACTGCGCCACCACGGGTCAGGCTGGTCTCCAAAGTTTTTGTTGTGAGATCAACTGATAGTCTTATGGGCGTTCTATAGATCAGGAGTACCAAAATCTTTTACACAGGGGGCCAGTTCACTGTCCCTCAGACTGTTGGAGGGCTGGACTTTAAAAAACAACAACTATGAACAAATCCCTATACATACTGCACATATCTTATTTTAAAGTAAAAAACCAAAACGGGAACAAATATAATGTTTAAAATAAAGAACAAGTAAATTTAAATCAACAAACTGACCAGTATTTCTTTTTCTTTTTTTTTTTTTTGTATTTTTCTGAAGCTGGAAATGGGGAGAGACAGTCAGACAGACTCCCGCATGCGCCTGACCGGGATCTACCTGGCACGCCCACCAGAGGCCAGGGGGCGTCGCTCTGCCGCGACCAGAGCCACTCTAGCGCCTGGGGCAGAGGCCAAGGAGCCATCCCCAGCACCCGGCCATCCTTGCTCCAATGGAGCCTTGGCTGCAGGAGGGGAAGAGAGAGACAGAGAGGAAAGGGGGGGGGGGTGGAGAAGCAAAAGGACGCTTCTCCTATGTGCCCTGGCCGGGAATCGAACCCGGGTCCTCCGCACGCCAGGCCAATGCTCTACCGCTGAGCCAACCGGCCAGGGCCCTGACCAGTATTTCAATGGGAACTATGCTCCTCTCACTGACCACCAATGAAAGAGGTGCCCCTTCCAGAGGTGCGGTGGGGCCGGATAAATGGCCTCAGGAGGCCGCATGGGGCCTGAGGGCTGTAGTTTGGAGACCCCTGCTATAGATAAAAAATGCTTTTTTCTTGCTGTTTTTAAGATTCTCTCTTTGTCTTTAACTTTTGGCATTTTAATTATGATGTCTTTTAGTGTGGGTCTCTTTGGGTTCATCTTGTTTGGGAATCTGTACACTTCCTCAATTAATATGTCTATTTCCTTCATCAGGTTAGAAAAGTTTTCTGTCATTATTTTTTCAGACAAGTTTTCAATTGTTTGCTCTTTGTCTCCTCTTTCTAGTACCCTCATGATGCAAATGTTAGTATGCTTGAAGTTGTCCCAAAGGCTCCTTATACTATCCTTTTTTTTTTCTGTTCTAATTGGATGTTTTCTGATTCTTTATCTTCCAAACCTCTGATTTGATATTTTGCTTAATCTACTCCACTGTTGATTCATTGTCATATATTGCTTTAAATTTTTTATATTTTGATTTTTACAGAAAGAGAGGAAGGGGAAGAGAGAAAGAAAAAGAGAGAGAGAAAACCATTGATTTGTTGTTGCAGTTATTTATGTATTCATTGGTTGATTCTTGTATGTGTCCTGAATGGGTATCAAACCAGCAACCTTGGTGCAACAGGATGATGCTAATTGAGCTATCTGACCAGGGTCCTTGTAATGTATTTCCCATTTCAGTTAATGTATTCTTAATTTCTGTTCTTTCATTTGGGACATGTTTCTTTTTCTCTTCATTTTGGCAGCCTACCTATGTTGGTTTCTATGTATTAGGTAGAGATGCTACATCTCTTGGACTTGGTAGAGTGGACTTATGTAATAGGTGTTCTGTGGGGTCCAGTAACACAGCCTTTCTGGTTACTCAAGCTGGGTACTCCAGTTACACTTCCATGTGGGTTGTGTATACCCTTCTGTTGTAGTTGAATCTTGATTTCTATTGGCATGCCAATGGGAGAGACTTACCCTGAGGCTGATGGGGTGCAAGGAATGGCTGTGACCACTATGAAGATTCAGCTGTGCAAGGGGCAATTCCACAGAGGAGGACTTATTTCAGCAGAGCTCTGGTGCTCACTGAGTCTGCCTCTTAAGTGTGTCATCTGTTGAAGTGGGCTCTGAGGCCTTCCAGGAGGTGTAGACCAAGGTTAGTCACCACCTGTGCCCTGCCCAGGGCCACCCAGCATGATCTACAAAAGGATTAGAAGATGGCTACTACTTGTGCTGGGCTTGGACGTAACCAGGAGAGGCCAAGCTCTGAATCAAGGGCCACTGCCACTAGTGCCAGGTCTGGGGCCACTTAGCTAGAGGAATGGGGCATACTGAGGCCAGATTCTGTTAGTTTGACAGATTTTAGGAAAATCTAAATCGTGAGCCAAGACAAGCTGTTAGTATGAAAAAGCCCTTAGAAACAGCTTTTTTAAAAAATGTATTTATTGATTTTAGAGAGAGGAAAGAGACAGAAAATTGGGGGAAGAAATAAAAAGCATTTATTTCTCATATGTGCCTTGATCTGGCAAGTCCAGGGTTTTGAACTGCTGACCTCACCATTCCAGGCCAACAATTTTTTCACTGTGCTACCAGAGGTCAGGCTGGAAACAACTTGAGGGGGCCCACAGTTGAGTGGAGCTGGGTCTCAGGGAATCACCAGGATGGGGCCAACAATGTTACCCAGATTGATGTAGACTCAGACATAGCACCCACCTGCTGGTTCTGCTGGAGTAGGAATCAGGAAAGAAACAATGGCCTCTGCAGCACTTCTAAAAGAAAGCTGCCCTTCTAGCTCTTGTTCTGATACCAGACAATTCAGTTTCACCTCATATGTCCCTGGGTGCCTTTGGAGTTGCTGCCCAATACTGGAGCTCAGAATGAGAGAGTCCAAGTAAGTCTGTGTGTGAGCCCTTTAAGAAGTATGCTTGGAACTCCAGTAGCTCTTTTTCTCACTCAGCCAAAAGACCTGCTGGTTTTTATAGCCAGAAGCTATGGGTACTTCTCTTACTGGGTTGGGGGAGCTTATTATAGGGCTGGGACCCCCACTAATAATAACATTTAAATTGGTAAAAAAGATAACCCCCTTTAATGAGGTAGATCTCATGCAATCAGTTGAAGGCATGAATAGAACAAAAAGACACCCTCCCTTGAATAAGAAGCAACTCTTCCTGCCTAGCTACCTTGAACTAGACATCAATTTTTTCTTGCTTTTGTATTCAAACTGGGACTTCAGCTTCTGGGGTTTGAGCCTTCTTGTTTTTAGGCTAGAACCTATATCATACTGCTCTTTGTTTCTTAGGCCTTTGAACTTGGGCTAGTACTTATCAGTACTTTTGGGTCTCCAGCTTGCTCACTGCATATATTAGAACTTTTCAGCTTCCATAGTCACATAATCATGTGATATAGTTCCTTACATTAAATCAATCTCTCTCTATCTCTCTATCTAAAGTTGCCAGCACCGCAATAAATTATCTTGCCACATTCTTTGTGTATACACACACACACACACTCTCTCTCTCTCTCTCTCTCTCTCTCTCTCTCACACACACACACACACACACACACACACACACACACACATTCTATTGGTTTTGTCTCTCTGGAGAGCCTTACCGAACAGGGTCTTTTTCAAAGATAGAGAGGAAGCTCTATATGGGCATTACTGGTACATATGAGCATAATGGTCTATTAAGAGTTTATCTCTTGTCTCACTGATTCTGTCTCTTGAATATATTTTTTAAAGTTTTTATAAGAGTTTATTTGAGCCAAGCTGATGACATATGCTGGGGAGCAAGATCTTAAATGCTTTGGAAAATAACATTTTTATGGCTTCTTTTATACATTTAAAATTAAGGATGAAATTAAGAAAGATTACATGGAAGTGAGAGAGGCAAAGCAAGGATTTGATAACAGGATGATGGTTAAGATTATGGCTCTCATAAGGGTAATTATTTCAAAAGTATGTTAACCTAGATCAGGGGTCCCCAAACTACAGCCCATGGGCTGCATGCGGCCCCCTGAGGCCATTTATCCGGCCTCCGCTGCACTTCCAGAAGGGGCACCTCTTTCATTGGTGGTCAGTGAGAGGAGCATAGTTCCCACTGAAATACTGGTCAGTTTGCTGATTTAAATTTACTTGTTCTTTATTTTAAATATTGTATTTATTCCTTTTTTTACTTTAAAATAAGATATGTGCAGTGTGCATAGGGATTTGTTCATAGTTTTTTCTATAGTCCAGCCCTCCAACAGTCTGAGAGACAGTGAACTGCCCCCCTGTGTAAAAAGTTTGGGGATCCCTGACCTAGATGCATAGAAGCAATGGACAGAACTTGCTTCAGGCAAAGGCAAACCATTTACTAAAAAGTTACAGGCCTGGAGCATGACTACCCACCAAGACTTGCCTAGTTAGAAATTTATGAACAGATCATCCTGTGAGCTTACTTTCCATAGAACTTTTTTTTTACATCTACATTTCTCCTTTTTGGTCATAAATTAATTTGTAGGATACATTGATGATGAACCTTTTGGTCAAGTAGTGTGGTCTCACAGCACTGGGAAAGCTCATTCCTAGGTAATCTCAATATTAACACCATCAATTGACCATTGCGGGAAGGGCAATACTATAACCATGGATTCTGAGTTGAGGCTGAATGTTCTTAAAATGGGCAAAGCAGGTAAATGGAAAGCAGTCAGGTCTTAAGACTTCCATTCTGAAAAAGCATTGGATCATTTCTATTCTGTGACCTATTATGATCCAACTTTTGTCTTCTGTCCCATTTTTGTGTATTTGGCATCTAGCAGAACACTTACAAATATGCTACAATAAAGGTATTAAAAGTTTTCTTATATATCTCCTTTAGCTTGGCAATAGTGTAAAATGTCTTTTTTAAAATTTTTCAATAATAGCACTCATAAATTCCTTCATCTAATATAAATGCAGCTTAAATGCACGATACTTCAAACCAAACCAAGCAGTCATCTTGGGATTCCCATAGCCCTGACTATTTGTTTAGTTAACAACCATTGTTTACCTATAGCATACCCTGGAATTTTTTCATCACTTATTTTACAATGCTTCTCATGCAATTTAATATAAAAACAAATTATTGAGGCATTCCAGGTCCCCTTCTAGAACACTGCAAACTTATTCTTACATAAATTGAGATTTTAACCTTTAAAACCTCAATGTCTAATGAAAACTAAGAAGGAATCAATTGGCATTCTTCTGCTTGGATTTTTTTTTACTGAGTGGAGGGAAGGCAGAGAGACAGACCCCCCACATGCCCCATCTGAGATCCATCCATCAAGCCCCCTAAGGGTGATTGATGCTCTGCCCATCTGGGCTGTTGCTCCATTGCTCAGTAACTGAGCTATTTTTAGCACCTGAGGCATAGGCCATTGTTGTCATCCTCAGAGCCCAGGGCCAATTTGCTTGAACCATTGAGTCATGGCTGCAGGAGGGGATGGGGCCATGGAGAAGCAGATGGTCACTTCTCCTGTGTGCCCTGACCAGGAATCAAACCTGGGACATCCACATATTGGGCTGATGCTCTACCACTAAGCCAATTGGCCAGGGCCTGCTTGAACATTTTATAACCTCTAGAAACATTTTTCATAGACAAAAAGTCAGTTACAAACATGGATTTATTTTTGGAAAACCCAGGCAAAATAAAGACATGCCTGTTTTACTTAGAACAATAAACTTAAACTAGCTTTTACTTACTTACTCAAGATTACTCTCAGAGCATGTGAAGTTTAAATGCATTTCAGCTAGCTTCTATATTTCTGAGAATTTTATTCTTACAAGCTCTTGCTTTTAAATTAATTTTAACAATACCTTCTAGAGGTAGAAAATTATCTCACATTTACAACATTATACATATCTAGACACACATATAAACACAGAGATCTTTAACCATGAGAAAAACTTGCCACTTGATAAAAGAACAATGGGACCCAAATTTTGCCCCTGGAGACATTTACAGTTTATATCTGTCTTCAGCAAGTCAAGTTTCAATTAATTTTCCCTTTTTAAAATTAGAAGAGCCATTTTTAATACCTCAAAGAATTGGGTTGACACATAAATGACATCATAGGTTGATCTATTTGTATCTTTTTGATGATTCCAGACACGAATTAAATATATTTTCCATTCATTACGCCTGATTTTATAGTCAGCATCTTCTAATTGTACATGCAAAAAAAATTTAATTATTAAAGGATCTTTGTTTCAACCATCTTAGTTATAAATGGGAGGTTGATTATAGGGGGGCTTATTGGCTTTGGATTTGCAAATTTTCATGTTAATTTCAAGATCTATAGAGTCTGAACAAACTTCTAGGGAAAACCAGCTCTTACATGTACATCTCCAAATGAATTAAAGGTAGGGGTATTCCTGTAGGACTGTTTTATGCCCTAGAGGAAACTTTTCCTCAGGCAACTTCACAAAGACTGTTAGTCATTTAAGAATACCCAAGCAGTTCTGGCCAGATAGCTCAGTTGTTTAGAGCTTCATCCCGAAGCGCAGAGGTTGCCAATTCGATCCCAGGTCAGGGCACATATAGGAACAGTTATTGCTAAAATCGATAAATAAAAATAAAAAAAAATAAAAATGAAAAGCGAAGCAAGGGCCAATGACAGTTTACCAAATGCTGCCAGAACACTGACAGTTTCCAAAGCACAGGCCACTCTCCTGGGTCCCTGTCTCTCAGGGAGAACCCATTTCAGGATGCCCGGCCCTTCTCCCTGGGTCTCCCACTGGCTTCTCAGGGATTGGCTGCACTATAAGAGTGAAGGCCTCCTGGTGCCCATCTCTACCACTCTGGATTTGAGGATCTGAACAACTCACCTTGTCACTGGCTGCTCAGGCTGGGGAAGACAGTGTCCCTTCTCTTTCAGAGTTACAGAGAGTTCAGTCTCTCATTTAACCAGAAAAGATTTTGTTCAGACTCTTGGTAATCAATCTCAGTAAGTTAAAATTAAAAGCAAGAACCCATCCCCCACTCCCTTTCCCTGGGTTATCTCAACCCATATCTACCTTGGGTCTTTTCTATAAACAGCTCAAATGAAGTCATGGCCTGCTCCTAAAAGCAAGAAGGCCCATAATTCCAAGAGAGACTCACTCAAGTTCACCTGATCATAACTGGGGAGCCAGTGAGAAGTACTGTGCTCTTGCCTTTACCTAAGAGTGATCCTAAGTGGGCTTCTTCAGAGTCCTGATGACTATGCCAACTAAATGTAGACATAAAAAAACATCCACACCTGTAGAGAATTTTTATAAGTGTTTATTTGAGTCAAACTGATGACATATGCCAGGGATCAAGATCTCAAATGTTTTTTAAAATATTTTTAAACATATCCCCACTTCTCCATTCATTTTGCCACTTCTTTAAAATCTTTTTTATTTTTTTTGCCTTTGCAATTTAAATGATGCCCCTGCCAGTTTCTTCATATAGTGCACCAGAACAATCTTTCATAATGCAAGTCTTTTTTGTGTGTGTGTGTGTGTGTGACCGAGACAGTGAGAAGGACAGATAGGGACAGACTGACAGGAAGGGAGAGAGATGAGAAGCATGAATTCTTTATGTTGTAGCACCTTAGCTGTTCATTGACTGCTTTCTTATATGTGCCTTGACCGGAAGGCTACAGCAGACTGTGTAACCCTTTGCTCAAGACAGTGATCTTGAGCTCAAGCTGGTGAGCTTTGCTCAAACCAGATGAGCCTGTGTTCAAGCTGGCGACCTCGGGGTCTCGAACCTGGGTCCTCAGCATCCCAGTCTGATGCTCTATCCACTGTGCCACTGCCTGGTCAGGCCACAATGCAAGTCTTATAATTTATTTTTATTGTTTATAATATTTCCATGGATTATAATACTATTTTCTTTCTCAATTTGGATGTTGGCTACACAAGTGTGTATTGCTTTGTGAAATTTATAGAACTATAATCATCTGAGTTGTGCAACTCTCTGTATGTATGATTTTATTGAAAGATTATATTTAAAAACTTCCTCATGGATTCTCATTGTATCCAGGATTGAGTCAGAACCCTTAACTTCATATTTAAAGCTTTCTGTGTGATTCTTGTTGTTTCAAATTTCTATCACTACCGCAGTCTATCCATATCTAATTATTTGTGACCTACAAATAAATTCTTTCTCTCTTTCTACACACACACACTCCACATCCTCCCCCCCCCCCACTTTGACTATTTACCTTTGCTCTTCTTGGAATGCTCCTTCATTATTGTTCACCTTTTCAACTATTATACCTTCTCTAGGAATAAACCCAGGTCCCGGGTGGCATCCTCTGAGACAATTTTTAACCTGCTAAGGCATTTCTTCCTTGTGTACCCAAAGTATACTGCACACATCTCTAACATTGCTTTACTTATTTCTTTTGGTTACTGACTCTTCTATCAGATGGTAAATCCCTCTGTGACCAGAAACATGTCATAGAAAGCTTTCCCCAGTATTTAATATTATGTTTGTTATTAGTACATATACCACACACATGTTTTTTATACATGAATGAGGGAGACAAATTGAGAAAATGTGATAAATAAGCTATGCTTTTGAAATAAGTTACATTCTAGTTGAGTAAACAAAACAAAGGCATAAAAAGTTAAATAAAAATGTGATGAAGAAATAAATTAACCACCATAATGTTTTGTTAAATGTTTAATCAAAGGAATGAATCATATGCCACACAGGAATCAGGGGAGAGAAGTGGGAGGCAGTGGGGAGGTGACACCTAGAGCTGAGGGGTGATGCAGAATTTGGATTGTTGGAAGAGAAGGAGACAGTCCAGTAATTGTAGATCTCTGAAAATGTCTAGGAGAAATGGTTGAGTGAATAGAATAATCCCACTGGCTTTGCTTTAGATGAAAGAAAATTGATAAAACAGGAAATTCAGTCAAGGAAAGAAAATTTATAGGAAAGATGATTTGCTATACTTTGGACATGTTGAGTTTGAGATGCCTGCAAAATACCAAATAGAGCTGTTGAGTTTGCATTTTAAGAGAGACATAAGAGGTACAAATTTATTAATCAATCTAATATGAGCCAATGAATTGACCCAAAAATGAATATATAAAGCAAAGGGAGGAGGTTAACAAGGGGACCTTGGGAGAAGTCTATATTTAAGGGAAAGAAAGCAGAAGACATGCCAAACATGGTAGGTGTCAGGAAACTGGGAAGGACAGTCACAGGGCCCAAAGAAGAAAGAATTTTGAGGATCAGGAGGCTGTTGGTAATGGCAAATGTATCAGAGAGACCAAGAAGGCCAAGAATTGCAATGAAGCTATTTAATTTTGTTTTTAAGAGTTAAATGATAATCTTTAAGATAGAGATTTCAATAAAATTTTAAAGGTAGAAAGGAAAGGTAGACCTTTCTCAAAGAAGAATAGTGTGAGAAAAGGGGAGAGTTTCCTTGTGAGCTCTTTTCTTTATGAAACACTTAAGAATACTGTAGGTAGAAGTAAAATACAATTTTTTTTCCCCTCCCTTAGCCCCTGCTCACAGCACTGGCCTGTGCTTTCCTTCTTCTCCCACCTGTTCTCTCATCTCTGGTTACCTGCTATCCCCCTCTGACCATTAATGCACATCAAGGCCTCCAATTATATAAAGTTATAAAAAATTATCTCAGAAAGAGGCAGAAAATGTTAGACAGAGATAGAGGATCATTGATTAATGGTCCAAGATTGGAAAGCAAATGAAAAGGCAAAGAATCAGAACAGATTGGAAAATATGAGGAAGGAATTTCTAAAGATTCTGAGAAAATTTAAGTGTCTTAAAAATAGAAGTGGAGGCCCTGGCTGGTTGGCTCAGTGGTAGAGCGTCGGCCTGGTGTGCAGAAGTCCCGGGTTCGATTCCCGGCCAGGGCACACAGGAGAGGCGCCCATCTGCTTCTCCACCCCTACCCCTCTCCTTCCTCTCTGTCTCTCTCTTCCCCTCCCGCAGCGAGGCTCCACTGGAGCAAAGATGGCCCGGGCGCTGGGGACGGCTCCTTGGCCGCTGGAGTGGCTCTGGTCGCAACAGAGCGACGCCCCGGAGGGGTAGAGCATCGCCCCCTGGTGGGCAGAGCGTGCCCCCTGGTGGGCGTGCGGGGTGGATCCCGGTTGGGCACATGCGGGAGTCTGTCTGACTGTCTCTCCCCGTTGCCAGCTTCAGAAAAATACAAAAAAAAAAAAAAAAAAAAAAAGAAGTGGATAGGCCCTGGCCAGGTAGCTCAGTTGTCATCCCAATACATCAAAGTTGCAGGGTTGATTGCTGGTCAGGGTACATACAAAAACAAACAATGAATACGTAAATAAGTAGAATAACAAATCAATGTTTCTCTCTCTCCCTCTCAAATCAATGAATAAAAAGTTTTAAAAAACAGGATAGAATTGGATAGAACACACAGTCTTCAAAGTTATCTAAGTCAAGAGTGAAGCTATGTGCTTCAAATGGACAGGATGGAAGTGGAAGACTGAGGACAAGTGAGATGAGCTAAGGATTGAAGTCAAGATGAACACAAAGCCTCGCAATGAGATAAGAAAGAGACAGATGCAAGACATAGATATTTAGGGAAATGAACTTCTCATATGAATATCAGAGATTCAGTGTGTGTTTAAATGATTAATGTATACTTACTACAAAATCACATCACCCAGAAATAGACATTGTTAGGTGATATCACAACGGAAAAATCTAGAGGGGTTTGTGACTCACTGGATATGGCAGAGTGCGAGATAATCTTTTGCTGGGGCAGCGGGTCTGAGTGACTGGAAGTGTGTGTGCCTCTGGCAGAACTAGAACAATCAGGAGGGACTCCAGGCTTTGGAAACAAGATGACTGCAAGATTCCAGGCATTAGATGTTATGTGGAAAATGACAGACTTGAGATAATTTTTTATAACTTCACATAAATGGAGGCCTTGATGTGCATTAATGATCAGAGGGGGATAGCAGGTAACCAGAGATAAGAGAACAGGTGGGAGAAGAAGGAAAGCACAGGCCAGTGCTGTGAGCAGGGGCTAAGGGAGGAAAAGATTTTCAACTGTACTTAGTGGTACAAAGAAGTCAAGGACAAAGAGAACCAGGGATACATCAACTCCACCATTAGCTAGCTAAGAACTATTCATTGATTCATTTTAGATTATGATTTTGCTTTTGTAATTCACTTTAAAGTGTATTTTCTTACAATACTACAAATTGTTGCTCAAATTTTCCTTTGAAGTATTCATTATGAAGAGACTTTTCCCCTACCCCACTCCCAGCCTTAAGAAGTAGAGTCTAAATAGAACTCACAAATTTTCAAAAGAAACTTCAAATTTGCTTTGAAAGCTTTTGTGAAGTGTGTCGTTGCTTTCATTGTTTTACCCCATTGGATTGATTTCATTATTTCTCATTGGACAATTTCTGTAGGCTTCTGGGATAAGATGATTTTCCTTCTTAGACTTCCTGCCAATATATATAGAAGCAATGTTTTTTAGAGTCATGTTCTCTGAAATTATCTTGGCATTTTTGCTGAGACAGATTAAACTGGAAAGAGGCTGACCAACAACAGCCAAGAGAACAGTATCCTTGACTGGTTGCCTCTAAGTCTTTGATTTTTATTTTGAGGCTCTATGTTTTTAATGGAGGCTCTTAATTTTCTTGCCATGAATGTGTAAGAAAGGCTATCAACAAAAAGAATTATGGCAACTTTTGTGCATAAATGAAATGTTCCAAGGTCATTTTTAGAGTGTAAAAAAAGAATTCTTACCTGGGTTCTATTTGTAGATAATAAACAACAGCACACCAGAATGCTCTTATTGAACTTGTATTTAAAGATTAATGTAGGAATGAAGA
This sequence comes from Saccopteryx leptura, assembly GCF_036850995.1. Lineage (NCBI taxonomy): Eukaryota > Metazoa > Chordata > Mammalia > Chiroptera > Emballonuridae > Saccopteryx > Saccopteryx leptura. The sequence continues at coordinate 94,937,414 of NC_089508.1, forward strand.
GAATTCTTTAGATGCAACCAAAATAAGTATCAAGTGCAGTTGTTCGGTATGATTAGCAGTATACCACAAAGTATGAAAGGGAGATTGTAGTATTTTGTTCTACATATTAATGTTGCTGAAATTGAATTCTTTATCAGTCCTACCCCAAATTATTCTTATAGGCACTTAGAGACAGCTCTTTCTCTTAAATATTTTCCTGTGTCTCAGTCACGCATAGTAGAAAGTTATCCTGCATCTTATCCAAGCTGAAAGAAATCCGTTTTAAGTGGCTGCTAAAATGGTGCCGAGAGAACTCAAAATAGAAGCCTCAGGACCAACAGAAATCATTTTATTCAGTAAGTTTCAATGTGGTGTTGGGGTTGAAATAAACTGATTATCCAGGTTATTGTTCAAAATTTCAGGTTGAAACTTTCAAGAGATGAGTAAAAAAGAAGGCATAAACAATACCTTAAGTTTCTGGATCAATGTTTGTGAAGACTTCTAGCTATGGATCCTAAGTCTATGAGCAGACAGCATTGCTAGGTATTTTTGATTCAAATTCATTTTTAAAATTTGTAATTGTTGTTTAGGTTGCATCTATCAAACAAGAAATAATTATGGAACCAGTGCTATGTGCATGGCATTGTGTTTAAGTGTAGCCAAAAGCTAAGATGATGAGGTCCAACCTCATATTGCATGAGACCAAATGCAAAGTTTGTGGTGTTGGAAGTAGGTTCAGTGACAAGTGGTTAAAGAGATCATGCCCGAACTGTCTCCTATAAATGCAGATTGTTGTATATAGCGGCTCTCACTACCAAGTAACCCTGACATAAGCTCCTTTCCTTGAACAGAACAGTCATCACAGCAATGCTGCTTGGCTCACAACAGACACTGAATCCTTGGCAGGTTTCTCAATACACCAGTCATACACCTTTAAAGACAAACTTAATGATGGCAAATCCCTATCTCTGTATCTCTGAGACAGGCTTCAGCTCTGCCAGACTCAAACCAAACTACCTATTTCTGCTAGAGTGAAAAGATCAGAGTTCGTATCAACATCAATAAATCACTTCCATATTTATATGAAAATAATCTTAAGCAGATTTTTCTTACTTTTTTTCTCATTTAATCATTATCAGTGAAAATAGATTTCTGCCCTATAATTTGGAAAAGAATCATAGTTAAAAGTAACTCATTTAAGCTTTTATACAAAGCATTTTCCAATTAGGTAGAAGAGTAAACAAGTTATTCTCAGCTCTATTTTATGTGTGTGTGTATGTTTTTTTAATATTCTTTTTTAAATTTCTTTCTTTCTTTCTTTCTTTCTTTCTTTCTTTCTTTCTTTCTTTCTTTCTTTCTTTCTTTCTTTCTTTCTTTCTTTCTTTTTACATGGTATAGCTGCCTTCTGACTATTTGCTTTAGATGTCTCAGTTACCTGAAGTTTAACTCTGGAGTTGAACTCATTCTATCTCTCCTCCAAACATGTTCTTTCTTCTACAGTAAATACCTTAATTAATGATTTGATCTCCTTGGCAAATTCCTACTCATTCTTCATGGCCTAGCCTAAATGTCACATATTCTATTATGCCTTTCCAGCTTTCTCAAGTGCAGTTAGTTGTTTATGTTTCTATTTCTCATGTAACATTTACATACTTTCACAATTTGATTTATCTTCCATGTCTTCATTGTGAACTCTTCAAAAGCAGGGGCTCTACAGTGTTCACAAGTCTGCTTCCATGAGGCCAGCTCTGTATCAGTGAAGACAGAAACACTAACAGTGACTTCAGCTGGCGTTGGAATAGAAGCTGTAGGTGATGGCCTATTAACTGACAAGGAAGGTGTCCCCAAGTCTAAGGAACCAGTAAATGAGAGCAATTCTGTCGCACTAGCCTCAGCTAAAATGTCTGATCAATCACACTGCACCGTGGGTGTGGAAGTTTCACTCAAACTTGTAGCAAGTGAGGAGAATGCACTCGATCAGACATCAGAGCAAACTAAGTCTGTGTCAGATTTCATATTGGTAAAGATTTGGGCCAGGGCACCCAGCATCCAGTGACAGACAGGCCTGAGAGCAGAGAAACACCTGTCCTGAAGCTGCAGAACCACTTCTTGAATTTGAGCCACCTGCCAGCTATCCGTCCAGTCCCTCCACTCTTCCACCATTGATGTTTCCTGCTGCAGACATTGTCTGGATTCTCTGAGCCGGCTTTACTTTGCAGGAAGCCCCTGCGGCTTTGCAACAAGCTGGTGGAAATGCAGACCTTGCGCTGCTGCTCTGCTAGCAAAGAACATTGTAGTTCCTACGTAACCCTGGAAAAGTGGGCTAGACCATACTTCATTCCCTTAAGGAAAAAGCTCAGTCTAGACACAAACACACACACTCACCACATATACAATATATGTAGAAACCTGCAAGCAGAATGTTGAGGATTTTTTTTAACAATTTTTTTCAGCTAAAGTAATTTATGATCTCTTGTCTGATGAATTTATCTATTCTATTTGTTAAAAATTTGGGCCTTTTTGTAATGTAATAGCAGTATATGCATACAAAAACTTTTTATTCTCATTAAGATGATATCTTCTGGAATAAAATTGATGGTTTTGTGTATAGCATAAAAAATAAAAAAACAGGAGTTCTATCATGTTCTCTGTAACCTTGCTGCAATAATAATGCATGGCATATTCTATACAATATAAGTATTTATTGAATCAATTTATATACATCTGCTACTGTTTTAATGAATATACAGTATTTGTCAAGGGCCAAGATATTTTGATTTGTTGAGTACTGAATATCATTTATAAGCTGTTTGGTCTTGATTAAGCCAGTTGGATTTAGTTTCCTTATTTATAAAGCATAGAAAAGATGTGATTTCTTTCCATACATGAGAATAATAATGATAATTATATATACTTATTTTTGTCTTTTAAGTTTTTTCCCCCTCCTCAGATGCTCTTTTTTCTAGTGACTTGGTTCAAAAAGATAGTAGAAGACAATAATTTTTTTTTTATTATGAAGAAAAAAGATCTTGGGGAGAACAGAGAAACTGTCTTCAACTTTAAAATGTGCTTTCGACCCTGGACTTAGGCTTAGTGGATAGTGTCAGCCCGGAGTAAGGACGTTTCGGGTTTGATTCCAGGGCACACAGGAGAAGCGATCATCTGCTTCTTTTCCCCTCCCCCTTCTCTCCCTCACCCGCTCCTACAGCCAGTGGCTCAATTGGTTTGATCATGGCCCAGGTTGCTGAGGATGGCTCTGTTGGAGCACATCGGCCTCAGGTGTTAAAAATAGCTTTGTACTTGAGCATTGGCCTCAGATGGGGTTGCCAGGTGGAAGCCATGTTCCCCCTCCCCTAAGTGGACAAAGGGACACTGACAAACTGGATGTTCCAAGTCACTACCCCCTGGGTATCTGGGTGACTAACCCGGATATGGAAGGTCCCCTAGTTTACTTACGGTTAATCTTACATAAATTGCCGAAAGCTACTGAAATGTAAAAACACCATATCCCTGACCATAGAATGAGTTTTGCAAGATTTGCAGATGAGTAAATGGAAAGAGTTCTGTAAAGGCCATAAATGTTCACTAATGTCTAGATTCCGGAAAGCCCTCAGGATGCTGCCTTAACAACTTCTGTAAAAGCCCAAGATAACCGAGCACATTCTTTTGCTTTTTGTAAAATGCTTCGCTGAGCACTCTCGCCCTAGATTGTTCCAACGATAACCGAAAGCCTATTTTGCTCTGTAAAATTGCTTTGCCTAGGTGTTCACCTCCTCCCCTCTCTTCTTTAGGCCTATAAAAGCAAACCCCTAAGTTTGTTGGGGCCACGAGTTCTTTAGGATGTGAATCCACTCATAGTTGCCAGAATTAAATTAAAGACTCTTTAATTTGGCTACTTAATTGTCTGGCAAAACTTTTGTTTCCCGCTGTCCAGATATAACACGACATTTTTCCTTAATGACTACCAGCCTCCACCCTCGAATCTCCTATTTAACCCTCCCTGTTAGAGAACTGGTCACTGACCTCTGCCTTAGGAGTCAGCCTGGCAGATGACCCCCTAATAAACTTTTCTTACCTGAACTTGGGTGTCCTCCTTCGGCCGTCCTTACAGATCCGAGTGGGGGTGCATGCAGAATCTGTCTATCTCCCTTCCTCTCACCTAAAAAAAAGTGCTTTCATATGGAAGAAGGATAACTGAGTCCATGTGGCTACAGGAGCTAGAACTGGGTCTAAGGGGGAAAGGCTGTTAACAAGCACTCAACCATCAGATAAAATTGGGTATATGTTGTCTAGGCCTCTTGTATCCCAGGTGTAAAGATTTCAAGGATCACTAAAGTACCCACCCCCAAACTTTGGCAATTCATATCAGGTTTTCAACATTTTATTTTTCTGAATAAAAAAAACAACAACAACCAAGCAACAAGAAAAGGGTAAAACATTATCATGACCATCATGTCATTAAAAAAAAAAGGGATAACTTTACTGAAAAAAATAGAAGAGATAATAAAGAATAGGTCTTTTGAGGTAAGGACAGTAGTATATTGATAATGACACCTATATTAACCTTTCCCCCTCATGTTGCTTAGGTCTTGCAACCACCAATACTGATTCAATGGGTCTGTAGGTCAGCATTTGAGTTTATAGAGGTCCTGCCAGAATTTTCCACCCTGGCATACAAATAGTTTTGAGCTATAAACAATTAAAGACCAACAAACACAGGAAGAGTTTTTTGTTTTGTTTTTAACTTTCCCCTTACCTGCCTAAAGGAATTAATTTAGAAAAACCTGTTTCAGGTAGGGAAGCTTAGCATATTCACTTTAGCACATATGAATTAAGTGTTGCAGATGGGAATAGATCCAAACAAAGGTTTGTTAAATTCCCCTCTGTGTCCCATTGTTTCTGGGTGCCCAGCAAGAATTGGTTTCCTCTTTCTCATCTACCTGTGAACTGCCTACTTTCCCTTTGAAATTCTGAACTCCTGCCTCTCTTTTCTTAGTCCAGAATGGCACAGAAGCCTCAATTGCCTAATGTGTACTACAGTCTGTGGGAGAGAAAAAATAATTTTACTTATACCCTTCTTAGTTCTGGACAGTTTAATCATCAAATTGGCATGACTCACCTGCCTCCTTCTCCCTTACAAGACCACTCCTGAAATCATTAAGGACAATGAGATTCTAATCATCCTTAAATAATCTTAGGAACATAGCCTTGATGGGTCAAAATAGAGATAACATCTAGGACCAGATGCACTGATCAACTATCCTCTGCAATAGCACTGACCACTCAGTAGAGACCACAGTCTTGACCATGACTCTAACTCCTTTAGTCACCATGATAAATGATTTCCCCCTATATAACCCATCCCCTGGAAGCCATCTGGGAGCTGGTAATTGAGCACTAGCTCACTTGTGTCTTTGTGCATGAACCACTTCCTGAAATGAAATGCTTACTCTCTTTGCTGCAAACTCCTATTCATGTCTTAATGGGCTCTGATGCATGTAGGCAAACAAATCCCTTTAGTTCAGTAACACATTGTTATGTGTGTTCACTCAGTTTCTTTTGAACATAATATGCTTTAACAGAAGGTGCTTCTAGAAGCAGCATTTTTTTTTTCCCTCCAGGCACCTAGGTTACACTCAGGAAGTTGCATGTAATATCTTGTAATCATAAATATGGAATGTTGCTTGGCTTTCACCGAAGGCTATTACAAAGATGTCACATAAGTAATGGGTTTTAGATGACAATTCTCAATAATTACTATGTATTATTAAAATGACCCATTTTATGAAGATGTAGGTGAGTAGAACTCACCACCCAAAATATATCTCTTTGGTGTAAGATTGTTTTAACTTGGTTAAGTTTTAAGAATCAGCAGACATGGGAGAAGTTTTGAAAACTAAGTAGAAGTTACCCTCTGTAAAGAACATTTACATTCATAACAGAAATCTCTATCTGGGAAGATGTCTCCCTGGCTGTAACCAAAAGAGAGGATATCTAAAGAAACTGTTATCAGTAGAGAAGGCATGAACTGAAATCTGCATGACGACCTTACCCTGTTTACTGTGCTTTTCCCTGATAACCTCCCATAACTGACTCCACTCCCAACATATTCTTGTATCTCCAGCTGAAGGTAATAATGTCTTCTGCTGTTTTGGCAAGTTACTCAGTGTTCCTGGGTTTCTCCTATGTGTGCAGAAGATATACATGTTATTAAATTTTAACTTGTTTTTCTCAAATTTGTCTTGTTTATCTCACGTCAGTTTGATTATTTGACTGGTCAAGAGAACTTAGAAGGATACTTAAAAATTTTCTTCTTGGACAAAGATAAGGAAGTTGTCATGCTAAACGACAATCCTGAGGTATAAAAATAATTGAGGGTAAATTATTCTTATAAATTGAGAGGTGCAATCTTCCAGGTACATGTATCAAATGTCTTTGAAAAATTAGAAATGTTGATTTATTTCTGGAATAAAAAAGCTAGACACCCTTTTCCTCAGAATAATATTTAAATTGAACATGGAAATTTGGTGTATTATTCTTTTGTCCACCTATTGATTTGAGAAGAACTTCCACAAACTCTTTTCAGAAATTAGAATAATAACTATAATAAAATCCCCCCAAACTTGTCTATGCCCGAGGCATTACAATTTGCTGTGATCTTGATGTATATTTCCTAACATCACAATCACAGACCTAAATTGTAAAGCTTTGTGAGAGTCACCTAGAAATTTCTGAGGTTCAGTCTGTCACCCTAGAAAGACACCTTGAAGAGACAATTTCTGGAAGATTCTGAAGCTTAACACTTTAGCTAAATTCCTGGTAGCTCTGTGGTCTTATAAAATCTTGTTTCCATTTGGGTGAACACAGCATAATAATTTGTCTTCCTTAGAAATTAAATTTGAAGGAATGGAATGTTTTTAGGTCTAGAACCTCACTTTCTAAAGACGAGAATATTGTCCTTATTGAGGTTATCCCCACAATGTGAAAGTGAGATTTTTAAGAGAACTTATCTGGGTAATTCAGAGAGCCAAATTTTTTTAAAAATCTGAAATACAGCAAGTACTGCAATAATGTAGTTTCTTTCAAAGTCATTTTATCATAATGTTGACCTTAGGAAGTTAATGTATTTATAATAATTAGCTTATGGTAAAAATATCTTAGAAATACTTGTTCTGCTTCATTTCTAAGAATCTATGAATGAAGTTAAGTGAGGACTTCCTGTACTCGCATTAATGAGATAAACAAAGGTAAGTGAGCTGTGTGTATTGTTTTTCCTTCTTTGTGGAAGGTGGCAGTGGTTTTGCAAGGATGGTTCAACTGATTGCCTCCATTCTCTGCCTTGATCACACAGCCTATGGCCCCTGGTTAGCTTAACAGTCTTGTTTGCTTTCCATCCAAAGAATTATAAATTAGTTGAACTCTCTTAAAACATTTTCCCTCAATACTTCCTTTGTATATGGCACCGAAAAGCCTATCAATTCCATTTTGAAGATGGAGAAATTGACCTAGAGGGTCACTCTCTAATTGTTGCTGGTGGAGTTGGGGCCAGCCAGGGTGTTGTGGCTCACTCAGAAGCTTTCCCTCTCACTCTGCTTGGCACAATGTGTCTCTTGTTGCCCAAAATTAAGGCAGGAACTGTTACCAGAATAAGTCGGGTTCAGGGCAGCTTGTCTCATTCAGTCAATCAAAAGAGATGAACTGGACTGAGTATATCGGAGTGTTTTTAATTCAGAAATACCGGTACCCTGGAAGGCAGGGAAGTCCTGTCCATAAAGCTGCCTTATTCAAGAGCATCTCTTTGATCTAGGATATTTCCCAATAGTGCATTCTGTTAAACAAGGCAAGTGCTTAACTGCATGGAAAGCACTTGGAAGACAAAAAGGATAGATTTTATTTATTTATTTTTGAAGTCTTCCTAATATTTACAGTAATACAATCAACTGTTTTATCGATAACAGAAAATGATACTTCTTCCCATGTAAATAGATGTTCTATAGTGCAACAAGAAATTGTCTTCTGAAAGGGGGTTCATGTATAAAACTTATTTGCAATTTAATATATAATTAAGTACAGAAATAATTTTTTAAGTAGAATCAATAATAAAGACTTCTGTGGTTAGTAGTGCTTAATACATTTTATATTTTGCATGGTGATTTCAGGTGTTTTGTTTTCTTAAAATAGCAACTATTTAGCCTAACTGAGTACTCTTTTGTCCTTTGTTCAGTACTTTTTTGTGATGTATTAAAAATTTGCATTGCTAACATTGCAGCTCAAAAAAAAAAAAAAAAAAGCTGCTTTAACACTCTCCTGGTGCTGGCAGTTTCTATAGGGTTCTGGGAAAACAGGAAAAAAAAAGGTCTGTGCAGTTAGTCACGTAACAACGTGCAGGAGGCAAAGGTTCAGCTGTAGAAACATTTCTTCTGCAAGTTCTGATGCAGCACAGGCCTAATCAGCATGGTCCTATTTGGTGTCTTTAGTAAATCTTCAAGACAGCTGGGGTCAGCTGTCTCCCAGGAAAAGCTGGGTCCTGGCGTCTTTGGAACCATCTGCCTCTAGGAATCATCTGTGAAAAGACTCCCTGTTTTCTTAAGATATAAAGGAAAGATTTAAGATTGGTGGACTAAGTTTTAATTAATTTATAGGCCTTAACTCTTCACAGTAAATCCTGTGGCTAGGCTTTTACAAACAACTATTGTGATTTAAACTCCCCTAGTTGTCGGGTCCCTCCCCAGTGTACCAGTAAGCTTCCCTCAACATTCCTGCAAAAGTAAACATTGTGCTACATTTCAAAGTAAAGGCCAGGAATCCATTAAGAGAGATAGCAAACAGATTAATTATTTCATACACCAGGGGTCCCCAAACTTTTTACACAGGGGGCCAGTTCACTGTCCCTCAGACTGTTGGAGGGCCGGACTATAAAAAAAAAACTATGAGCAAATCCCTATGCACACTGCACATATCTTATTTTAAAGTAAAAAAATAAAATGGGAACAAATACAGTATTTAAAATAAAGAACAAGTAAATTTAAATCAACAAACTGACCAGTATTTCAATGGGAACTATGCTCCTCTTACTGACCACCAATGAAAAAGGTGCCCCTTCCAGAAGTGCGGCGGGGGCCGGATAAATGGCCTCAGGGGGCTGCATGAGGCCCGCGGGCCGTAGTTTGGGGACCCCTGTCCTACACCTTACATATCTCCTATTCACTACAACTGAAAAGTTACTATTACTGAACCCAAATTTCTGACTTTTGGGCTCCCCTATCAGAACCACTCAAAGCCAGCAGGACCAGTTCTTGTTAAAGCTTCTGGTCTTATCTGTGGGAGCTCTGAGAAGCCCAGGATCAAAATTATGCCAACTTCAAAGCCAACCACTGCAGCATCTCCAAGGGGCAGGCAAGAAGGTCTGCCTGTTGTGTAAGCCCTTGGAAATATTCTCCTGTATTCACAGTTTATCTGTACTTATTTTGGTTTCTAAAGCCCTTTCCCTACAACCTCAGAGGCAGAATCATTTATAAACATGGCAACAGTTTCCCTACCTCTCCCAACAGATTCCCAGACCACCTGAATGACATTAATCCAAGGCTGCCCTGGTCACTAAGTAAGGTAATAGTTTAAGTGACTAGCCCAGTGTGAGAAGAATATCTGTTGCCTTTTCTCTGCAGTACACTCAGAAGGAGGCAGACTGTCCATACCCATTAGGGCAAAAATCAATATGCCCAATCAGGCAATACCCTGGTTGGATTTTCTCTACAGGAGAGTGCAGAATTGCCTGGAGGAATCACTATAGGGCAGGCTCCTCCTTCAAATGTGAGGCTCTGGCTGCAAGGACCGCCTGAGAGCACATGGCAGTTCTTTTATTCTTGATGCTCACACTGTCATGTACTTACATTTTGGACTACATCTGCAGGCCTCCTCAATTTTCACTTTTTCTTATGTTTGTATGTCATTCTGAACTTAGACATAAACTACAAAGTGGTAAATCAACTAGACAAATGAGTTGACAGTATCATTTTCGCAAATTAGTAGTAGCATTTATAATACTGAATGAAGGCAATTATGTTCAGGCTGCACAGACTTCATCTAACATTATATAAATGTGTATTGGTCATCAGAGTTATTGGTGAAAAGTTGAGCAAAAATGTATTTGGCACATACTAATGCAAAGCAATAAGATGAATTCTGTACAACTGTGCTATTTTTGAAGCTTTCCAATTCATGCATATTTTTGAGGTTCTAGTAAACATTTACTAAAGAACAATGACTTGATTTGACTTTGTTGAGTTGGATTTATTTTGTTCTTTATAATTCTCCTAATTTTTATTGTTACTTATGCTCATTGTTTCATTATAAATCACATTAGAGAATAATAGATAGTGAGGGTAGCTGTGTTTTCTCCCCTTTGTAAGGGATGTCTCTCATTTAAATAAAGAAAGCGGGGGAGGGGGGGATTGTTTCCTGTTTTTTAAAAAGAAATGCAACTTACCAATGGAAAAAAAATGAATGAGGAGATTTAAGCATCTCTTTGTGGCTCTTGGATATAATTTAGGGAGACTTCCAGGGACTACAAATTTAGGCAATGATTGGCCATTCCTATGTTGACCCCATTTTCACCTTTGTTGTTCCTCTTGGGAATTTAGTACTACTCCTGGTTATTTAATCTCTAGACTAAGGGGCATTTGAGAGGTCAGGAAAATAATTATTTTGTCATAAAGATGATGCAGTACCAAATTGATTCTCTTAACCGTGAGTGCTAGAGTAGGTGGGAGAAATTTGTGACTGACTACATTTCCCTCTTTAAAATGACAAGTAGTCTTCCCTGAAAGCAACCTTATACAAGGTATTTTCCATGAATGTTTTCATTATAACTTCAGTAAGTAGAAAAGTTTTCTTAATAGTATTAAACATATTCCCCTCAAAGGAAAGCAAAAGGGTCCATATCTGAACAAAATAAAATTCCTAGCCTCTCCCCTTCTGATGTCCTCTGGCAGTTTACCTTTGTATCTCTTGCTTTGTTCTAAGCAGCTCTATCAGATGACTGAGACCTGGACTTTTTAATCAGATAAAATTCAAATGTAGCCTTTCAGATAGGAATAGGGTCACTCTTAAAGGTCTTGACAGACAGGGTATCAAGGTATCATCCTGAGGGTGGGGTGTCTGTCTGACTGACCCAGTGTGGGAGACATTATCTATGTATGGATATCAGCAAGTCAACTCACAGGATGTTCCACATTCCGAGTTGAAGGGCAGTAGAAGTAGGGCCATAAACACCTCACGAGCTGTTGAAATAGAAGGAAATTACTAAGGTTTTCTACAACACATTGGAAACATAGAGTGATATTACAGTACAATATCAATTTAGAAAATAAAATATAGTAATGGTAGTCAATACTATAAGGAAAACTAAAACTATAAAGGAAAACTAACCAATCGCTAAACATCTGAACAAATGAAATTTTATCAAGAAATTCATTAAATCAATAAAGAAACATATAAAATGCAATTTTTCTTTATGGTGGTGATTTCTTTTTAAAAGTAAAATTAGCTGTTCTTTCTTTACTGTATTATTCCTTGAGTGCATTTGCAACTCTCATATCTGAAGACTTTTGACACCTTTGCTTTTGACTATATTCAAGGTAGCATCATGGTCATGAGAGCCCAAGTGGTTCTCCGGATTTGAATAAGGCTTCAGGCTACCCATCTTACTTACATTACAGACTGAATCATTCAAGCCGTGTTACGAGATAGGTAATATTATTATCCCCATTTGATAGTCGAGAGTCTCCTGCTTTTCTTGTTTCCCTGTCATTGCCTGCCTTCTCCAATCCTTCTCCATTTCCTGCTGAGTGCAGCCTAAAAAAGTGCAAGGTGCTCAGCTCCACCACTGGGGTACAGTGTCTTAGGGTGAGTCAATGGCACCTATGTGCCCACTACTCAAACCTTTTTCGTTTCATCTGCATCAAGTCTGCCCAGTCTGTGTCACAGAGCTCCTGTCCTCATGTCCAGGTTGGCTCTGCTTGGACAGCAGCCTTACCACCAACTCAGTGCTTTTGGTCGGATCCCTGACACCCTGTCTTGCCCTGACCGTGCTACCACAGTAAGCCCTCCCACTGCTCTCCGCTATCTCTGGGGACATCTCATAGCAAGCTACAATTGTTCTGGTAATTCTTCGACTCCTTCCCATTTTGTTTGCTTGTAACTAGATTCTTGCTCCCAGACTCCACACATCAACCTAACTGCCTTTGTTCCCTCTGGTGGACTGACAGACACTTCAGAGTTCTCTCCTGATGTTTTGGATCTCAGCACTTTGAGTTTCCTTGCTTCTTCAGTACCAGTATTCTTCTCCCCAAAAGCATATCTAGGCTTTGTGGAACCCATAGCTTATTCCATTCGGGGAGCTTTTCTATTCCTAACACAATACAAAAGTACCAATCTGACTTAGGTACAAATATAAACACTTAGAATGAGAAGATAAATCACAACATGGTTCCTTAGAGAGCCATTTTTCTTTTTACAGAGACCTCTTTTAAGCAATTGATCAGAAATGTTTCCATAAAATGCTTCCTATTGGAGCCTGGCTTCCGTTTACCACTTGAAACTCTCAACAACCGCTTGTACTTACAGAGTCCAGTGCAAGTGAGGGGCCTAATGCTCAAGCACCACTGGATTCATGGTCACTCTGATCCCTTCATGTGGCTCTGTTCTCTGGTTTTAGAGACAGAAACTGTTTTTGTATATGTGAAAAAGAGAGGCAGTGTGTGTGTGTGTGTGTGTGTGTGTGTGTGTGTGTGTGTGTGTGTGGATAGGCTGATTCAGACCATTCTCTACTGCCTGCCAGGCTTGTCTGGTGCAGATCTCCTTTCCTTCTTGACATTTTATATCTACTTTTACTTATTGACAGACTGAGGCATTTATGATACTTTTTGTCAGCCTCAAGTGACAGAGTGCCATGTGGAGTGTGGCAAAATTTCAATCCCTAGGAAAGCTCCCCCACCGGAGTGTGAAAGTTCAAGAATAACTTTGAGGGTTACTGGGAGGGAAATCAGGCAAGGGGATAAGGGGATCAAAAGGTTGATTGAACAGCTAGGAACAGGGTCAGAGTGAGAGACCAGATCTTGGAAAGACTTAAGGCAGCATATGGAAACTAGTTGTTTGTTTGTTTGTTTGTTGCAAGAGAGGAAGTTAGAGAGAGAGAGAGAGAGAGAGAGGAAGGGAGAATTGATGAGCATCAACTTGTAGCTATATCATTTTAGTTGTTCATTGATTGTTTCTCAGACATGCCTTGATGGGGGGGGAACTCCAAATGAGCCAGTGACCCCTTGCTCAAGCCAGTGACCTTGGGCTCAAGTCAGCAACCTTGGTCTTTGAGCCAGCAACCTTTGGGCTCATGCCAGTGACCATGGGATCATGTAAATGATCCCACTCTTAAGCTGATGAGCCTGTGCTTGAGTCGATGAGCCTGTGCTCAAGCCAGCCACCTCAGGGTTTCAAACCTGGGACCTCAGCCTTTCAATGTCCCATGTTGATGCTCTAGCCACTCCACAACTGATCAGGTAATGTGTTTGTATTTTGAGTGTCAAGATATCTACCACTTACTCTCACATAAACTTGAACAAATTATTTATTTTTTCTATGTATCTCTAGTCTCTTTTTAAATTCTGTTTAAAATAGTAATAGTGTCACAGGGTTACTTTAACTAAATAGGTGTATAACATTGTTAATTATTTGAGACAAAACCCAGATCTTATTCTAATTCTTTTCTGTGCCTAATACAGAGGGTGGTGTAGAGTAGGCCTTTTTAAATGTTTGTTAAGTTTCCAGATTACCTTCCAGGTGACTGGATATATATGTCTATATAGATAGGTAGCTATACTGATCTATACAGACATAGACATGTAGATCAATGCATACATATGTGTATAATTATATAAATGTATCTGTATATTTTTCTATTGTCTCTTAGTTTTTGGAACTGAGATCAAGGTTAAGGCCAGAATAGCATAAATGGTACAATCCCCAGTCAGAGAGTGTAAGGCTAGAACTCCAGGATTCCTCCTAGCAGAGGCTGGGGCTGCAGGTGTGATGAGGAGACCCTAACATGTGAAGATGGGAAAGATTCAAAGAACACAACTCGACAGACTTAGACTTGTTCATTCTAAACACCATACTCACTAAAAATGCTGTTAAAACCAAAGCTTACAGTGATTTTCCTAAAGCATTTATCACTATTTGTTTTTATGCTTCTGACTGTTAAAAAATTAAAAGGCTCAGCTAATGGCTTCCTGGGAAAAGACTGCTGTTAAGTATTCAGTGAGCTTCACTAGCTCTCTGATTGGCCCTGTTTGCTCCGAGGGCACCTTTGGCAGGGGGTAATGAAGTGTTCTCGCCAACTCTCTATTTGGTTTCCAGACTTTGATGTACTTAAATGAATTTTTTGGTGTTGCCTTTGATCCAGTGAAGCCTAGAGCTGCCCTCCATTTCATGGAAGAAATGAGTTTCAAGTTCGGCCTTGATTGACAGACAGCTTGGTCAACAGCAGAGAGCACAGCACAGGCTGGAAGGAAGGATTTGGCTCCGGATAAACCAGAGTCGGAGTCACAGCTCTGCCATTTACTAAATGTGTGATGTTATGCAAGCGACTTCTTTTTAAAGCCTCAGCTTACTCATCGGTAAAATGATTAAAAGAATTGTACCTACATAATAGGGTTACTGTGACCCTTGAAAGAAGAAATATAAATAAAATAGTACAGTGCCTGGCACAGAGTATGTGCTTAACACCGTTCAGCTGTTGACATAAGGCAGAAGAAAGGGAAAGATGTACAAATAAAGATAATCATAGACTTTGGTGGGGGTGCGGATAGAGCCTGGAGACACCCTGGGTCGGTGTGTGTGGAGGGCGGGGCTCAGAGGAGTGGGGCGAAATGTGATTGGTGCAGAGGGTACGCTTGGTTAACAGTGAGCTTAAAAAGCTAGATAGTGACTTAAGCCGATATAGAACACTGTGGTAGATTTTAAAACACATTATCCTGCAAAATAATACAACATAAGTTTAGAATTTCCTTTTAGAAACTAGGAAATTCTTTTTAGACATCACTATGTGCCAGGGACCATCCTGCCGTGTTTTATCCTTTTCCAAACTCCGTGGAGTAAGAATTATTCTACCCATTTTAGTCCAGAAGCGCAGAGGTTGCTGGTTGGATCCCTGGTCAGGGCACAGTTCCATGTCCCTGTCCCTCTGTCTCTCTCTCCTTGTCTCTCTCTCTCTCTTAAAAAAAAAAAAAAAAAGAAGAAGAAGAGCCCTGGCCAGTTGGCTCAGTAGTAGAGCGTCGGCCTGGCGTGCAGAAGTCCCGGGTTCGATTCCCGGCCAGGGCACACGGGAGAAGCGCCCATTTGCTTCTCCACCCCTCCTCCTCTCTTTCCTCTCTGTCTCTCTCTTCCCCTCCAGCAGCCAAGGCTCCATTGGAGCAGAGATGGCCCGGGCGCTAGGGATGGCTCCTTGGCCTCTGCCCCAGGCACTAGAGTGGCTCTGGTCGCAATAGAGCGACGCCCCGGAGGGGCAGAGCATTGCTCCCTGGTGGGCAGAGCGTCGCCCCTGGTGGGCGTGTGCCGGGTGGATCCCGGTCTGGCGCATGTGGGAGTCTGTCTGACTGTCTCTCCCTGTTTCCAGCTTCAGAAAAAATACAAAAAAAAAAAAAAAAAAAAGAATTACTACACCCATTTTAAAGATAGTGAGGTTGTGGCTCAGAGAGATCAATAGCCCATGGTCACCTCTGAAATTGATTCACCTGTTAAGTGGAGATTAATGTCAGCGTGTGTGAGGGTAACTCGTGGGAAGGAGGTCTGAGACAACCTGTGAAAAGCACTTTCCACAGAGAAGCCATTCAACAAATACTCCCCTTGGTTCTGCCTTATATATAAAGTCTGCACTTCTGCTCTATTCTCATAACCAAGCCCCAGCTTTGCCCACCTCCGTGGACGTCTTTGATCCCTCTATGCCAGCGTCTCTGCTGTGGATAACCGCCTCAGAGCCTGACAACTTTCAGATCTCAGTATCTTCTTTGAACCTGGACTGTGGCGGTGATTGCTCCTTCTTCCAGACTTTCGGATGAACTGCTGGCCTCTGTGGGCCTGCCTGTCTGCAAGTCACCATGTTCCAGCCTCTTGCTGGGACACCAGTGGGATGGCTCCTTGACTTAACTTCCTGCCTGGAAATTCGCCCATTGCCCACCAAGTACCTGCATCAGCTTGGCCAGAGTGCCTAGGTCCTGAGGTCTATTAGTCTGATTCCCTCTTTCTCTTTCCAAGTTGCTTTTCCAACAGCAGAGCTTGTCAAATGTCAAGATGTTGGGGCTTCGTTTTCCAACTGAATCTGAGGCCTCCATGGTGTGGTCTGAGAATGTCCTCCCAGGTGGATCTGATACAACTGTTTCACAGCTGGCCCTTGGGAGACACTGATAGAGATACATCGACTACATGGTCTTTAAGGTTTAGTCAGTGAGTCCATGGTTCCCTCATGGTTAGGTCAGTTTCATGAATTATATTCAGGTCAGTATACCTTCTTTCCTAGGGCTTTTAAAGCTACTTATTCAAGAGAAAAAATATTTAATCTCTTCTCAATATTGCCTCTGACTGAACCCGTCTTAATGTCTATATGTTTTAGAAATTTTTCCCACAGGGTAACTTGGAAGCTCCCCTGCTCCTGCAGCTTGCTTTAGTATTTGCAGCTTGCTCTCATTCTAGGGCAGTTGTGAGGCAGGCTTCTTGCCGTGTTTACAGGCTGACCTCCCTTTTCTCTGGGCTGCCACTGCCTCAACCTAGTTTCAGCTTCCCTCTTAGAAATGATGATCTTCCAGCATTCAAAGTCATCTCTATCAAAGCCATTTCTTTACATTTTTGTGGTGAATAATCTGGAAACATCTGAGATTTAATGTCTTTTAAAATACTGCAAAAGATTCTTCTGTCTAAATTAAATCCTCCAGAATCATTAGTTACTGTGCTACAACTTACTGATCAATACATTAAAACCTTTGTTGATGTACTAATTTTTTAAAAAAAAATTGACTTTATAAACTTAGGATCTTGGAAACTTTTAAACATCTTCCTATAAAATTGTTTTAAAACTTTAAATATTTTTTAACATTGAAAAAAAGACTTTATTCATTTTAGACAGAGAGACAGAGAGAGAGAGAGAGAAAGAGAGAGAAATAGGGGAGGAGCAGGAAGCATCAACTCCCATATGTGCCTTGATCAGGTAATCCTAGGGTTTTGAATCCTTGACCTCAGCATTCCAGGTTGATGCTTTATCCATTGCACCACTACGGGTCAGGCCAGGCAAGAACTTTAAGTATTTGTATGTTATTTTACTTCACCTTTACATACAGCAGGGGTTGCCGTGTATGAATGCTAGTCATTTTATTCCCTTCGACCACCTGTGATTGTATACTGGAGAGAGTTTTTGTGGTAATAAAGAGTGGTTTTTGTCCCCTGCATGACAGGGGACAAAAATATGTAAACCACTGAAAAATGTAATTTTTTCTAATCATCAGTACTGTGAACAAAATATGATGGTGTGTTGTGGCAGAATGCAAGGCATTTCTCAGGCTAATCCCTGTGGCCCGAGCACAGACGGATCCCAAGGCTGCAGGCTTTTCTAGGAGAAATCAAAACAAATGGGGCTGAAGAAACAAAGTCTGATCCTCACTACACTCTATCATGCAGATACTATTATAATCTTTTTTTTTATAGATGAAAAAGTAAACAGAGACAATAAATGGGCAAAGAAAAATTATTAAGAAGAAATACAGCCTGACCAGGTGGTGGTGCAGTGGATAGAGCATTGGACTGGGATGCGGAAGGACCCAGGTTCGAGACCCCGAGGTTGCTAGTTTGAACACGGGCTCATCTGGTTTGAGCAAAAGCTCACCAGCTTGGACCCAAGGTCGCTGGCTTGAGCAAGGGGTTACTCGGTCTGCTGAAGGCCTGCGTTCAAGGCACATATGAGAATGAGAAAGCAATCAATGAACAACAAAGTTGTAGCAACAAAAAAACTGATGATTGATGCTTCTCATCTCTCTCCATTCCTGTCTGTCTGTCCCTATATATTCCTCTCTCTGACTCTCTCTCTGTCTTTGTAAAAAACAACAACAAAAAACAAAAAAAAAAGAAGAAATACAAGCAGTTAATAAGTATTTGGAATTGGTCAAATGCACAAGTAATGAAATAAACATACTAGTAATTAAAAGGATAACATTTAAAATTATAATTAGGTACCATTTTCAATCAATCAACTTGCAAAGATTAAAAAAAATAAGACTAAGTTGTTGTTGGTGATGGTGATATATATATGATCCTCTCATTTGCTTCTGAGAAAAAGGGTATTTGGTACAACTTTTACCTATAGGAGTAGCTCCTAAGGAAATACCGGAAAAGCACATAAAGATTACTACACCAGATGTTAATTGCAGTACTAGTGATAAAACCCCCAAATTGGAAACAACCTACATGTCTGACAGTAAGAAATTATTTCCATATATGGAACCATTGTATAGTAATTAAAATGATGTTCATGAAATGATGTTTATTAGTGATATGGGGAAATGATTATTAAAATAGTAAATGAAAAAAAAAGGCCAAAAGTTGAATATATGATATGATGGAATTTTGGTGACAGAACCACCTGAGGTCCAAATGGACATATACATGAGAGGATCTCATATATGTGTAATTAATTATAGTTAGTCATTTTCTCTTGTTAATCTGTCTCATGTCTACTTCATGCAAAGGAAGAAGCAGTGACAAGATTTATTATAAAATTGTTGCATGTGTAGATACATTTCATTTTATTCTTTCAGAAATGACCCTTCAGTGAAAGACTTTTATTACTATTCTAGTGCCCTTGTAACATAATAGCAGTCCTACTCCTAAATTAGAGAAACGAAGTTGGGGCTGTGGGAAACCCAACATGGTCACTTGTTTCTTCTCAACTCCCTGACAAACCCCATTTTTAAAATTTTGTATTTCTTTATCCACCACAGTGCATTTAAACTGGGCTTCTTTTAACTGCCACTTAGTATGGCTTATCAATATGTTCTTGTTGTTGTGTGTAAGTTTTCTGGATGGGTTGAAGCCTTCCCCTGCTACAGGGCTGATGCTCTCACAGTGGCAAAGAAACTGTTAGAAAATGTGTTTCCCGCTTGGGGTATATCTTCCACAATCTCTAGTGATTGAAACACCTGTTTCACTGAACAGATCATATAAGTCTTAAGGGGAAGCCTTGCAAACTTCTGTGTGTGTGTGTGTGTGTGTGTGTGTGTGTGTGTGTGTGTGTGTGTGACAGAAACAGAGAGAGACAGAGAGAGGGAGAGAGGGACAGATAGGAACAGACAAATAGAAAGGGAGAGAGCTGAGAAGCATCAATTCTTTGTTGCAGCACCTTAGTTGTTCATTGATTGCCCTCCCACATGTGCCTTGATTGGGGTTGGGGTTGGGGACTACAGCAGACTGAGTGACCCCTTGCTCAAGCCAGTGACCTTGGGGCCTCAAATCTGGGTCCTCTGCATCCCAGTCTGATGCTCTATCCACTGTGCCACCGCCTGGTCAGGCCCTTGCAAACTTCTTGGAATTATCAAAGACCTTATCACCCTCAATTATCAGGCAAGTTTGAAAGAACTAATGAAAAAACTAGATTAAGCAGGACAAGTCTTAATTACCTGGGACTAAATAAACTGATGAGGATGGTTACAATTTTTGTTTGAAACATTTTGGGTTCTTTAATTTTTCTCCCCAGACCTAAGGAAACCTTTTCTCTTTAACTATGACTTACAGCAGTTTGGTAAATTACACCTTTGTGAGCAGAATGGAAACATTTATCTTTTTATCCGCACTTGATCCCTTCAGAATTCAGAAATCCTGAGTATTCTTATTTTCATGGCAATACTGTTATTTGTATAAGTTCAATAAGAATCTGTTCTCTTTATAACAGGTCACAACTGGAAACTGGTTATACCACTAAGGCTTTGACTGCAATGTCATATTTGAGAGAAACACGCATAGATTTAGAATCACCAGACAACTTTAAGGAATTAAGATTGATGTATGGGAGCCAAAAACCCTCTTTGAAATATCAGCCTGGTCCCTTGCTTATAGGGTACCAGTAGCCTTACCAGGTGAGTAAAGAAGGTCACTTCCTAGCATGTACAGGTACCTCAAGATATTTTGGGTACCCAGAGAATAGAGGCACTCACCCAAAGCTATAGGTATTTCAGGCAGAGTCTGATGCCAAGTCCTTGCCTTGGCTTTTCTGGTCTCAAGAGGCCCTAAATTTAAAGTTCAATCTGGAGATTCCTTATGAAAAATTCCAGCAAAGCAGATTTTAAAAAGCCTATATAATTAATTGCTATTCTTGTATGTATTCAAATAACAGACCAAGTTCACTAGTAAATTATTTTGCAAGTAGATTAGCCTTAATTTGGCTATCTGTGTTAAAAAAAATGAAGGTGATTTTAAATAGAAAATTATGTTTCAGTAATATATCTTTGTGGATATTAGTTTTTGTGCAGTTCATTATCTTTTTTTTTTTTCTTTTAAGTCAGTGACAAGGAAAATTTAATGAGAAAATCATAAAGGAACTTTCAGGCAACTAAGACTGGGTCAGTTTGAACTCGGGGTCACAAAACATGTTGGTCCTATTACTTGACTGTTTGGAAAGTGAGTTCAGCTTTTAAAAAGAAAGCCATAGGGGTAAGGAGGAAAATGAAGTGGCCACCTGGTAGAGTCCGCGGCTATTATAAACTGCCAAGCTCACTCTCCCTTAGGTTAGGGCTGCTTGCTCATGCTTACAATGTAGGAAGCACAAAGTGATTTTCAGTGTGGGTAGTGGCATCATTGTAGAAAGGGTCTTGAAGAGTAACACAGAATTGGAATTTGGCTTTGGCAAATGCATGACAGGAAGAGGGACCTTTTCTCACTCTTTCATTCTGCTGTAGCCAGTGCCACATTATATGCCCTTTAGAGAGATATCCATCTTGAAACAGCCCAGACAATTCTCGCCACTGATGGGATGCTCTGGCTGTGGTACCATACTTTTCGCTCCATAAGACACACTTTTTTTCCCCCAAAAGTGGAGGGGAAAATGCCCGAGCATCTTACTGAGTGAATGTTCATATTTTTTAGGTGCTTTGGGGTGCTGCGCCGGTAAACATATGTAGAATTAGCACCAGCTGGAGAGTAATCATACCCGCCACGGTGGCCTGCTGAACCCCAGCATCTGCTGAGTGATCTCCTGGTTCCAGTTTCCACAGTTGCATGCAACGCAGGAGGGAAGGTGAGCAACGTTGTGTGGATGCATTCATCTGGCATCTTCCAGGGCAGACATGAGAGATGCGCTGCTGTGGTGGAGGGCTGCGCTGCAGCTGCTGTAGCTCTGTGTGAAGTGCTGACGTCACTTGTTGCCAGCCTAATAGCATTTCATTGGCCGGCTGGCTGGCAGATAGGGGAGGGGCCAAGGGTGTGAGGCATGTGCAGTGAGCTGGGAAGCCAGTGTGAGCACAGGCAAAACAGTGGCAGACAGAGCAGGCTATGCTGCTCATCTCCATCAGTTTATTCCAGCTGTAATCCAGGTAGTTTACCTATGTTAGTGACATTAGAGTAAAAAATAACTGGATTTTCCCTAGTGCAGCAGCAGGCGTATCCTGAATTAAAGAAGAACAACAACCTGAATGGCCAGTCCTAGAGTCAAAGGAAAGTGATACCAGTGGTTGTGAGCAACTGAGCTTCTTAAATTCTGACACTAGCGATGATGAGTTCCTAGGGTTCCCAGATAACTAGAAGAGTATTTGAAGATTAAAGTCTCTTCTCATTTGTTAATAACAGTGCTAATGGTTGTTAATACTGCTGTTGAGTTTACATTGTTGAAATATTATTGTGGTATATTTCATTAAATATTTTAACACACCATTTGATTCAGAGTATTTTTTTTCTTATTTTCTTACTTAAAACCTTAGGTGCGTCTTATGGTCAGGTGCATCTTATGGAGTGAAAAATATGGTAATTCTGTCCAGGCAGCTCCAAGTCGGGCAGGGGGAGGTCACTCCTCCACAGTGATAGATGCCTTCTTTGATGCATCTATCTGGAGAGAAGCTCATAGCTGTGCAGGGGCTTGGGGGAGAACTCTCCAGGAGGAACAAAAATGTCAAGTATAACACAGATGTCTTCATAGGTTCATTTACCGATTTGTTTTGCCCAGATCTGGGTTTGGGCACTGATAGATGCACTCCTAGGATTGGCAATGGGGTTAAGTTGCACATTCAGGCTCTTTATCACCACGGGGTCTTTCCATTCATTACAGTTTTCCCAGGAAAAGCTACTGAGGTGGAATGGCTGTTTCAGGAAGACCTTTGCAAGGGTTGAAGCAAGCAGCAAGCCCAGGGCGAGCAGCAGCAGAGCCTGCATCAGGGGCTTCACTGCAAAGGGTGTTGTCTTTTGAGGTTTTGTTTCTACCTGTAAACTGGATTAGATTTTGAATTCTTGTAGTTTCTTCAAATATCTGGCTATGACTCTCCAAACTAATGTTTCTAATTATTCTCCCATCTTTTGACTTTGAATCACTGAGAATTAAAAATGGTATTATCCAAATCTGTGCAAGATAGTACGAGATAAATTGATATAAACTTCAGAGAAATCACAACAGCTCATATATGGACCATCTTTGTGTCTGGTTCCATAAGATCACCAGACATTGAAATTGCAATCTATAATTGTCACTGCTCTTTTTTCAACCTATATGAAGGTGCTTCAAGCAAGACAGCTAGAAATATTCTTGACTGCCTGCCTTCAGAACTGAGAAATCAAGATTAAACTATGCTCCAATGATCACCATTGTTCTTTTTTCTCTCTCTCTCTCCTGTGTGGCCCCCTACCCCCGAGATGCCTCTTATTAAATACCTGATTGCTTGCACCAGAGGCCTAACTTTGGGAGCCCACCTGCTTTACCACCTCTCGAAATGAGACACACTGATTAACTAAAATGACTTGTTTTCAAGACTGAGACTGGTTTAATGAGATATGCAACAATTTATCAACTTAACTTCTGGAATATAAAACTTCTCAGGAAGTTTCAAAGGAGGGACTGCAGGGGTTCAGAATAGGCTTCCCCAAGATGTGCCACTTTGATATATAAATTATTTTGAGTTGAAGGCAATCTAGATTCTGCAGGCTTATAAAAAACTTTTATCTCTCTCTTAAAAAATTTAAATTAGAGGCCTTGCCCATAATGAGCTTTTACCAGAAACAACATTTTATGACCCACTTATAAGGCAAGGCTAATGTCTAATTACTGAACAGCTGCTCTACTTATCGCCCTGAGAATGACCTTCCTCCCCTCTGAAGCTTCAAGGTGTCTTACCTCATTCTTAGCTTGAGATGCCAATCATAGTGTTTCCAAACTGCTCCTGTATATGAGGTTCCTGTACATATGTACGCAATTGCATTTGGTCACTTTCTCTTGTAGATCTGTCTCATGTCTACTGGAGTATTAGACCAGCTGAAAGAACCTAGCAGGGTGGGTAGAGGAAAGTTTCTTCCTCTCCCACAACCCCTCACTCTTCATACGTTTCTTCATCATTTACATTTTGAGAAGATATATTGAACATTTATTATTCATATAATTTAAAATAAAGTCATTAAAGTAAAGAATGATTAGTAGTAGACAATTATCTTTCTGGGCCAGAGGCAGAGAATGGTGACTTGATGTCATGGGTGATTCTCTACCAGTGTCTCCCACCAGAATACAGGCACACACTGAAATCTGCTTCACTTGGGAGAGACAAAAAAATATGATATGCAGAACTGCAGCTGGTAAAAAAAAAACGCAAGTTCTGTATACCAGGTTTATTATCTACTCCTCAGTAATTTCTTTAACTTTAAACTTCAGAATGAACTCTTTTTTCTGTTCTCGAAAACAATTTTTTATACTATCTCTTTCCCTCAGTTTACATTTTAATGTATAGTTGATTTATGACACCGTAAGATTCTTTATCATAGATGCTAAAATACATGAAAATCATTTGTGAAGTTTTTTATAGATGAATAAAAAGCAATGCCCCTGAGATGTTTCTTGTATGTAGTATATCTATAAAATTAAATTTAGAAAATAATAACAAGAAAATTTATTTCTCCCAGTTGTACATATAGTTGATTTTCTTTCTTTCATTTCTGAAAAAAAATGCCAGGGTAAAAGGAAGATAGAAAGAAAATCAAGTTTGTGATAATATGCTATAAGAAACTAATACATTCTGATCCTTTACTCAAAGTTGTCCTTCCTGGTCTGACCCAAAACCCTCAGGACCCTATAACTTTACACTGTTCTCTATGGACATTAAAAAGGAGGTTCTGAAATGTTGCCAGTAAGTGGACTGCTCTGTTCAACAAGACAATTTGACCTATTCTGTTTCCCCTTCAATGCTATCTGCCTCTTAATTCTTCTTTCCAACAAAGAGCTTCTTCACAAAACCATCTAAAGAGGAAACAGAATGGCTGTTTGTAAAGCCAGTAGCCAGGGCCACCATCGCAGCAGCCTGGCCCATGCAGGTTCGCATTGAATTTGGACAGTCGGTAAAGAAACAACGGAGCCAAAAGCTAATGGGCCATCATCTTTAATCCTAGCTTGCACCTGGCGGGCAAGTAAAAATGCACACTGGGCTCCAAAACCCACTCATTCAGTGCTCACAAAGCTACTGACTTATCCGAGTTTCCTAGAATCAAAGGTTTCTAGCTCACCAGATTTATTCACCTCTGTTCCCCATCTCCTTCCTTCTCTCAGCACAAACTCTGCACAAACTGGCTTCTCACTCAGCACTCCACCATCTTGACTGCTTCTCCTGGTCTCCTCCACGTGGCCTTTCTCTGCTCTCCTCTCTAATGCTAATCTCAGGAACTGAGAGAGCAAGCTCCCGTTCTGCCCCCATTTTATAGTGTAGAAATCAAAATCTTTAATCCAATATACAAATAAGGAAGTTTCTGATGCAAAGTCACTTATCTGAGGCATAATTGGATTCCTTATGAGAGTGCACCACCCCACATCAAAATGGGTGGGAAAGGCTTAGTCCCAAAACCAAGCCCCAGGCTACAAGGATCCTGCCTGCCCACAGCCCACCCTCAACACACATTAATACAATCACGCCCATCCCAAGCAATCACCTGGGCAACTGGCTTCCACATGGGCAGCACCATCTTTAACAAAGTGAGCATAATATATATTTATCTGCCCAACACAGTGGCTACACATAGGTTAATAAAGCATACATTTTAGATATGATTGTTTTCAGGGCATTATCAGAACTGTATGGTTGATGCCACAAAAGTTCAATGGGAACTGCTTCGGAACAGCTTATAACTGATTTTTTTTATGGCCACTGGACTAGAGTGCTATTCTGTGCTTAGAGCCAGGTATGACTATATTATGCCAGGTTTAGCCTAACAGATATCTGCATAAATGACATTGGGGACTCACTCTCTACTCTCTAAATGTGAAAGAAGTCATAAACAGAAAAATTAGATTATTAAGTATTCACTATATAAGCTACCTATCTGTTCTAGTAAATTAGTCATTCACAAACTTTAGAATATATAAAGGTCAGCAGGGGACCTTATTAAAAATGTAAATTTCCAGCTCTGCTTTCAGTAATTCTGACTGAGTAGGCCTAGGATGTCTTCTTACCTGTGCCTCAGCTGATTCTTACACAGGTAGTCAGTGGAGTCCGCAAGCAAGCACAGCATTAAAGAACAGAAACTGCTTGGGACAGGGAGACACCATTCAGACATCGCAATATTTTGACTTAAAGGTCTATCTGTAATTTCCAAACATTTTTTTCTGTTTTGACCCTCTTCATATGTATGTACTCTTCTACCATTACCTCATTACATAGGAATTTGAAAGCAATGGGATGAGAGAGTGGGAAATATGTGCGACTATGTGGTGGGGAGGAGGCTGTCACACACTGTAGTCTCCAGGGGGGCATGTGGAAAGCCCTCCCAGATTTTGATACTATTTTCTCTATTTCCCATTCCACTCAACAATATGTAATTCTTACCTTGGAGAAAAGCAATGTCTCCTGATGGAGAATTTCTGAGTGTGAGAATTTGATTAACACTCAAAGCACCATGGGACTTGCACTGTGGGTAAGTAGTAGGTAAGGCCTCAATCTTGGGAATATTTCTTCCCTTTGAGGGCAGACAGAGATAATCTGGTCCCTTCTCCATGAAGTCTTCCTCTCCAAACCAGTCTTCCTTTTATCTGAGTCAGAGGGGGGGGGGGGTGGGGTCCTGCCTAAGGTTGTACAGGTTGAGCATGTGGTCCCAAAGGGTGAGAATAGCTGGAATCCAATCTAGATTACACTCACCAAGCTGCTGTTAGTCATGACAAGGGCTGTGTATGGCCGGAAGACAGGGAAATTTTAAAAATCCACACTAGGTCTCTGCTAGTTGGGATCCTGCCAGGTGGCATACCCAAGGATCTTTCAGTCTTAACCCCCTCCTTGAATTCAGTAAACTGGATATTGGGGTGATATAAAGAGAGAAACTTGAATAAAATTTGAAAAAAAACTTTGTTCTAATGCTGCACACTTTAACAGTTGAAAATCCCTGCTTTTCTGATAATAATTAGACCCCATAAAGAAACTACCCCTATGCCCTCCTCTAGGCTATGCTCATCTAGCCATTGGAAAAACAAATTCTTAAGTCAGTGATGCATTAGTCCCTTGTGTCCTGCCAATCCTCTTAGTAGCCAATTTCTGGCTTATCAGCTAGACGTGTTTAATGCTTGAGGCCAGGTACTGCAGTGTCTTTTAATTGGCCAGTTGAAGAGAGCTTTACTGCATGCAGTGTCTCATCAGTGTACAAACTACATCAATTCCAAGTTGAAAAATGCTTCAGAGGCATTACAACATTTGTATTAGAAGGGATGCCTTCATACATACTACTCATTCAAGAGCTCAGCAGAAGGATGAGGGTATCAGGAGGGTATTACAGTTCATTAGCTACCTAATAGTTCAAGTTCCTAATGGAGTTCTCCCAGGTTGACCATTTACTGTGCTTTCACTATATGACCAGGCATGCGCTGGGCAACTCACGTGAATCCACCTCAATCTTCACTCTCTATGAGCTAAAGATCAGTCTCAATTTTCAGTTGAGAGACTTGAGGTACAGAGAACTAGAATAACTTGTGTGAAGTCACACATCTTATTGAAAATCAAAATGTAACTAAAAAGCTAGGGGAGGGCCTGACCTGTGGTGACGCAGTGGATCAAGCATCAACCTGGAACGCTGAGGTCGCCAGTTCAAAACCCTGGGCTTGCCTGGTCAAGGCACATAGGGGAGTTGATGCTTCCTGCTCCTCCCTTCTCTCTCTCTCTCTCTTCTCTCTGAAATGAATAAAATAAATTAAGTCTTAAAAAAAACAACTAGGGGAGAAAAAGTGCTTTAGTGAGAAAGTAGGCAGTAATGCAACGCTTCATTTTGAGGACAGATACTTATTTGGAAACAGTATATTTTTCTATCTGAGTCATCTGCTGGGTCAGCAGATCAGTGCTACAGTACTATTTGCTGAGTTTAGAAATGATTTTATTTTATTGGTCTCATTTTATTCTTTAATCCTTTACAACTTGAAGCCTGCCCTTGCCAGAATGGAGATTTCAGACATAAAGTTATTTCCACTTCTTTTCCTCTTCTGTCAAATCCAACAAATATTAGTGACCACTCTTTTTCTTTCCAGAAAGACATATTTTGTGAGTATAGGATTAAAAAATAAAGCCAATGGATTAGTGTAGTGCAAGCCTTGACATTTAATTTTTTTGTAATGTGAGTGCTTGACTTAAGTTTTGAGGCATCCATTTCAAAGATGACATCACTTCAAAGGTGGCTATCTTCAATAAACACATTTCCAGCCACTACAAGAGAGAGAGAGTACAAGCCACCTCCTCCCCTACTGAGGGTCTTTTTAAAAAAATTTTTTTTTTTTTTTTATAGAGAGAGACTCAGAGAGAGGGATAGATAGGGACAGACAGACAGGAACGGAGAGAGATAAGGAGCATCAATCATCAGTTTTTTGTTGCGACACCTTAGTTGTTCATTGATTGCTTTCTCATATGTGCCTTGACCGTGTGGCTATAGCAGACCAAGTGACCCCTTGCTGGAGCCAGCAACCTTGGGTCCAAGCTGGTGAGCTTCGCTCAAACCAGATGAGCCCGCGCTTAAGCTGGCGACCTCAGGGTCTGGAACCTGGGTCCTCCACGTCCCAGTCCGATGCTCTATCCACTGCGCCACTGCCTGGTCAGACTGAGGGTCCTTTTTTGTACAGATCTTGGTTGATTTCAGTAACTGATCATTTGGGCTACTACAATAGTTTGTTTTCTTTTCCTGCACTTTAAATTCCTACTCTATGTTTTGAATTAATCAATAAAGAATGAGTTCTCAAAACCTTGGCCCTCCTGCTCGACCCCAATGAAATCGGCCCCCACGGGCATGCGCTCTTTCTCTACCTGAGGGCTCCGCCTTGCTGTGTCTCCCCAGGTGCTCCAGGCCTTGTAAATAAACCTGTATCTTTTCAAATTTTCCTGAGGGTTAGTGTAGAAGAGCATTTTGCAATCATAAGAATTATAAGGGCTGGTCCAGGCACAACATTGGTATTGATAGGCTCAGATCAGCACAAAACAATTAGCCCAAGTCAAGTATCTCTGGGTCAATGGCTCACAACCTTGGCTGCATATTAGAATTGTAGGGATAGCTCTGGAAAATCCCACGCACTGGCCACCTGCCAACTTGCTAAGTTAGCATCTCTGAGGAAGGGACCAGGGACCAAAACCAGTACCTGTGGGTATGACCAGGCACCAGTGTTTTTAAAGCTTCCTGTATTTCACAGGTGATGCAGTCGGACTTCTGTGAGCAGAGGAAGCAACTGTGTTGTTAAAATGCAGACTCTGGTGCAGCAGGCCTGTGTGGGCACCAAGAGTCTCCTTTCTAACAAGTTTCCAAGAGATGCTGCTTCTGTTGCTCTGGCATTTTGGGGATAGAGGCTCTAGATTAGTGGTTCTCAAAGTATGGCCCCTGGATCTGCAGCACCAGTATCACCAGGGAGCTTGTTAGGAATGCAAATTCTCAGGCCTCACCCTGAAGCTCCTGATCAGTAACTCAGGGCTTATAGCCCAGCAGCCTGGTTTAATGTGCCCTCCTAATGATTCTGATGCACAGTAAAGTTTGAGACCCTCTGCTAGATTAATACTATAGTTTCCAGTTTACTTTGATGTCAGGCTTTTGAGAGGCAAGAACGAGGGATTCCCTTGCTAATCTAAAGTTATGGAGAGGGCTTACTACAAGGATATTTGTGGAAATGAGAGATCAGTTTTTATGAGAACCCAGGAAAAGTTGCACAACCAGAGTTTATGTGATCCACCACTGTGGTGCAGCTAGGCATCCCAGGACTTGGGATGTGGTCTGGGAGCAGGAAGTGTGATTCATGAGCTGGAATGCCTGACCAGGCTGACTCATTGCTTGCTCAACTGCAGGAGTTCATGGTTTCTTCCTCTAAAGCAGTGGTAGTCAACCTGGTCCCTACTGCCCACTAGTGGGCGTTCCAGCTTTCATGGTGGGTGGTAGCGGAGCAACCAAAGTATAAATAAAAAGATACATTTAACTATAATAAGTTATTTTATAAAGATTTATTCTGCCAAACTTAGCAAAAATCTGACATGAAGTACTTGGTAAGTAATTATTATTATATGCTTTAACTTGCTGTAACTCTGCTTTATAAATTTTATAAAGTAAAGTTACTCCCCTACTTTATAAATCACCATTACTGTGAAAACTATGGGCTGTTAGAAAATTTTACTACTAACAGAGATACAAAAGTGGGTGGTAGGTATAAAAAGGTTGACTACCCCTGCTCTAGTGCCTCACTGTTATCAAGATTCTATAATTCTGTCTGCCTACTGCAGAGTGGCTTAGCTGGAGTCCTAGAATAAGGCTACTTGAATTAGAATTCTGGCTTATTATTTGTATAATCTTGAGAACTTTACTTAACCTTTCTTAGCCTCAGTTTTCTTGTCTGAAAAATGAGAATACTAATTGTATCATAGACTTGTTGTAGGATTAAATGAGATAAGGGGTATAGAATGTTTAGAGGATTTCCTGGGACCCAGTAACTACTCAGAAAATAAAGTGGTTATTATTGTCTTTGTTTTATGCTTCTAGTTTAGGCATGGCCAACATATGGCTCGCGTGCCAGATCTGGCCCGTGTAATGAGTTTATGCAGCCCGTGATTAAATTTTTTTTTTTTTCTGAAGCTGGAAACGGGGAGGCAGTCAGACAGACTCCCGCATTCACCCAACTGGGATCCACCCGGCACGCCCACCAGGGTGTGATGTTCTGCCCATTTGGGGCATCGCTCTGTTGCGACCAGAGCCAGTCTAGGGCCTGAGGCAGAGGCCACAGAGCCATCCCCAGCGCCCGGGCCATCTTTGCTCCAATGGAGCCTCAGCTGCGGGAGGGGAAGATAGAGACAGAGAGGAAGGAGAGGGGGAGGGGTGGAGAAGCAGATGGGCGCTTCTCCTGTGTGCCCTGGCCGGGAATCGAACCCGGGACTTCCACACACCAGGCCGACGCTCTACCACTGAGCCAAACGGCCAGGGCCCCGTGATTAAATTTTTAATATTCTCCACTACTTTAAAATCTCAGCTACTCAGAAGCAGAAGTGTCTTTGATTATTGGAAATCGAGATATTTAAGAAGATAGTGATATGCGGAGAAGAATTCCACGTGTGACTAATTGAGGGTTAATTTCCAATAAACTCATCGAATGGATTCACGATACTTCTTTATTTTTTAAAAAAAATCCATTATAAAGATTTACAACTTTTGTACTTGTCTGTACTCGATGTGAAATCCACATTCTTTTAGGCGGAGTTTGCCAGTGCACACCCAAGGTCAAACAATTTGTTATTTTTGTGGTCAAGGGTGCTGAATCAAGTGGCATTGTAGCATAGACAATATCTGCAGTTGATAACTGAAAACATGTCCAGGCTGTTTGTAAAACGAAATAATTGTTTTATATGTGATATAACCCCTTCAACCTCATTCTATTAATTAAATATTGTTTCAATTGATTGCGATACAGTTTGGATATCTATACGGTATGTAATTATATTTTTATTAAAATAATATTGTATACTGTATATTAAAATTTTTTTCACTCACTTTTATTCATAAACAAATTAAATAACAAAATTTTGTTTACTTAAACAAATTTTTTTGTATTTAACATTTTTTAATTTTAATATTTCATCTGGCCCATGAAAAAGTTTTTTTTCTAATCTGGCCCGGGGGCAAAAACTGTTGGCCATGCCTGTTCTAGTTACATCCACCACAGCTGACTCTTAATCTAAACCTTGAGTTCAAATGTTTGAGAAAGAGACACAGATTGCTGTGGTGAGTCATGATGTGGTTACTGGCTAAGTTCTCCCCCACTAAGCATCTGTGGACATCTTGTGTGCCTGCTGTTTGGAGGTTGGATGCTTTCCTCTGGTCCATGACATTTCACTTACTTGAGCAGATTCATTTTCAAGGGAGGAAGGAAACGTGGGAGATACAGCACCACCAGCAGGACACCCTGGGGCTAGTTCAAGGCAGTGTGAACTTCTACATGACTTATTCTCTTAGGTTGGCCCAAGCAGTCTAACCATTTACTGATGACATTCATGTTCTATTCCAGGATTTGGAAACATATTTTTACATGAATTGAGTAAACTTTAACTTAGCACCTGGCTAAGAAGTGAAGACCCTGCCATACTAGTGCTGTTACTTCTGCCACCTCTGTCTGGAATGGTATGATTACCAAAGCTGGGACTTTAAATGAAGGGAGGACATGCTGCTCATTGACAAAGCAAAGAGGATGCCAACCTAAGAATAAAAACTAGACATTCAAAAATGTCATCTTCTTTCTACCTTCTTTTAAAATAAATGCCTTTGTCATTGTTTAGACTCAGAGAAAACAGGAGCCAATATTGGTCATTTAGAGACACTTGTTGGCTGGTTTCCTACAGCGAAGCTGCTGGATTAATGTGCTTATATGTGTGGACTTTGTAGTTCACAAATATCTGTTACCAGACAGAGGACCTGTCCTTTTGAGTCTGCCTAGGGTCAGCGGTAATACGTGGGATCTTGACTTCATGCATAAAAAATTTTATAACAAGAATCCAGGTGATTTTAAGAGAAAGTTTGTTAAAACTGGGGACAGCAAAACAAAGAAGGGCCTAGAATAGGAGAAGCAACAGGAGAACCGAGGCAGGGCTGCCATGGCTCTCTAAAACACTTATAGGAAAGAAATGAGCAAAAAAAGGGGGCCTTGGAGACAGGATCAGTGGGTTATCCTGGGATGAGCTGCTGCTACCCACTGCTCCTCTGCTAGCAAGTCTTGTGAAGACCATTAAAATTTAGGAGATGCACACCTGTTGGTTGAGGGAGAAGGGAAGTGTAGGAAGAGAGGAAGGGAAAGGCTCCAGGTGTGCTCCCGGGCATGAGAGGGTATGCTGACTTTTTTGTTTTGAAGGTTTTTTAAAGATCGGGGGTTTAGGGATGGTTTCAGGGGAGGATTCCAATAGAATATTCATCAGGTGTGACCCCCTCCCCCAAGAGCCTCAGTGATGGGCCAGCCAACCTCAGGGAAGGGGGTGCCATCAGTTACCAGGTGATGATGGGGTTGTCATGCACCTAGGCCTGGAACCAAAACACAATTGAGGCCTAGATGTTATTTCTAAGGAGGTGACATTCTGCACCTGGCTGTAAATTATTCGGCTGTTCCCCATTCTATTTGCCAAGGGATTTTCCTAGCTTGTTACTATCCTGTCTGAGTATTAAGAGCAGTTTTGTGATGACTCCTCCACAGACAAGACAGTCATTATTCGACTAAGTGGTAGCTGCCAGCTCTTTCCCTATTTACTAATTCTGAGTAATGACATATAGCATGCCGAGTGTGAGATGCTTCCTTTTGTAGTTTTGAATTTGTCTGATAGTATTCCATTGTTGATCATTTAAACTCTCTGTTTTCTTTTCTTTTCTCTTTTTTTCTTTGTAGGAAAGCAGAGAGAAAAGTAAAATAATAATTATGATGAAAACTCATAATGATCTGAGGTCACCCCATGGTTCCCCTTCCTCCCAGCTGCATCCTGCAAGCATTAGTTTCCTTATCAGAGGATTTTAGACCTGGAAGAGCTAGCTGGCTGGTTCAATGTCTGATTTGAAGAATCAGAGTATATACAGATCTCTTTGAAAGGAAAAATCTTCTTGCAGGTTGTCAGCATTACTTCATATCACTCTTTATTATAAAATTTCTTAAATAGGTAAAAATGTAAAAGTAGATAATACATGTTTTATACAATCATAAAAATGACAAATTATATATATATATATATAAACTACAACCTAAAATTTCATATTAATGACATTAAAGAGCAAATAGTGAATTAAACTTAAATTTCTAAAGCTGGATGTGTTAACTGTATTAATAGAAAGATGTACTGGCATAATGTTATACTCATGACTGTTTTCTCTATATTTTAGGCATTGCCAATCATTATTGAAATTGTAGTCATTTTCATAATCATTATTTTGTTATTTTAACAATGAAGTCACATTAAACCATAAATGGGTTGGTCAATTTAGAATGTAAACTCCCCACACTGAAAAAAAAGGTATTTTTTTAAACAAAAGAATGCTTATTGTATACTTATTGCCAACATAAATACAGCACTTGATTTCTATAGCAAAGGCACTTGGATGTTTAGCTTTTCAGCAATCACGTGCCATAGAATGACTCAATTCTCCCACCCCTTTTCTATGTGTAAATTGCATCCTTTGACCTTGGCTGGACACATGCCTGGTTGTAAATAAAAACACATAGGCAGCCACTGGAACCTTGTATTTGTCCGGATAACATAAGTTATGTTCGCAATCATAGTCATATTTAGATTATCATCAAAATAAAAAACACAAAATTACTTTCTCATAGACTTTTTGGATTTTGGAAAATCTAAGGACCTTGGATGACAAGTTAAGACACATCGGTCTAGATACTGCCTAAATTTATCCCATTTAATTTGCACAGAAATCCTGTGAGGTACATACTACCATCACCCCAACTTTACAGATGAGGCTCTGATGGGGCAAGGTTAAGGAATCTGCCCAGCATGACACAGACATTAGGAGAGGAACCAGGATTTTATCCGGGTCCACCTGTTTCTGAATTATTTCTCTTCAAGAACTCTCGACCGACCTCAGAAATTCGGTCCAGCACCCTCAGCGAATTAGGCAGTAGGTGTGATCAATGAGCAAATGAGAGCTTGTGCCTATTCTTTTTAAAGTTTCTTGAACTGTAGGCAAAAGTGGCTACCATAAGTAGAATTAATGTAGTATCCATTTTGTGGGGCAAAAATGTCCATTTTAATGAGAACTCATTAACTGTACACATAATTTTTCTCAGAATCAGTCCTAAAGATATTCAGGCCTAATCTGGACATTTTAGGTCCACTCACTGGGCCAGTGCCAGACTGTATGAAAACGACTGTCAGTGCCTCAGAGGCTGGCATCTGTTCATTCATTTACTCACCAACTCATTGTGCAGAATAGCTGGCTACCCCTCTGGGTATTCTGTCGGTGTAAAAAAAAAATTTACAGATCCTGGTCTTCTCATTTACAGATCAAAAATTTTGCTCCTAGTTTCCTCATTTCACCAAGTGGAGGACAGCAATTTGCAATAGTGTGGTAAAAAAAAAAAGCACTGACTAATTCTGGCATCAGAAATTCTGGGTGGAAGTCCTATTTCTATTGCTATGTGACCTTAGGCAAGACACTTATCTTCCCTAGCACACCTTTCCCATTTTTATAATGAGAATACCTATACTGATGACAAATTTACATGTTTATTGTGATGGGTCTGTATAACAGCATCAAAGACTTTAACGCATTTTCTTTTTTTTTTTTTTTTTTTTTCTGTAGCTGGAAACGGGGAGAGACAGTCAGACAGACTCCCGCATGCGCACGACCGGGATCCACCCAGCACGCCCACCAGGGGCGACATTCTGCCCACCAGGGGGCGATGCTCTGCCCCTCCGGGGCGTCACTCTGCCGCGACCAGAGCCACTCTAGCGCCTGGGGCAGAGTCCAAGGAGCCATCCCCAGCGCCCGGGCCATCCCTGCTCCAATGGAGCCTTGGCTGCGGGAGGGGAAGAGAGAGACAGAGAGGAAGGAGGGGTGGGTGGAGAAGCAAATGGGCGCTTCTCCTATGTGCCCTGGCCGGGAATCAAACCCGGGTCCCCCGCATGCCAGGCCGAAGCTCTACCGCTGAGCCAACCGGCCAGGGCCAAGACTTTAACGCATTTTCAACAGAGAACCAGGTCCCCCAAACACTTACAGAGTAACTGTTAAGTGTCAAGATCCGTGTTGGCACTGGGAATACAAATATTAGATATAGCCTTGATCTTAATGGTCTTATAGTCTAGAAAGATTGACTGACATTAAAAAAAAATCATGATAAGATATGCATCATTACAGAAACATGTGCAAAAGAGACAGTACTCAAAGTGCCTTGAAGTGGGACAGTTTGCTTCATAGAGCAGAGACATGAATTTATCCTTTAGTTATCAATAAAAACCATAGCAACAAAAAGCAACGTGATATTCTTGGGGTTAGGTCAATGAGTCGGGGCATCATAAGAGGTGAGTACCACTAGGTCCCAGGGAACAAGGTATGTTCTCTGGTTCTATTCTTGTGCCATAATTAACACAGTCATAATATCCACCCATGCTATTTCCTTTCTACCCAGAATTGTAGACAGTAATTACTTTGTGCCAGTTTAGAATGCACTTTGAGGATGAAAAACATCAAAGAAAATTGCCATTTAATTGGCCTTTCTTGCTTTTTATGCATTTGGGTGGCATGACCATCTCTGAGAACTGCAGGGGCACCTCGACACCGTGCATCCTCTTGCTCCCCGGGAGAGGGGGCCTGTCCCTTAGGCAGGCCCCTGATTTCCTCTCAATATGTCATTTGGCCACTGCATTGTTGCTCTTTTGTTGGCCCACTTAGGCCTCCAGCGCTATAATATACTTGGCCACATTTTTTATAAACAATAAGAAACTTTACTTCCATAGTTCTTCAAGGAAACAAGTCACTGCCATTTCCTCTACTGAGGTCAATGCCTGCAGCAGGGGGTGCATTAACCTGTCCATCTGCCTTATTGAATTGAACAGGATGTTTGCCATTTTTCACCCCAGCCCCCATTGTCATTATCACCTTGTGACTTTTGTGGAGAACACAGTTCCTGTTACACTATTCTATAAATTCAATCAAACCGTGACTCAGGCAATGCTGATATCTCCCGACTGACATTTTCAACAAGTGCTCCTAACTGTATGGATAAAACAGCATTATCCAGAGATCTAATGAAGTGCTGCTGGAGCCTATAGTATTCTCAGTCCGCTGCCTTCAACCTCAGGGAACAATTACAATACCTGTGTATTGAGACGATAAAGAAAGGAAGTGAGAATCATAAATTCTGTGGGCCTTTTGGGTTGGGTTTAATTGCAACATGATTTCACATTCTACTTCACCACCAAAGGCCCTCTTACAAATCACTTTCCTGGTCTTATTTTGGGAATGTGCAGGTAGTTTCCCCAGAGGGTGATCTGCGAAGGGGAGGGACCACACTTAGAAGGTAACACGTTGGCACACTAGAAAAAGAGAGAATTCATATATTTTTATTTAAAACATAAAAGTATATATTTATTTAATATATAACAAAAAGAATAAATTAGAATTTTGCTCTATGCAATAAACAAAAGGAGTTGTGCTCTCATTGGTCTACATGCCATATGGTCAAGTTTCCATGAGGGAGGAAGGGGGGGGGTTTGCACTTCTGGCAACATTCATTGGTTTCCTTCTATCATCTTGTGTCCTTTTGCATTTTATGTGAGTTTGGTTAAGTGGATGAGGGTCCTAACAGATTTCTGTAATAAAAATAATACTAGGTAATAATTCAAGATCAGTGGCAGAGCTTGATACATCTGAAATGTATCTTCCCTATTCTCCCAACTCCAATTCATATGTTGAAATCTTAACTCCCCATATCCCAGAATGTGACCTTATACTGAGTTAAAATGATGAACTTAACATCATTACGATGTACCCTGATCCAATAAGACTGGTGTCCCTATAAAAAGAGACATGTACAGGACACAGAGAAATATACATGGACCCAGATAAATATACAAAGGGAAGAAGATAATATGAAGAAAAAAGGGAGAAAATGACCCTTTACCAGCCAAGAATGGTAGTCCGGAGCAGATCCTTTCCTCACAGCCTTGAGAGGGAACCAACCTGCTGACACCTTGATTGATGTCAGATATTTAGCTTTGAGAACACTGAGAAAAAACTTTTTGTTGTGTAAATCACTTCTGTAGTATTTTATTACCAGCCCTAGCAGACTAATACAGAATTACATCCAGTTTCATCAGCAATGGACCTCCATCATTATATGCCTTGAGGTATTACTTAATGATAGTGTGAAGACATTAAGTCTAGAAAGACATTTAAAACTAAGCTTTCAACACATGAAGGCAACCCAAAAGTTCACAAACAATGAAATGTATTCAATCACGCTCTCACTAAACTATTAGTAGTTTTTTTTTTGTTTTGTTTTTATAGGGACAGAGAGAGAGTCAGAGAGAGGGATAGACAGGGACAGACAGACAGGAACGGAGAGAGATGAGAAGCATCAATCATCAGTTTTTCGTTGTGAGACCTTAGTTGTTCAGTGATTGCTTTCTTATATGTGCCTTGACTGTGGGCCTTCAGCAGACCAAATAACCCCTTGCTCGAGCCAGTGACTTTGAGTCCAAGCTGGTGAGCTTTGCTCAAACCAGATGAGCCTGCATTCAAGCTGGCGACCTTGGGGTCTCAAACCTGGGTCTTCTGCATCCCAGTCCGATGCTCTATCCACTGCGTCACTGCCTAGTCAGGCACTATTAGTAGTTTTTTAGGAGAGACAGAAAGGCTTTTTCATACTATTAATTAATTAAGAATTAAAAAAAATAGTGATGCTTATTTTATTTCAGTTTAATGTTTTCTTATGGTAAAATTGGTATACAACATTATATATATTTTATGTGTACAATGTTACAATTTACTGTTTGTATACACCAGGGGTCCCCAAACTTTTTACATAGGGGGCCAGTTCTCTGTCCCTCAGACCGTTGGAGGGCCGGACTATTAAAAAAACTATGAACAAATCCCTATGCACACTGCACATATCTTATTTTTAAGTAAAAAAACAAAACGGGAACAAATACAATATTTAAAATAAAGAACAAGTAAATTTCAATCAACAAACTGACCAGTATTTCAATGGGAACTATGCTCCTCTCACCGACCACCGATGAAAGAGGTGCCCCTTCCGGAAGTGCGGAGGGGGCTGGATAAATGGCCTCAGGGGGCTGCATGTGGACCGCGGGCCGTAGTTTGGGGACCCCTGCTGTAAATGATCCGATGTTATCATTTCTTATGGCTGAGTAGTATTCCATAGTGTATATGTGCCACATCTTCTTTATCCAGTCATCTATTGACGGGCTTTTTGGTTGTTTCCATGTCCTGGCCACTGTGAACAATGCTGCAATAAACATGGGGCTGCATGTGTCTTTACGTATCAATGTTTCTGAGTTTTGGGGGCATATACCCCGTAGAGGGATTGCTGGGTCATAAGGTAGTTCTATTTTCAGTTTTTTGAGGAACCACCATACTTTCTTCCATAATGGTTGTACTACTTTACATTCCCACCAACAGTGAATGAGGGTTCCTTTTTTTTCACAGCCTCTCCAACATTTTCTATTACCTGTCTTGTTAATAACAGCTAATCGAACAGGTGTGAGGTGGTATCTCATTGCCGTTTTGATTTGCATTTCTCTAATAACTAAAGATGAGCATCTTTTCATATATCTGTTGGCCATTTGTATTTCTTCCTGATAGAAGTGTCTGTTCATGTCCTCATCCCATTTTTTTATTGGATTGTTTGTTTGTTTGTTGTTGAGTTTTATGAGTTCTTTGTATATTTTGGATATTAAGCCCTTATCTGAACAGTTGTTTGAAAATATCACTTCCCATTTAGTTGGCTGTCTGTTTATTTTGTTATCAGTTTCTCTTGCTGAGCAAAAACTTCTTAGTCTGATGTAGTCCCATTCATTAATTTTTGCCTTCACTTCTCTTGCCTTTGAAGTCAAATTCATAAAATGCTCTTTAAAACCCAGGTCCATGAGTTTAGTACCTATGTCTTCTTCTATGTACTTTATTGTTTCAGGTCTTATGTTTACAAGAACTAGATAAAATGGAGAGCCAGGGATGGGAGCACTGCTAGTGAATTTAAAAAGTGAAGTAAAACCTCCCCAAAATGCCACAAACATAAGTTTGAGTCCCAGATAAGATCATTTGTTCGTTACTGAGGATTGAATGAGAAGAGACGTAAAGGAGAAAGGAAGAAACTAATATAGAGGGAGAAAAGAGAGAGAGAGAGAGAGAGAGAGAGAGAGAGAGAGAGGGTTTTGGAATGCAACCCTCATAGAGAGAAAGGAAGAGGAAAGAAAAGATATTGAGAGATGTAACACTTATGGGTAGTGTAGTTGAAGGAAAGGAGAGAGTATGACCGGCAGAGCATTAAACGACCAAATTGGAGGAAGAAAAAAAAAATCAAGAATGAAGATAAGAGAAACAAACGAACAAATATAATAAAATAGGATAGGTTATAAAGTCTGTGGATTATTCTTGATTTTGAGAGGTTATCTTCTTGCTTTTTCTTTTCTCTCCCTCTTCCTGGTCGGTGACTCTGTACCCCAGGTCTGCCCCTGTAGCACGCTCAGGTAGAGGTTTGCAGTTGATAAGTCTCTATGGCGATGTCATGTATTGAGCTTCAGTCTCATTGGCAGTCGAGGCTCATTAGCATTTGTAGGCTCCAACAGTGAGAGAGTCCGTGTTCCTGGAGCCTCTCTCCTAGTCTTTCCTTCCTCAATTAGTAGCCTGAGAATCCAGCTATGGGGTTGCTGCTGCCTCTGCCTGGATAGTTAGAGCTGACAACTCCCCACTCTATTCCCACTCAGCACAGGGCTCTGGGTAAGGCTCAGTCAGAGCTGCTAGCATAATCAGGCGGGGCTTCCGCCACACAAAGACCTCTGGCTCTGCCACTCTGTCCAGTAACATGGGTGGGCGGGCGCCCACTCCCGGGGCACTCGGAGGAATCTCTCACTCACTATCTGCATGCGCAGACCAGGATATCAGGCCAGCAGTCTCACCCTCTGAGTGAAACCCCCGCCTGCACGGAAAAGCTCCAGCGTTAGAATTTAGCTCTCTCTCCATTCCCGTGCGCGGCTTTTTCAGGGTGCTGGGGTGGCCCGAGGTTCTGCTTTCAGCCCACACAAAGGCCCCTGACTCTCCCTCTCTGTGGGATAACACGGGTTCCCACTCCCAGGCCTTGTTTTTTTTGTATTTTTCTGAAGCTGGAAACAGGGAGAGACAGACAGACTCCCGCATGCGCCCGACCGGGATCCACCTGGCACACTCACCAGGGGTGACGCTCTGCCCACCAGGGGGTGATGCTCTGCCCTTCCGGGGCATCGCTCTACCGTGACCAGAGCCACTCTAGCGCCTGGGGCAGAGGCCAAGGAACCATCCCCAGAGCCCGGGCCATCTTTGCTCCAATGGAGCCTTGGCTGCAGGAGGGGAAGAGAGAGACAGAGAGGAAGGGGGGGGGGGTGGAGAAGCAAATGAGCGCTTCTCCTATGTGCCCTGGCCGGGAATCGAACCCAGGTCTCCTGCACGCCAGGCCGACGCTGTACCGCTGAGTCAACCGGCCAGGGCCTCCCGGGCCTTTTGAAGGAATCTCTTGCCCACTATCTGCGCGTGCCAACCAGGAGATTGGGGCGAATGGCTGCACCACTTATCTTTCTTTATCTGGGTTTGGCGCGAGTGTTAGCTTGTATTGCCTGGGTTGCCACAGTCACAGTTTTTCCTCGGCTTGGATCTCCATGCCAAAGCCTGGTTCGGCCGTTTGTGCTGCGGCCTGGATCTATTCACCCCCTTTGCCAGCTTCAGTTTCTATATTTAGGTTAGTGAGGAAGGCAGAGCATTTCTTACTCCCTATTTCCTTTGGGGTTTGATTATATAGTTAGCCAATTTTTCGCTTGACCATACCTTCGGGTGTATTGCCGAACATCTGGAGGCTCCAAGGATAGATTTTTCTGTTTCTTGTTGAAGATCTTGTTGAGTTTTGGGGGAGATTTATTGGTATCGCTTCCTACTGTGCCAATACTCTGACGTCATCTCACCATATTATGCCTTCTTGATCCACTCATCTATTGATGGGCAATATCTTGGCTATTGCAAATAATGTGCAATAAACATAGGGGTGCATATATCTTTTTTTTGACATATATCTTTTTGAATAAGTGTTTTTGTATTCTTTGAATAAAAACCCAGAAATAGTTTGTTTTTATGGTAATTCTATTCTTAATTTTAAAGGAATTTTCATACTGTTTTCTATAATGGCTATACCAATTTATATTCTTATCAGAAGTGTATCAGGATTTTCTTTTTTCCACATCATTTTCAGCATTTATTTCTTGCCCTTTTGATAGTAGCCATTCTAATAAGTGGGAGGTGATATCTCATTGTGGTTTTAGTTTGCATTTCCCTGATAATTAGTGACATTTTTATCTTTTCATGTGCGTACCGGTCATCTGTATGACTTCTTTGGAAAAATCTCTGTTTAGATCTTGTGCCCATTTTTTTTTTTTTTATATAATTTTATTTTTTTAATGGGGTGACATCAATAAATCAGGATACATATATTCAAAGATAACAAGTCCAGGTTATCTTGTCGTTCAATTATGTTGCATACCCACCACCCAAAGTCAGATTGTCCTCTGTCACCTTCTATCTTGTTTTCTTTGTGCCCCTCCCTACCCCCTATCCCTCTCCCATTCCCCCCTCCCCCCCGTAACCACCACACTCTTATGAATGTCTCTTAGTTTCACTATTATGTCCCACCTACGTATGGAATAATACAGTTCCTGTTTTTTCTGATTTACTTATTTCGCTTCGTATCATGTTATCAAGATCCCACCATTTTGCTGTAAATGTTCCGATGTCATCATTTCTTATGGCTGAGTAGTATTCCATAGTGTATATGTGCCACATCTTCTTTATCCAGTCATCTATTGATGGGCTTTTTGGTTGTTTCCATGTCCTGGCCACTGTGAACAATGCTGCAATAAACATGGGGCTGCATGTGTCTTTACGTATCAATGTTTCTGAGTTTTGGGGATATATACCCAGTAGAGGGATTGCTGGGTCATAAGGTAGTTCTATTTTCAGTTTTTTGAGGAACCACCATACTTTCTTCCATAATGGTTGTACTACTTTACATTCCCACCAACAGTGTATGAGGGTTCCTTTTTCTCCACAGCCTCTCCAACATTTGCTGTTACCTGACTTGCTAATAACAGCTAATCGAACAGGTGTGAGGTGGTATCTCATTGCCGTTTTGATTTGCATTTCTCTAATAGCTAAAGAAGATGAGCATCTTTTCATATATCTGTTGGCCATTTGTATTTCTTCCTGGGAGAAGTGTCTGTTCATATCCTCTTCCCATTTTTTTATTGGATTGTTTGTTTGTTTGTTGTTGAGTTTTATGAGTTCTTTGTATATTTTGGATATTAGGCCCTTATCTGAGCTGTCGTTTGAAAAAATCATTTCCCATTTAGTTGGCTTTCTGTTTATTTTGTTATCAGTTTCTCTTGCTGAGCAAAAACTTCTTAGTCTGATGTAGTCCCATTCATTAATTTTTGCCTTCACTTCTCTTGCCATTGGAGTCAAATTCATAAAATGCTCTTTAAAACCCAGGTCCCTGAGTTGAGTACCTATGTCTTCTTCTATGTACTTAATTGTTTCAGGTCTTATGTTTAGATCTTTGATCCATTTTGAGTTAATTTTTGTACAGGGGGAGAGACTGTAGTCCAGTTTCATTCTTTTGCATGTGGCTTTCCAGTTTTCCCAGCACCATTTATTGAAGAGGCTTTCTTTTCTCCATTGTGTGTTGTTGGCCCCTTTATCAAAAATTATTTGACTATATATATGTGGTTTTATTTCTGGACTTTCTATTCTGTTCCATTGGTCTGAGTGTCTATTTTTCTGCCAATACCATGCTGTTTTGATTGTCGTGGCCCTATAATAGAGTTTGAAGTCAGGTATTGAAATGCCCCCAGCTTCATTCTTTTTCTTTAGGATTGCATTGGCTATTCGGGGTTTTTTATAGTTCCATATAAATCTGATGATTTTTTGCTCTATTTCTTTAAAAAATGTCATTGGAAGTTTGATGGGAATTGCATTAAATTTGTATATTGCTTTGGGTAATATAGCCATCTTGATTATATTTATTCTATCCTAGCCAAGAACAAGGTATATTCTTCCATCTCATTATATCTTTTTCGATTTCCCTTAACAATGGTTTATAGTTTTCATTATATAAGTCCTTTACATTCTTTGTTATGTTTATTCCTAAGTATTTTATTTTTTTTGTTGCAATCGTGAAGGGGATTATTCTTTTGAGTTCCTTCTCAGTTGTTTCATTGTTGGCATATAGAAAGGCTATTGACTTCTGTATGTTAATTTTGTATCCTGCGACCTTACTGTATTGGCTTATTGTTTCTAGTAGTCTTTTTGTGGATTCTTTGGGGTTTTCGATGTATAGGATCATATCATCTGCAAAAAGTGATACCTTTACTTCTTCTTTTCCGATATGGATGCCTTTTATTTCTTTGTCTTGTCTGATTGCTCTGGCTAGAACCTCTAGTACCACATTAAATAAGAGTGGAGAGAGTGGACAACCCTGTCTTGTTCCTGATTTAAGGGGGAAAGCCTTCAGTTTAGTGCCATTTAATATGATGTTAGCTGATGGTTTATCATATATGGCCTTTATCATGTTGAGATATTTTCCTTCTATACCCATTTTGTTGAGAGTCTTA
Organism: Saccopteryx leptura; assembly: GCF_036850995.1. Classification (NCBI taxonomy): domain Eukaryota; kingdom Metazoa; phylum Chordata; class Mammalia; order Chiroptera; family Emballonuridae; genus Saccopteryx; species Saccopteryx leptura. The sequence continues at coordinate 94,981,495 of NC_089508.1, forward strand.
AACATAAAATTGTGTTGTATTTTATCGAAAGCCTTTTCTGCGTCTATTGATAAGATCATGTGGTTTTTGTTCTTTGTTTTGTTGATATGGTGTATTACATTAACCGTTTTACGTATGTTGAACCATCCTTGAGATTCTGGGATGAATCCCACTTGATCATGATGTATTATTTTTTTAATATGTTGTTGTATTCGATTTGCTAGTATTTTGTTTAGTATTTTAGCATCTGTATTCATTAGAGATATTGGTCTGTAGTTTTCTTTTTTTGTGTCATCCTTGCCTGGTTTTGGTATGAGGGTTATGTTGGCTTCGTAAAATGTGTTTGGAAGTATTGCTTCTTCTTCAATTTTTTGGAAGACTTTGAGTGAATAGGAACCAAGTCTTCTTTGAATGTTTGATAAAATTCGCTGGTATAGCCGTCAGGGCCTGGACTTTAATTTTTGGGGAGGTTTTTAATGGTTTTTTCTATTTCTTCTCTACTGATAGGTCTGTTTAGGCTTTCTGCTTCTTCTTGACTCAGTCTAGGAAGGTTGTATTTTTCTAGGAATTTATCCATTTCTTCTAGGTTGTTGAATTTAGTAGCATAAAGTTTTTCATAGTATTCTGCAATAATTCTTTGTATATCTACGGTGTCCGTGGTGATTTCTCCTCTTTCATTTTCGATTTTGTTTATATGAGTTCTTTCTCTTTTTTCCTTGGTAAGTCTTGCCAAGGGTTTGTCAATTTTGTTGACCTTTTCAAAGAACCAGCTCCTTGTTCTATTAATTTTTTCTATAGTTTTTCTGTTCTCTAATTCATTTATTTCTGCTCTGATTTTTATTATCTCCTTTCTTCGGCTGGTTTTGGGTTGTCTTTGTTCTTCTTTTTCTAGTTCCTTAAGGTGTGAAGTTAAGTGGTTCACTTGGGCTCTCTCTTGTTTGTTCATATATGCCTGAAGTGATATGAACTTCCCTCTTATCACTGCTTTTGCTGCATCCCATAGATTCTGATATGTCGTATTGTCATTTTCATTAGTCTGTATATATCTTTTGATCTCTGCACTTATTTCTTCTTTGACCCATTCATTTTTTTAAAGTATGTTGTTTAGTTTCCACATTTTTGGGGGATTTTTTTCCTCTTTTTTGCAGTTGAATTCTAGTTTCAAGGCTTTATGATCAGAAAATATGCTTGGTACAACTTCAATTTTTCTGAATTTGCTGATGTTGTTTTTGTGGCCCAACATATGGTCAATTCTTGAGAATGATCCATGTACACTGGAGAAAAATGTATACTCAGTCACTTTGGGATGAAATGTCCTGTAGATGTCTATCATATCCAGATGCTCTAGTGTTTTGTTTAAGGCCACTATGTCTTTGTTGATTCTCTGTTTGGATGACCGATCTAGAGCCGTCAGCGGTGTATTGAGGTCTCCAAGTATGATTGTATTTTTGTCAGTTTTTGTTTTAAGATCAATAAGTAGCTGTCTTATATATTTTGGTGCTCCTTGGTTTGGTGCATATATATTAAGAATTGTTATGTCTTCTTGATTCAGTGTCCCCTTAGCCATTATGAAATGGCCATTTTTGTCTCTGAGTACTTTTCCTGTCTTGTAGTCAGCATTATCCGATATGAGTATTGCTACACCTGCTTTTTTTGGATGTTATTTGCTTGGAGTATTGTTTTCTAGCCTTTCACTTTGAATTTGTTTTTATCCTTGTTACTTAGATGAGTTTCCTGTAGGCAGCATACAGTTGGATTTTCTTTTTTAATCCATTCTGCTACTCTGTGCCTTTTTATTGGTGAGTTTAATCCATTTACATTTAGTGTAATTATTGATACTTGTGAGTTCCCTATTGCCATTTTATATCTTGCTTTCTGTTAGTTTTGTGTCTTGTTTGATCCTTCTCTTTTGTTTTTCTATCTTTTGTTTTTATTTGGTTGTATTCCATACATCTTTCCACTGTTGCTATCTTTTTTATCTCATGTGCTTCTGTGGTGGTTTTTTCAATGGTGGTTACCTTTGAATAATGAAAAGGGTCCCTACCCTGTTCATTGTAGCGAACTATTTTGTGAGTACTTTTGCACTCCATCGTCCTTTGCTACTGTTAATCTCCATCTTCTCCCCCTCTTTCTTTTTGTTGTTGTCACAGTTTAAATTTGGTTTTATTGTGTTCTTCTTGGAGCTTTTACTTGTGGCTCTGTTTTTTTTTGTTCTTTTTATCTGATTGGAGAACCCCCTTTAGTAATTCCTGGAGTGGGGGTTTTCTGATGATAAATTCCCTCATCTTTTCTGTATCTGTGAATGTTTTTATTTCTCCTTCATATTTGAAGGATAGCTTTGATGGGTATAGTATTCGTGGCTGAAAGTTCCTCTCTTTCAGGACTTTAAATATTGGGGTCCACTCTCTTCTAGCTTGTAGAGTTTCTGCTGAGAAATCTGATGATAATCTAATGGGCCTTCCTTTATATGTTGTACTCTTCTTTTCCCTGGCTGCCTTGAGAATTTTTTCTTTGCTGTTGGTTTGTGTCAATTTCATTATGATATGCCTTGGAGTAGGTTTGTTGGGGTTAAGAAAACTCGGTGTTCTGTTTGCTTCTTGAACTTGAAGCTTTAGTTCTTTCCACAGGCTTGGGAAGTTCTCATCTATTATTTGTTTGAGTATATTCTCCATTCCATTTTCTCTCTCTTCTCCCTCTGATATACCTATTATTCTTATGTTATTCTTTTTGATGGAGTCCGATAATTCTTGTAGGGCTACCTCATTTTTTTTAATTTTTGAGTCTCTTTCTTCTTCTCTCTGTTGTGCCTCAAGTTGCTTGTCTTCTATTTCACTAATCCTCTCTTCTATCTGACCTGTTCTATTAGCTAAGCTTGTTAGTTCGTTTTTCAGCTCATGAATTGAGTTTTTCATCTCTGTTTGATTTGTTTTTATAGTTTCAATTTCCTTGGACATATATTCTTTGTGTTCATTGAGTTGTTTTCTGAGCTCCCTAAATTGCCTTTCTGTGTTTTCTTGTATATCTCGGAGGATTTTTAGGATTTCTATCTTGAATTCTCTGTCATTTAGCTCCAACGTTTCCAATATATTAAATTTTTTCTCCATAGATTTTTCCTCATCTAGCTGTGTTACCTCTCTTTCTTTTGTATCCATGATATTCGATTTTCTCTTCCTTAATGGCATCTGAGGGTGGTTTTGTTGATCATATTAATGAGATTTAATAAAGAATAAAAAGTTTAAAAAAACAATAAAAAAAATCGAAAAGAGTTGTTTTTTTTAAAAAAAATTAATAATGAAATAAAGAAAAATAAAATAAAATAAAAATTAAAAAAAAAAAAAAAAAAAAAGGAAATTATTCCCCCCCTCCTCTTTTCCTCTCCTCTCCTTTCCCCTCTTTCTTGATAAAATCTTGTGGTGGACTGTGAATTATAACAAACAATGCCTGTGATGGAGGGCCTGAATTGGGGAAAAGTAATAAAGGGGCAAAAAAAAAAAAAAAAAAAAAGAAAGAAAAAAGAAAAAAAAGAGCGTATGGACCCACAAAAAGCAAATAAGGAAAAAATTTGGGTCAAGAATAAAATGATTTGCTTTTAGGTGTTGGTTGTCTAAGAGTTATGATGAGAGGATTAAGAGGAAAACGGAAAAATGGGGGGACAAATTAAAAAATTACTATTGTATTTAGTGGAACAAGAACTAGATAATATGGAGAGCCAGGGATGGGAGCACTGCTAGTGAGTTAAAAAGGTGAAGTAAAAAACCCCCAAAATGCCACAAACATAAGTTTGAGTCCCAGATAAGATAATTTGTTTGTTATTGAGATTTGAATGAGAGGAGATGTAAAGGAAAAAGGAAGAAACTAATATAGAGGGAGAAAAGAAAGAGAGAGAGAGAAGAAAAAAAAAGAGGGAACCACTAAAAGAAGAAAAAAGAAAGGAGAGAGAGAGAGAGAGAGTTAAGGGTTTTGGAGTGCAACCCTCATAGAGAGAAAGGAAGAGAAGAGAAAAGATAATGGGAGATGTAACACTTATGGGTAGTGTAGTTCAAGGAGAGGAGAGAGTAAGACCGGTAGAGAGTTAATCGGCCAAATTGGAGGAGGAAAAAAAAAGTATCAAGAATGAAGATAAGAGAAACAAACAAACAAATATAATAAAATGGGCTAGGTTATAAAGTCTGCAGATTATTCTTGATTTTGAGAGGTTATCTTCTTGCTTTTTCTTTTCTCTCCCTCTTCCTGGTCGGTGACTCTGTACCCCGGGTTTTGCCCCTTTGGCACGCTCAGGTGGAGGTTTGCAGTTGATAAGTCTCTATGGCAATGTCATGTATTGTGCTTTAGTCTCGTTGGCAGTCGAGGCTATTAGCATTGATAGGCTCCGACAGTGAGAGAGTCCGTGTTCCTGGAGCCTTTCTCCTAGTCTTTCCTTCCTCAATTAGTAGCCTGATAATCCAGCTATGTGGTTGCTGCTGCCTCTGCCTGGATAGTAAGAGGCTCAAAGAGCTGGCAACTCCCCACTCTATTTCCACTCAGCACAGGGCTCTGGGTAAGGCTCAGTCAGTCAGAGCTGCTAGCATAATCAGGCGGGCTTTCCACCCACTCACAGACCTCTGGCTCTGCCTCTCTGTCCGGTAACACAAGCGGGTGCCCACTTCTGGGGCGCTTGGAGAAAACTCTCACTCACTGGCTGCGCGCGCAGACCAGGATATCCGGCCAGCAGTCTCACGCTCTGAGTGAAACCCCCGACCGCAGGGAAAAGTTGCAGCGTTGGAATTGAGTCTCGCTCCGTCCCCGTGCGCGGCTTTTGCAAGGCGCTGGGGCGGCCCGAGATTCCGCTTTGGCCCACACAAAGGCCCCTGACTCTGCTCCTCTGTGCGATGACACGGGCACGCACTGCCGAGGCACTCGGAGGAATCGCTCACTCCTTATCTGCACGCGCAAACCAGGATATGAGGCCGGCCGCTTTCCCTCTGAGTGAAACACCCTCGGCAAGGAAAATCTCCACCATTGGAATTAGTTCTCACTCCCTCCCGTGCGTGGCTTTCCCAGGGCGCTGGGGCTGCCCAGAGACTCTGCCCTCGGCCCACAGAAAGGCCTCTGACCCTGCCTCTCCGTGGGGCAACACGGGCACTGACTCCCGGGGCCTAGGAAGAAATCTCTCGCCCACTAACTGCGCACCAACCAGGAGACCGGGTAAAATGGCCGCGCTGCTTGTCTTTCTTTGTTTGGGTTTGGCGCGAGTGTTAGTTTGTATTGCCCGGGTTGCCACAGGATCAGATTTTCCTCGGCTTGGATCTCCGTGCCACAGCCTGGTTCGGCCGTTTGTATTCACCCCCTTTGCCCGCCTCAGTTTCTATATTCACAGTTACCAGAGAAAGCTGCCCTGTTTAGGTTAGTGAGGAAGGCGGAGCATTTCTTACTCCCTATTTCCTTCGGGGTTTGGTTATATATTTAGCCAATTTTTCACTCAATCATACCTTTGGGTGTATTGCGAAGCATCTGGAAGCTCCAAGTATAGGTTTTTCTGTTTCTGGTTGAAGATCTTGTTGAGTTTTGGGGGAGATTTATCGGTATCGCTTCCTACCCCGCCATTACTCTGACGTCATCCCTGTGCCCATTTTTTAATTCAAGTTTGTTTTTATGTTGTTGAGTTGTGTTAGTTCTTTGTATATTTTGGATATTAATCTCTTATCAGATGTGTGATTTGCAATTATCTCCTTGAATTCAGTAGGTTGCCTTTTCGTTTTGTTGATGGTTTTCTTTCTTGTGTGCAGAGATTTTCAGTTTGATGTAGTCCCATTTGTTTATTTTTGCTTTTTGTTTCCCTTGCCTTTGGAGTCATATATGAAAAAATAAACAAAAAAAGCATTGCTTAGACTTACATCAAGGAGCTTACCACCTATGCTGTCTTCTAGGAATTTTATAGCTTCAGGTTTATTATCCATTCTTTAATTCATTTTGACTTATTTTTTTATGTATAATATATGATAATAGTCTAGTTTTATTCTTTTGCATGTGGATACCCAGTTTCCCCGACACCATTTATTGATGAGACTGTCCTTCCCCATAGTATGATCTTGGCTCTTTTGTTGTAAGTTAATTGTAGTATATGTGTGAGTTTATTCTGTGATCTCTAGTCTGTTTCATTGATCCTGTGTGTCTGTTTATATGCCAATACCATACTGTTCTGATTACTAAAGCTTTGTAGTATAGCTTGAAAACAGGGACTAAATTATTTTTCTCTGTTTTATTATATAGTTAATATGATAATATGTATAGTATATATAATTCACAAACAAATAAATATAGGTGAATGCAAAATGCATTTTATTGATGGGATATACAACTAAAACAGTTTAGAGAGCATTGGCCATGGTAATGTGACTTAGATTCTTCTTTTCTAAATCTAGATACTTTAGGTCCTTTAGATCTAGCTTTAAGACATGATAAAACAAATTTTCCTATTTTTTTTATTATTAAGTGGGAGGTAGGGAGGCAGAGAGACAGATGCCTGCATGTGCCCAACTGGGATCCACCTGGCAAGCCCACTATAGGGTAATTTTCTGCATATCTGTGGCGTTGCTCTGTTGCTTTGCAACTGAGATATTTTAGCGCCTGAGGCCAGGCCATGGAGCCATCCTCAGTGCCTGGCCAACTTGCTTGAATCATTCAAGCCAAAGCTGCAGGAGGGGGGGAGAGAGAGAGAGAGAGAGAGAGAGAGAGAGAGAGAGAGAGAGAAATAGAGAAGTAGGGAGAAACAGAGAAGCAGATGGTCTCTTCTCCTGTGTGCCCTGACCAGGAATCGAACCTGAGACTTCCACACACTGGGCTGATGCTCTACCACTGAGCCATCTGGCCAGGGCCTATAGAGGAAATTTTCAAGGCAATCTTAAAGTAACCAAAGTTTTATTCTAAGAGAAGAGAGTTTATAAATTGTGTGTCTCATATTTTACTGTGAAAATTTAAATAAAAAGACTTTCTTGATTAGTTTCAGGATTTAAAGATAGTTTCTAAAACAGGGATCAGGAACCTTTTTGGCTGAGAGAGCCATGAATGCCACATATTTTAAAATGTAATTCCGTGAGAGCCACACAATATGTTTAACACTAAATACAAGTAAATGTGTGCATTTTATGTAAGACCAACACTTTTAAAGTATAATAAGTTTCTAAATTCTTTTTAATAATGTTATTATTCTGTTACTAACCAATGATGAATAAAGTACTTCTTACAATTAATGTGACTTCTCCTGCTGCATGGTTTTGCTGATGGCTTTGTAGTCTGGTTGATATGTGGTGAGGTTAAGCTTCATGAAGGCATTGAGACTTCCATCTGTTAAACGTGATTGTAGGTTGATCTTAACGTTCTTTAGATGTGAGAAAGACTGCTCACATGCATACGTGGAGCCACACATTGTCAGTACAGCAATACTCACATGCTGCAGTGTGTGGTAGGTGACAGGAAGTGCGTTCCAAGTTTTGACAATCAGCTGGTCTGCGGGTTGAAGTTTTTTCATTTCTCCCCACTTGTGTTTGCTCTCCAACTCTGCTCGCTGTCGTGCAAGTCTTTTCAAATCTTCATTCAGTGACTTGAACTTATTCACCCACATGTCTGAGGCCTTCAGGTCAGCAGCTTGTAGCTCAAAATCTTTGACAGAGACACCGGGGATGGAACTCAGGTCGGCGCTGTCCACTGCACACTCGTGTGAATGGGTGATGAACTTAAAAAGATTAGTGCACTCACAAAATTCTCCAAAGTGCACTTTGAATGACTGTAGGAGATTAGATGTGAAGCCTACTAGCTGCTGGAGATCAAGATGTTGAGTAGGGTCACTTGCTGTGCATGCATCTTTAAACTCTCCCAGTTTTTCAAAGTGTAGTAAATGACCTGTTTCAATGTTGGCGATGAAGAGTTCCAGCTTGTTTTCAAATGCAAACACTGCTTGTTGAAGGGATAAGACTGTATTTCCAACGCCTTGCATTTTCACATTGAGCTGGTTCAGATGTTCACTCATGTCCATGAGATAGTAGAACTTCAGGAGCCACTCAGTGTTAGCAAACTCAGGATGCTTGATGTTTTTCATTTCAAAAAAGTTCGAATTTTGCTCAGACAAGCCGCAAAATGTCTGAACACCACCCCTCTTGACAACCAACACACATTGCTGTGCAGAAGCAGACCAGGATAATTATTCCCATCTTTATCCAGCTTGTTTTAAACTGATGATCATTTAAAGTTCAGGCAACAATAAAGTTGACCACCCGAATGACCAACGACATCACCTCACCAAGCTGCTCACCACACATCTGAGCACAAAATGCCTCCTGATGTAGGATGCAATGAAAACTTAGGTTGGGTCTCTTTTCATGTTCACGAAGAAGCACTACAAATCTTCTGTTTTTCCTCACCATGCACAGAGCACCATCAGTACACACCGAAATAAGTTTATCCATTGGTAGATATTTTTCTTTAGCGAACTTAGTGAAAGACTTGAATAAATCCTTCCTTCTTGTTGTCTCTTTCATAGGCAAAACAGCAAGACTTTCCTCATGTAGTGTGTCACCGACAGCATACCTTGCAATCACGCTGAACTAGGATAAATGGCTTACGTCTGTTGACTCATCCAAAGCGAGAGAAAAGAATGGTGCTGCATTTATGTTCTTCACTTGTGTTGCCTCAATTTAATTTGCCATCATGATGGTATGATCATGAACAGTTTTTGCTGACAGAGGCATTTCTTTTATTCATTTGATTATCTTGTCTTTATCAGAAAAGTCGTCAAAAAGTTTATTGGCAACATCAAGCATGAATGTTTTGGCATACTCCCCATCTGTAAATGGCTTTCTGTTTCTCACAATTGCTAAAACACTAGCAAAGCTAGCCAAATTCCAGTCACTTGTTGGGTCCAAACATGGAGTTGCTGCTGACTAGCTTGCACTCTGCATAGTAGCTCTTGACTTGCGTTCTTCCTGCTGTCCCCCCGCTGGATATTTCAATGCAAATGTAGTATGGCGTGTGTCAAAGTGCCGCTTTATATTTGACTGTTTCATCGATGCAATTTTATCATTGCATATTACATACACTGCAGAGCCTGCTCTCTCCACAAAGGCAATTTCCTCTGTCCATTCCTGCTGAAAAGTATGATACTCCTTATCTTGTTTTTTAGCCACCTTCTTTGTCAAAAGGGTTTCTGCGATTAGCTAGCTGACTACTTGATTAAAAGGAGAGAAGTTTACTTCCTGACCTCACAATGACCCATGTAAGTTACGCACTACCCAATAAAAATTTGGTGTTGTCCTAGAGGACAACTGTGATTGGCTCTAGCCACCGGCAACCATGAACATGAGCGGTAGGAAATGAATGGATTGTAATACATGAGAATGTTTTATATTTTTAACGTTAGTATTTTTTTCATTAAAGATTTGTCTGCAAGCCAGATGCAGCGTCAAAAGAGCCACATCTGGCTCACGAGCCATAGGTTCCTGACCCTTGGTCTAAAATTACTTAAGTGTGTTTTTAAATTAAAGCTAATTTTATTAGTTTTTCTTAACATTTGTTTTGTATTCAATACCATTGTTAAAATTCTCATGATGACATGAAAATCAGGCACAGCTATAAAAAGTTGCCAAAGGTCCTCACCCATCCATTTATTTGGAAGTTTTTTTTCTCTTTTGGTATATCACATAGGAGAAAACTATGTGGTTCAGTGGCTACTCCTGGAGAATGTAATTGAATGCAGTCAAAGCATCAGGGAATAGAACTGGGTAAGGAGAACTTCATATACATCACACACACACACACACACACACACACACACACACACACACTCACCAGCATTTATGTATCCTAAGAGAAAGACATGCCTGGCTTTTTACCAGAGACTGAGCTACTCCTTTCACAGTGGATGAATACATAGCAATCAGCATTCCACGTGTTTCGCATGGCAGGCTTCAGATTAACAGTGGTGCAATACGTGAGCATGAAGGGCTGTTGCAGTTTTGAGTCTTTCATCTTCAAAAGGGTCCCAAAGGACAAAACATTTAGTATGTGTAAGCAAACAGCGGCTTGCCTTATGAGGTCTAAGGTTTCCTGTGGGTTTTCCAATAACCATCAAGAAAAGCAGAAAGACATTTGTTCAGGGTGGTTTCTTATGCCTCTCAAACAAACATGTACTCAATTTTATTTATCAGTCTTGCAAATCATCACATGTCCCAAGAGGCACCGAAATGCAAAGTTGTGGTTTTATCCACTTACCACTGTCTGTCAGTCACTACCAATGTTGGAAGTTGGAAAAATGTTATGATGATTAAGTGACATTAACCAGTCCCTGTCTCTCTGCTCGTTAGTCAGTTCTAAGGGGCTGGAAATTACTCAGGTGGCAAAAGACGCCCTCTTATGGATAAGGTGCATAAAGAATAATAGAAGATTTGGAGCCAAGCTCTGGGGCATTCCAGCACTATGAGATTGAATGAGGGGACTGAGCGAGATATCAGGGAAGCAAAAGGAGCACAATGTCATTCATGGTACCCAAGGGAAGAGAGTGTGATGAGCTCTACAAAATGACATCCCCAATCTCCCTTTTTACAGTTCTCCACTTTTCCTTCTCAGCTGCATGGATGAATGGTTTCCTTCTAAGCTGTGAGTCATTGAATATGTAGTAGAATTTCCCAGCCCTCAGAACCATTTGGGACTTTTGCAACCTATTAAAAATGCCCGCAGTATCATCCTTTACTTCATATTTGGTATTTTTTAGGTATCAAATCCTCCTGGGATTATAGTACACTAAAAAAGATCAAGTTTAGGTGAAGGAGAACTTTACTAAAGCTTTAGGGGTGTTTTTGGCAATGAAATTTTATTCAATATGTGTTTGCTAAATGCTTACTAAGTAGAAGATGCTATTCTAGATGCTGCAGGAAATAAAAAATTAAAGAGATATGCTCACTGAGGTCAAGATGTCCTTTAATGTCTGCAATGTAGGAATGAAATTACTATAAGAAAAGCATGCATAAAATGCTATGGGGGTTCAAAGGAAGAAGAGTTTGCATTCAGTGGGGGCATTTTTAAAAATCACTTATTTTTTTAGATTTTATCTATTCATTTGAGACAGAGAGAGAGAGAGAGAGAGAGAGAAAGAGAGAGGGAGAGAGGAACAGAAAGCATCAACTCCCCTATGTGCCTTGACTAGGGAAGCCCAGGTTTTGAACTGGTGACCTCAGTGTTCCAGGTCGATGCTTTTGCCCACTGCACTACAGCAGGTCAGGCCCAGTGGGAGGGATTTTAAAGGACTTACAGTAGTAGTGAATGTGTTAGCTGGGCCATACAGAATGATTAGGGTTTCAAAAGACAGAGAAAAAAATAAAAGGCAGTTTAAAAAAATGGAAACATCATGAACAAAGGCACAAAAGTGGAAAAGTATGTCACTTTTGGAGAACAGATAATAATTAAATTTAGCTAAAGCATAAAATATGCATGTCAAAAAAAATAGAGGGAGTTAGGTTGGAGGAGAAGGGAGGTAGATGACCTGTGTCTGAGAGACCCTGGCAGGGAAGCTGTGCCGGGGTCCAGCCCCGGGGGGGATCCAGGGGTCCCACAGGAGGAGACGGCGTCGGCGAAATCGAGTGAGAGAGCCGAATTCTTTTCTTTCTCTTTATTCTCTAGTTAGCATTTACTGCCAGGCATCTCTACCAAATGCTGGTCTAGCTTTCTTTTTATGCACACACACTAAGTTACAATCACATGGTATTTTGTTTCACTATGGTTACATGTTTCCAGATAACAGTTAATTCATATCTATAAACTATAAATCAGGTGGTAAGTTATTCAAAGTACAGTTATACAATAGCAATAACAATATTGGTACAAACTTCTAAAAGATTAGTACTAATTAATAACTCTACTGTTGTTGTGAGTTAAGGGCGCAGAGAGAGATTAGCAGACGAAATCATTAAGGACTAGCAAAGGCCCACCGCTTGCTCAGGCAAATGGCCTTGAGTTCATGCAGTGTCCTAATTTTTCTCACAAGACTTTAAAAGGCTTGCTTATTAAGAAATTGTCATAACATCAAGAGTAACTTTTGCTTAAAGATATATAGAGTGCACCTGCAAGATAGCTTAGTAGCAACATAATATCAGAAGGCATTAATTGCTATTGCTTCTATGGATTCTTCTATATTCCTCTTTATTATCTGAACGAAAAACCTTGGGAAAGTATATAAATCTCATGAGAATGTCTCACTGAGAAAGCCCAGTAACTGCCTTTAGTGATAAAACAAGTCTTTTAACAAAACATTTTTTACTAGCCAGCTGCACTCCTATCCAAGGCCATGCAACAGGCCACTCCACTACACTTTACCTAAGATTCTAATGTCTAGTTAAACTTTATTTATTTACTATATTCATATACTAGCTAAGTTCTAACTATATTCTTTCTAACATGATTAATAAGAAATTCTCCTACAAACTTAACCCTTTACGAGGGATATCATAGCCAGCCTCTTATGTTTATGAGCCCAGATCAAGGGGCTTACAGGCTTTTCTGTGGAACTTACACCTTCTGTCTCATTTCCAAAGAAATTACTACAAATCTACAGGGAAAGTACGGTACTATTATCCCTGTGCCACAAATAATAGCACACACCCAGAAAAAGGAGGGATATAAGGCCAGATTAATTCAAAAGATTAAAGGGGGAAGTGTCGTTGTGCCTTTCCTTGCGGTGACTTTGTCAACCCGCAGCTGTTGGTCTTACTGCGGTGACTCTATCTTCTTTTGCTGTGACTTTGTCAGCCAGCAGTTGTGGATCTTCTTCTGCTGTTACCTAGTTAGCCAGCATTAGTGGATCGGCTCCCGACAAAGCTGGAGGTTGCTTGGTGAGCAAAGAACATGGGCTTTAGGGGGAGAGGGAGAGAGGAGTATTGAGGAAAACATATGCAGTGACAGAAAATGATCTGACTTTGGGTGATGGGCACACAACATAATCAACAGTTCAAATGCTATAGAGATGGTTATCTGAAACCTATGTACTCTTTTTTTTTTTTTTCCAGAGACTGAGAGAGAGTCAGAGAGAGGGATAGATAGGAACAGACAGACAGGAACGGAGAGAAATGAGAAGCATCAATCATCAGTTTTTCATTGTGGCACCTTAGTTGTTCATTGATTGCTTTCTCATATGTGCCTTGACCGTGGGGCTACAGCAGACCGAGTAATCCCTTGCTGGAGCCAGTGACCTTGGATCCAAGCTGGTGAACTTTGCTCAAACTAGATGAGCCTGTGTTCAAGCTGGCGACCTTGGGTCTCGAACCTGGGTCCTCCGCATCCCAGTCGATACTCTATCCACTGTGCCACCGTCAGGTCAGACTGAAACCTATGTACTCTTATTGATCAATGTCACCCCTTTAAATTTAATTTTCTAAAAAAAAAAAGAACATCAGCTTTAGGTCAGAGATAATTTGAAATCAAGGCTTAAATACCAGCTCTATGATAAGAGTTAAGTCTAGTGACTTCTCTGAACCTATAATTTTCTAATGTAAAAGGCACTTGTACAATATATTTACCTAAAAAAGCAGACAAATGAACCAAAACATGATGTTAATAATGTTGGATATGATACATGAATATGAAGTTAAATTATGTCCAGTGATTGTCTAAGAAGCCAGGAGAATGAATACGTAGCTGGGCTAGGGCACCTGGGATTCACTGAGGTTAGATTTCTTCCGTTTTTCTTTGTAAAAAATTTTTCCATTGACTGACTGAGAAAGAGAAGCATCAGCTCATTGTTCCACTTAGTTGTTCCATCTAGTTGTGCACTCATTGGCTGCTTCTCCTCTGTGCCCTGATGGGGAAATCAAACCTGTGCCTTTGGTACACCAGGATGATGCCTTATCCATTGAGCCATGTGGCTAGGTCCAAATTTAATTTTTTTTTTTCTTTTTAAGATTTTTTCTTTTTTGAAGATACAGGAAAGGGGGGGGGGAGGGAGATGAAAAGCATCAGTTTATAGTTGTGTTACTTTAGTTGTTTATTGATTGCTTTTAAAAAAATTTTTTTGTCAACTTGATTTTTCTTTTAAATTTTATTTGTTCATTTTAGAAAGAGGAGATACAGAGGGAGAGATAAAGAGAGAGAAAGGGGGAGGAGCAGAAAGCATCAACTCCCATATGTAACTTGACTAGACAAGCCCGGGATTTTGAACCGGCAACTTCAGCATTTCAGGTTGACGCTTTACCCATTGTGCCACCACAGGTCAGGCTGTTGACTGCTTTTCATATGTGTTTTGTGTGTGTGTGTGTGTTACTGACCCCCTTGCTCAAACCAGTGACCTTGGGCTTCTAGCCAGTGACCTTTGGGGCTCTACTCAGCATCCTTGGGATCATGTTGACGATCCTGTACTCAAGCTGGCAAGCCCATGCTGGGGACCTCAGAGTTTCCAACTGGGACCTTAGGGTCCCAAGCAAAGCTCAATCCATTGTGCCTCCACCAGTCAGGCTAATTTCTTAAGACAGGTTCATGCAACCTGTGCAAGAATGAGGGGTTTAATAAAACATTTTGTCTTTTGAGAGTTAAAATATACTAACTATATCTCTCCCTTTGGGGAGGAAAGAAAGTAAAAGTCTCTGGATCTGTGAGGTGGTAGGTTCTGGAATTGGTCCCTGACAGCATCTTCAGGGGCTGGCCAGCACTCTGGGAAGTAAGTGTGTGTGACTGAGAGAGCAAGAAACAAAGAGCTGCGACAGTGTGGCTAAGCTCAGCACTGGGTGGTGGGGTCGTCCTTCCTCAGGGAACCACAGAAATCTTCACCCCTGTCTAGACTTAGGAAAGGCTCTGCAGTAGTTAGTGGTCAGGCTCACTTGCTAGAACCGTCTTGAACAGTGCCACCATGTGGCAGAGAGGAGCAGTGGCAGTTATAATTCAACCTGACTGCAGTTCTCTGCTGAGGTTGAGGTAGTCTTCTCTCCAGGGCAAGGAAGCCCCTGCCCTTGAGGACAAGTGTATATGTGATGGAGGCTTAGAGGCTGATGCTTTGTCTCCTGATAATAGAGAATATAAAGATTTGAGAAAGTAATTGAAAAGTAAAGAGAAATAACTCTCTGTAATTCAAATTTGTAGAGCAGTTCTAAGTATTCAATAGTTATGAATAATTAGAATTTAATATACAGTATATATATACACACACACACACACACACACACACACACACACACAGAGGCACATAAAAAGTTCTACAAGGTCAACTTTTTAAAGCTTATTTGTGATTTTAGAGAGGGAGGCAGAGAGAGAGAGAGGGAGGCAGAGAGAGAGAGAGAGAGAAACATCAATCTCTTCCTGTATGTGCCCTGACTGGGGATCCAATCCACAACCTTTGTACATTGGGATGATGCTTTAACAAGCTGAGCTATTTGGCTAGGGCTACCGGGTCAACTTTCATCTCTCTAAAACACTCAGTTATTCAGAAACTCCCATTTTTAAGGTTCTAGATTGAGGAAATTTTATTTTGTTTTTTATTCATTAGGGAATGCAATGAAATGACTGCATTTTTTACTTTTAAATTAACTCAGTTTCCATAAGTCTCTGGAAGAGAAAGTCTCCAATGATTTTAGATGTTCTGACTATATCTTCTAGCATCTCTGCCTTTATTCCTTGAGTATATTGTGGATAAGAAAGAATATTAGAAAGGTGATGATGAGAAAAGCATCAGTCACGTTAATTACTGACTGAATTATGTGTGTTCTCGGTCACTTGTCATTAGGCAAAGTTCTAAATGTCAGTCAGAGTCTGGAATAATTTGCTCTGGGTCTGATAAGGAGTCAGTGAAAAGTGAGCAATGAATAAGGTCAAGCTTGGCATTTCTTCTTTGTTAACTATTTTATCATTCATCATTGGTGGAATATTTATCAAGTTTTAGAAAATAAATCAATACTTGGGAAAGTTCTATAGTGGTCATTGAATTCAATCTTTCACTCCAGGCAGAACTTTCTGCAAAATACCTGACTTTGTGACAAAAGCTCAATCCACACACAATCTGCTGTAACAATCTCAGGGACAGGAAACTCACTTCTTTGTGAAGCAGATCATCCTCTTAATACTCAAAGTGTCGTCAGGGGAGCAGTAGGGGGTGTGGGAGTTGGTTGGAAATTCTGATCTGAGGCCTCATCCCAGCCTTGCTGAACTAGACTCTTCATTTGACAAGATCCTCAAAGACTCATACACACTTAATGTTTGAGAAGCACTGGGCTTTTCCATTACTGGATGGTTTGGGTGTTAGAAAATAACACCTTTAGCCCTGGCCAGTTGGCTCAGTGGTAGAGCGTCAGCCTGACGTATAGGAGTCCCGGGTTTGATTCCCAGCCAGGGCACACAGGAGAAGCATCCATCTGCTTCTCTGCCTCTCCCCTCTCCTTCCTCTCTGTCTCTCTCTTCCCCTCCCGCAGCCAAGGCTCCATTGGAGCAAAGTTTGCCCGGGCGCTGAGGATGGCTCTGTGGCCTCTGCCTCAGGTGCTAGAATGGCTCCGATTGCAGCAGAGTAACGCCCCAAGATGGGCAGAGCATCGCCCCCTGGTGGGCATGCCGGGTGGATCCCGGTCGGGCGCATGCGGTAGTCTGTCTGACTGCCTCCTCTGTCTGACTGCCTACCCGTTTCCAACTTCGGAAAAATACAAAAAAAAAAAAAAAAGAAAATAACACCTTTTTTTTTTTTTAAGATTGCGTTTTAGAGAGAGGAGAGATAATGAGACAAAGGTATGGTTGGAAAGAGTGGGAAGCATCAGCTCATAGTTGCTTGTCATATGGGCCTTGACTGGACAAGCCCGAGTGACCTCAGCATTCCAGCTTGATGCTCTATCCACTGTGTCAAGACAGGTCAGGCAGAAAATAACATCTTACTAAGACCTACTGTACTGGTGCTGTTTGTGGGCCAGTTAGTATCTGCTCAGCCCTGTCTGTCCCTTACTCTTGGCCATTAGCCCTGCTTTCTGCCATTTTTGCCCTTTAAAAGGCTTGGCCCCTTCTACCATTGTGGTCACTTCAGTCTTACCTTAGAGCTGTCTCTCTCCCTGGGGTGAGGACTGGGCTTTGGCACAGCCATTGCCATGCTCGATGTGGTGAAAGCTGTGGGAGCTCTCGTGCCCAGGTCAGATCCCACTGGACCCACGAGGAGTCTGGATCACAGAGAAGGGTAATTAAGAAGGGTGAATGTCTTTATCCCTTGTGAGGAGAGATGAGTGACAGGAAGGCTCTAGAAGAGAAATGGCCAACTCTTCCTCTAGTACAGTGGTCCCAAACCTTTTTTGAGGCAAAGGCCGGTTTAATGTCAGAAAATATTTTCATGGACTGCCTTTAGGGTGTGGCGGATAAATGCACAAAATAAAATTATGCGACCGGCGTAAAAACTGTGGTATTTTTAAATATAATTTTCGAACATACGAGACAAGCGTCAAGAGTGAGTCTTGGACGGATGTAACAGAGGGAATCTGGTCATTAAAAAAAAATAAAACATTGTTAAAACTTAAATATAAATAAAACGGAAATAATGTAAGTTATTTATTCTTTCTCTGTGGACCGGTACTAAATGGCCCACGGACCGGTACTGGTCTGCGGCCCTGGGGCTGGGACCACTGCTCTAGTACACTGCATCGTGCATTAGCCCAACCCACTTCTCCAGAAACACCTGTGTGACCAGCTATGTTTCGAGGGAAGTTGTGGGCAGCCTGATAAGATACTGTCTTATATTCGCTCTCCTTCCTCCCTTGCCTCACATCTCTTTTACTTTCTTTTTCTCTGAGAGTGCATGCACCCTTCTCTCAAATAAAGCAGTAATGCCTAAGCTTTGCTTTAAAGCCCATTTTGTGAGGAACTGGTCTAAGACATCTGCCTTGTCAGAGCTTCACTTACTGCTGCTAATTCTGCCGTCTGGTTAGCTTTGAGATGGTCAACATCACTCACATAACTTCCTACTTCAAATTCTCGAGATGGCAACCGAGCCTGTTTTCTTCTTGGCTAAACACTCAGTTCCTTAACCATTCGTCAAAATGCAGTTTCTGGGGTTCTCATTCCTCTTGCCTCATTTCAATACATCATATCTTTTTATTTTTATTATTTTCAAAAGTTTTATTTATTGATTTTAGAGAGAGGAGAGAGGGAGGTGCAGGAAGTATCAGCTTATAATTACTTCTCACATGTGCCTTGCCCAAGCAAGTTCAGGTTTTGAATTGGCAACCTCAGTGTTCCAGGTCGATGCTTCATCCACTGCGCCACCACAGGTCAGGTTGTCATGTCTTTTTAAAAAGATATAGATGTTTTTATTTTTACTGATTGATTTTAAAGAGACAGAGAGAGGAACAGAGAGAGAGATAGTGGGAGGGAGAGAGAAAGAGAAGCATCCATTCTGTGTTTCTACTTAGTTGCACATTCATTGGTTACTTCCCCTATGTGCCCTGACTGGGGATCATGTAACTTTGGTGTTTTCAGATGATGCTCTAACTGACTGACTGAGTTAATTGGCCAGGGCTGTCATGTCTTCTTAAAGTGTGGCTCCTTGAGTGCCCCTCCTGGGTTGGTCAGCACAGGGCTCAGCTTATGGGTCCCCATTCTTTTTTCACGGGCATTATACTCCCATGAACACAGCTGCCCTGAGCTGGGCCTGCTCCCATGAAGGAAAGCTGACTATTTGGGTTACGGTTAAAATGAGCTTAGAAAATTGGATCAGGGTGACTGAGACAGATTTGGTTTGGTCTTCTCTCTCAGCTTCTTTGTGAGGCCAGGCTCTCTGCTGGCCTGGAGTTTCTTCAGGGCAGTGATTTTCAACCTGGTGTGCTGCAAGAATTTTGAAAACATGTGATTTAGAACTATTTTCCCTTAGATTGTCAAATAAAAAATGACAACCTGCTAATACAACAGTTATCCAGTATGATTGAATCAAAAAGCATACCTATTTTTTTTTATCAGATCACCATAAAATATAACATATTTTGGTGTGCTGCAGAATTTTAGTAATTAGCTTATGTGTGTCATGGCGATGAAAAGGGTTGAAAAACTCTGCTTTAGGGTGACTCTATCGCTTAAAGACAGGATTAGCCTGAGCCCAGGCCAGGGCAGTGAGGGATAAGTCCACATTACTTCTCAGGGTCTATACCTTTTCTGGGGTTGGGGTTGCTTCTATCATCAAGACCAACTTAGAGATGGAGTTTGACCAGCAGAATCCTATAAAGCATTACTGATTGTGCCACATTTAAGTTTTTTGCCTCAGATGAATGTAAGAGGATAATCTAATAATTGTGTAAACTTTTTAAAGGTCTAGACCATTGCATCTTTTAAAGACTCTATTTTCCTCTCTACCCACCACCTAACTTTTAGGAGCTTTTATGATTTATCAAGCACTGCACCAGTTTTATGGGGAACACAGATAAGGGTAAGATATAGTGCCTGCCCTCCAGGATCTTGCAAAGGCAAGACACATCGCCTAGCAAGAGACCTAATACCACGAGGAGCATGTAAATGCTGCATGAGTTCAGAGAAGGGGAGGGCCCTATGGCTTGGAGCAGCCAGAGAGGCTCTGTGGAAATTTCAGGGAAGGTGAGACCTTCAGATTTGTTATAGGACTCTTTCCTTTAACATTCATAGCAGAAAGTTACAGACATCCAATTTTTTTTTTCTTCAGAGACAGAGAGATAGTCAGAGAGAGGGATAGACAGAGAGAGCCAGACAGGAACGGAGAGATGAGAAGCATCAATCATTAGTTTTTCATTGCGTATTGCAACACCTTAGTTGTTCATTGATTGCTTTCTCATATGTGCCTTGACTGCGGGCCTTCAGCAGACTGAGTAACCCCTTGCCCGAGCCAGCGACCTTGGGTCCAAGCTGGTGAGCTTTTGCTCAAACCAGATGAGCCCGTGCTCAAGCTGGTGACCTCTGGGTCTTGAACCTGGGTCCTTCTGCATCCCAGTCCAACGTTCTATCCACTGCGCCACCGCCTGGTCAGGCGACATCCAATTTTTTTAGGTCACTGGAAACTGTATTGATATTTTCCTTATTTTTAAGGTAAAGGACATGTCATATTTGCTGATATTTTTAGAACACTGTAAACATATATGATCCAGTACTTTATCAGGGTCAGGAAAATGACAACCTTTTTGTCTTTAGTTTAAGACTAGGGAGGAGTCTATACTAAAATAAACAACAAAAACATCTCTCTGTTCAGAATTATTACTTCAGTTTAATATTAAGCTTCTGTCCCTTGGAGATTGAGGAAAGCAAACTTAATTATTGTTGCCATGTTTACTAAACTATTTTTAGTAATAGAGAAGTGCCACAGTAAAAGGCCAGACAGGGAAAGCCAACCAGAAAGATTTGGGGAGGCATTTCAGCACTAGCCAGTTTGTAACAGTTCATTCTAAATGATTCACGGTAAGGAGACAGCCCTATATTGGTTTCGTTCTGCTCCCAGCACACTCCTGGGTACTTGCCTTCTTTTATGAGTATGTAGGTGCACAGAGAATGCAAACTAGTTTCAATATTTTAGGGCTAACTTTGTCATGGCTCCAGAGGTATTCATGCCTTTGGAGGGGACAGGGGGAGAAGCCAAGAGCCACAGAAGCCAAGGCAAATTGTTAAATAAGCCCTTAACCCAAGTCTACTGTTGGTGAGGATGGTGACATGTCTTAAAGCTGTGGTTTTCCACCTAAAGAGTTCTACAAAGACCTTGAAATTATATGTAAAATATTGTGTGTATTCTTGTGTTACAGAAGGCATTCCTTTTCTTGCTCACATCTTTCTTTGCCAGGTCATTCTGCAGCAAGGCTATTCACAGGTAACCCTTACAATTCCGAGCCTGGGAGCCCTCATTTTATTCTTCACTGTATTCCCCATGTATAAAGCGCTCCCATGTATAAGACACACCTTAATTTGGGGGCCTGAAATTTGAAAAAAAATGTATTACATAAAATTATTGAACTCAAGTTTTATTCATCATAAAATTCATACAACTTCTCATCACTGTTAAAACTCCTATCCATTAGCTTGTCCTCATCTGTGTTTGATGACGGATCACTGTCTTCAACAATGAATGCAAAAACAAGCATGAAAAAGTGGGAAATGCAAATAAAAAAATCTACAACCACTGTATAAGATGCACCCAATATTTAGACTCCAAATTTTTTGAAAAAGGATGCATCTTACACATGGGAAAATATGGTATCTTCTTTCACTCTTATGCCTCCAATCCATCTGCTCTCTGTGGTTAGTGAACTCAAAAGAAAAATGTTGATCTTGCTGTACATGGGAGGGGGGCACAGCATCACAAGAACAAAACCCTCATTGGTTGTTCTCCTGTGTACTTAGAATAAAAATCCAAAATTCTACCTGAATCCTAATCTAGAGCACCTGCTCTCCCTAACTACGATGTTCCTTTAGGTCTGACATCCTCTCGCATCCACAAATGCTGGCCTCTCCCCTGGCTGTGTTCACTGCCTGAAACGCTCTCTGTTCTCTGTGACGGGTTAGCATCAACCCATCCTGAAAGCTCAGCTGGAATTGCACACTCACAAAAAGTTACTGGATTCTTTCATCTTAACTTAATTTTCTGTTACCTTTGTATGCACAGCCTCATTTTTTCCCGAGTTCTTAAATTTTAAAACTCTGTATTTATCTATTTATATATTGTTTTTTCCCCTCATAGACTCAAATTGTCATAGAAGAGGTGTCTTTCCCTTTCCTCACTACTTATTGTATCTCCTGTATGTAGCTGAGTTCCTGTCTGCCTGAAATATTGTAGATCCTAAGTAAATATGTCCTAGCATTTAAATTACGGAAAGTAATTCTATTATAAACAAATGCTGAATGCTAGAATAGAATGCAATCCTAGGAATTATTTAGAGATATATTTACTGTCATGGAAAGATGACCTTGTATTTTTATTAGAAAAAAAATTTACTAAATATTATACTGTATATTGTTTTAATAGAGTGTATTAACAAAAATAAAGATATTAGTATTTAAATATACTCCAAAATGTAAATAACAGTTTTTTGGGTAGTAGATTTAGGTGGTTTCTATTTGCTTTTACTTATTTGTATTGTCTTACATTTGATTATATTTTGCTTTAAATTTTATAGAATCCATTAATTAATCATTAATTCATTTTGAGAACTATTTATTGAGTACCTACCTTTATCAAGCATTGTTCTAGAAATGGGGACTACGTATTGATCATAAAATTCAAGAACAGGCCCTGGCCGGTTGGCTCAATGGTGGAGCGTCGGCCTGGCGTGCAGAAGTCCAGGGTTTGATTCCCGGCCAGGGCACACAGTAGAAGCCCCCATCTGCTTCTCCACCTCTCCCCCTCTCCTTCCTCTCTGTCTCTATCTTCCCCTCCTGCAGCCGAGGCTCCACTAGAGCAAAGATGGCCTGGGCGCTGGCGATGGCTCCTTGGCCTCTGCCCCAGGCGCTAGAGTGGCTCTGGTCGCAACAGAGCGATGCCCCAGAGGGGCAGAGCATCGCCCCCTGGTGGGCGTGCTGGGTGGATCCTGGTGGGGCGCATGCGGGAGTCTGTCTGACTGTTTCTCCCCATTTCCGGCTTCAGAAAAATACAGAAAAAAAAAATCAAGAACAAATTCTCTTATGTACATCCTTTTAAAAATTGAGTGAGATTCTTGAAACTATGTCAATACAATGAATTTAATAAATAAATAATAAATAAAATGGGAAAGAAGAGAATATTCAACTCGCACACGGGGCAGGGGAAAATCCCCAAGAGTATGTTTTTTCCCCAGGTCACCCAGCAAACCTGCTACAAAAAGCACAAGTTTCTGATAGACAGGATGTTTCCTCCCCTGGGCCAGGTGGCTTGCTCACATCAAAAATGATTTTTATATGAATCTCCCAGTCCACATCAGTCAAGTGAAGAGAACTTTGGTTGCCCACAGTCATTCACCCCCTTGGGCTTTGTGTATGCCTGAAAGAAAATTCTGTATAATGGCCACACACAGTTTAGGAAGACATGGAGGAAAATAGGACAACCAGATTAAATAAATAAATAAGTAAATATTAAAATATAGTTGACATAAAATATTATATTAGGTTCAGGTGTACAACATAATGATTCAACAATTATATACCTTGTGAAGTGATCACCAAGATACTTCCAGTGACCTTCTTAATCTGCGCACCTTGTTTTTAACATTCTTTTCTAGTTAACTGCTTCAACAGTTTAGGTGGATTCTTCTGGATCTTTTATTTATTTATTAATAGTTATATACATTTTATTTCTTTACACATATTAACAGATTTTTAAATGATATTATGCTTACTGTTTTGAGTCTTTCTTTTTTATAACTTAATATTATCTAGGAAAAAATTTCGATCCACTTTGTTTAAATGCAGCTCATTAAAAATGAAAAAAAACACCTAGTTTCTAAAACAATTTTATTATTTTTTTGTTAATGGGCACTTAGGTTATTATCAATTTATTCTCTTGGTTTTCTTTTTAAAAAATCATGCTATTACAACATATTTGTGCAATTTATGGTATTAAGGTAAAATAAAAAAAGACCACTCAGCCATATGACAAAGCAAACGTTATAACCAAATGACTGGACATAGAAAGTTACTCTTGATATCCGTGGGCTAGATTAAAGAAAATAACTGTTCGGTTGTGACCACATTTCAACTTGAAATTGACAGTTAAGTGTCTAGAAATTCTTAAACTGAGTCTTTCTTTTTTATTTTTTTATTTTTTTAATTCATTTTTAGAGAGGAGAGAGAGAGGGAGAGAGAGAGGAGAGAGAGAAGGGGGGGAGGAGCTGGAAGCATCAACTCCCATATGTGCCTTGACCAGGCAAGCCCAGGGTTTCGAACCGGTGACCTCAGCATTTCCAGGTCGACGCTTTATCCACTGCGCCACCACAGGTCAGGCAAACTGAGTCTTTCTAAACATGCTGTTCAGCATTCTCTGTGTGAGGCAATACTTTATAAGCAGATTAAATTATTTATACGATGTCATTGGAATAATTTTTAGGTAGATAAAAAAATGTTAAAAAGTTTGAGTCTGTCTCCAAAGGTAGAATACTTTCTTTCAGTGAGTTATTTTATGTAGATGATACTTGTCAGGAGCAAAATCTGGTAAGAACCTGACCAGTTGTGACACAGTGGATAAAGTGTTGACCTGGGATGCTGAGGTCCCAAGGTTGCTGGTTTGAGCATGGGGTCATTGATATGATCCCATAGTCACTGGTTTGAGCCCAAAGGTCACTGGCTTGAAGCCCAATGTTGCTGGTTAGAACAAGGGGTCACTGGCTAGCTTAAGCCACCCCCATCAAGGCACATATGAGAAACAATCAATAAGCCACAAAAGTGCCGCAACTATGAGCTGATGTTTATCATCTCTCCTTTTCTGTCTGTCTCTTTCTCATACACACACACACACACACACACACACACACATATATGGTGAAAAAAAAATTGCTCATACTGTATTTAACATTTTAAGACATTTTGTTACCAGAGTTTGAGATTATGACTAAGTAACAAGGTATAAAGAAAAAAATAGGATAGCTGACAAGTGTGGTGTAATATTATCTCCATCCCAACTTACCCTTTTTTAGGGTTCTGGTTCATTCATTGCTTTTCTACATCTTCATTTCCTCATTTGCTTTTATCTATCTATCTATCTATCTATCTATCTATCTATCTATCTATCTATCTATCTATCACCTATCTATCTATCTATCTATCTATTTATGTCCTTTTAGATTGTTGAAATTTTTTTTGTTCATCCTATCGAGGGTGGACTCTGGTGGGACCTGAAGCTTATAAAATTTGGTGGCCTTCTTTAAGATACAAAGTTAAATTTAAAAATGAATATTTAGCCTTATCTGTGGTAGTGCAGTGGATATAGTGTTGAGCTGGAATGCTGCGGTCGCTGGTTCAAAAGCCAGGGCTTGCCCAGTCAAGGCACATACGAGAAGCAACTACTATGAGTTGATGCTTCCTGCTCCTTCTCCCCACCCCCACCTCCTCTCTCTCTCCTCTCTCTAAATAAATAAATAAAAACATTTTAAAAATAAAGAAAAATGAATATTTATTTAGGATAAAAAAGAATAAAAAATTTTAGTTTAAAACGCCAATTAAATACCATAAACATTCTATAGTCTAATTTTATTAGCTAATAGCCCATCATACTGAGACAAGCTTTTCTTCTACAATTTTTTGGCTGCGTAATTTTGGTCACCTTTTTATATGGCAATTTTGTAATTCTTGATACAAAATAAGAAATACATTTTTTTTTTGCCTAGTTGATTTAAAAATTTGAACTTATTTTTGATAGTTTGGAATGCATAAAACATACAATTTCACACTCAGATAAGTTCAATGTTTTAAAATACTTTTATAGGCTTGCATTTTGTAAATACAAGAATTCTAATAAATAACAGGTCATATTATTTTCATCAGAAACAAACACAGTTGTATGGTACATTTATAATTGGATACACTGCATTATCAATATACTCCAGACAGGAACTTCTGTTTTGACTAGTTGCTGATGGCAATTGCCACGTTTACACATGTGGTGATTGCAATAATTTTTCACAGACCATCTTCTACATTGCTATATTTTAAACTATTTCTCCTTCACTACCCAGAGAGTTCTGGTGCTGGCTGACGTAGGACACACTCATATTGCAATATGTCCTCTGGTCCTGAATTTTTGATTTGAAAGAAATTTAGCAAGGTGAGCAGAAATATTTCAGGAAGTCATGCTTACGTGGGATGGTTAGCAATTAACTACACAAGAAAGTAGCTGAAAAT
Organism: Saccopteryx leptura; assembly: GCF_036850995.1. Lineage (NCBI taxonomy): Eukaryota > Metazoa > Chordata > Mammalia > Chiroptera > Emballonuridae > Saccopteryx > Saccopteryx leptura. The sequence goes on from NC_089508.1 coordinate 95,007,253, forward strand.
GACATAAATATAACACAATTTATTCTAATTAAATGTATTTCCAACTCAATTTAGCTGAATCCCCAGAATGTCTTCAGCCACTCCTACTAACTTGATATAGAGGGAAGGGTAATTAAAGAAAAAGGTAAAATAGAAAAAGACAGTGGTTTCAATCCATTGTAGCTAACTTTTTACTTTTAAATCAATTTTACAAAGACATATAAAGAGATTTTTAGGGCTTTTTCTTGAGCTTTATAGACACTCATGTAATGAGGTGCTTTGAAATATATATTTTATTGATTTTTATAGTAAATTTACTTCTGAAATCTTTTCAAATACTTTTCAAAACAAGAGAAGGGAAGAAGGAAGAGGAGGCCAAACTTGAATTACGTAGATTTCATTAGAAAGCTTTGCCTTCCTCATATGTTTAGAAAACGTTCATACTTCTAAAACCAGCACTTACTGGGTCAAGATATATGTCACATTATGCTAAAATATGTGTAAAATAAACAAGATCATTTTGGTGTTAGCCTTCTAAATGATTAGAATGTGAACTTTGAGAACAAATGTATTTGCCAAAAAGGACTTCGAGAGGTTAATTGGGCTCAAATTCATAATGAGAGTCTAGTAGTCATGGCTGTGGCTTTTCATGCATAATTCCTTACAGAAGAAAGCTATAGGCTGAGTTGTAGGCTTTCTGCATTGTGCTCCTGTTGGTTGAGATGACCCTCCTGAAGGAGTTTCTGGAATCATAATTCTACCAATAAACTGTGACCTGCCCTAACCAATCAGAGATATGCAACTATATCCTCATTTGCATTTTTACTGACCAATTGGAGCAGCTTCATAACAACAATCAGAAAGTGTGATTATGACCAGTAAGAATAGTGTTATTTGGCCCAATTAAACTTCAGAGTTGGATTCTTCATTTGCAAACAAATGGACCAATCAGGGACCAGGGTGGGCACTCTTTTTCTCTCTGTCTCTCTCTCTCTAAGCAGGTCTCCCATTGTCTCTCAGGAGTGCACTTTGGGTGTCGTCCAGAGGCTACATTTTTCCAGTTTGCAAACTGTTTACCTGAATAAAATTTCTCCTTTTACTGTACCCCAGACTGGGGATTCCTGTTGGCATTGGATTGGTGGCAGCAACCTTTTGTTGACGAGACTTTACAACTTCAAATTTTAGGCTATAGATGCTGGGATTGAAAACTAAGACTAATATTTTCTTTTATTTATTCTAAAAAATTTAAATAAAATTTACATGGAGCATTTTACAGACATTGTGAGTATAGGTTAATTAACTTTGGCAAATATTTAAGCCCCTGTAACCACTACGCCAATCAAGATATATTTCTGTTGTTCCCTTCTGCCTCTTTTTAGTCAGTAGTCTTCTCCTGTTCCAAGGCAAACATTCTTCTGATTTCTATCATTAAGATTAATCTTACATGTTCTTAGACATTATATAAACAAAATCGTGTATGAGGGTCCTTGTGTTACGACACTCTCAACATATAATGTTTAGAGTTTACGATGCTTACGCCTATAACAACTTAAAAAAATTGAGACATGAGTGTATTGGCTTACGCTATTAGTGTTGTACTTATGCACTCAGGCTAGGACCCCAGCAATGACAGCTTCAGTAAGGTCTACAGAGCTGTTACGGATGCCTTGCAATGCTATAGGCACATTTTGGAAGAGAGTAAGTCATCAACCTTCCAGACTAGCCTGGAACAATTCTTTTTTATTTTTTGTATTTTTTTTTTCTGAAGCTGGAAACGGGGAGAGACAGTCAGACAGACTCCCGCATGCGCCCAACCGGGATACACCAGGGGCGACGCTCTGCCCACCAGGGGGCGATGCTCTGCCCCTCTGGGGCGTCGCTCTGTTGCGACCAGAGCCACTCTAGTGCCTGGGGCAGAGGCCAAGGAGCCATCCCCAGCACCCGGGCCATCTTTGCTCCAATGGAGCCTTGGCTGCGGGAGGGGAAGAGAGAGAGAGGAAGGAGGGGGGGGGGTGGAGAAGCAAATGGGCGCTTCTCCTATGTGCCCTGGCCGGGAATCGAACCTGGGTCCCCTGCATGCCAGGCCGACGCTCTACCGCTGAGCCAACTGGCCAGGGCCTGGAACAATTCTTTAAGAAGGTAGAGAGGCCTGCAACAGATACTGTACCCTGTACATCAGCTGCTTGTTGAGATGAAACACCTGTAGTACAGGTGGAATCATCTCCAGCGTCTCCTGCATGTTCCTTAGGCAGTCCTGATTCACCTGACCCAGTATCTCCAGCACCTCCAGCTTTCTCCTCTCAATAAGTCACTGTCTCCCACTGCAATGCCCCTTCCAGGGTGCAAACCAACTACAGAAAGAAAGGTAAAGAATTTTTTTACACTCATTTTTTGTCATTGTTTTCCTGTTACTGCAGTACAGTGTACAGTACAGTATATTTATGTCTTCTTTTTTTCTGTGGCTTAGTTGTGTTTTTATGTTGTAGATTATGATTTTACAGTGTGTTAGCATAGCAAGTGACTTAGGCTTGGATGTATTTCAAGTTATACCAAAATTTGGGTTACATCACTATCGTAGGAACAGAACTGTGTCGTAACCAGAGGACCCCCTATATACTCTTTTATATCGTTCATTATTTGTTCAACATAATATTTTGATATTTATCCATGTTGTTCTATGTATAAGTAGTTTATCCCTTTTTATTGGTGAGTTTTTCTTTATATGGATATATTATACTTTGTTAGTCCATTATTCCATTAGTGGATATTTGGTTGTTGCCTGATTTTGGCTGTTATGAATAGGTTGCTGTGACCATTTGGTATAAGTTTTTACACGAATGTGTGTGATTTCTTTTTCCTCTGGCTAAATACTTAGGATGGAATTGTTAGGTCAAAGGGTAGGTGCATGTTAAGCTTTATGTGACTCTGGAAGCTTTATTTTTTCTGTAGTGTAATACTGTATTAATTCCCTAGTTCTTCTAAAGCACTTGAAGATCCTCAGAGAAACAAGTCTATTAAGCAAGAATGGTTATTAATTAAAGTTTGTGACAAATCAAGTATGCAATTTTTATGTCAGAAATTGCAACTCTGCAAAGAGTTGTCTTAATTACCTGAAATTAAATTGAATAATTACCAAGACATCTAAAAAGACTTGAAGGTCAGTGCATGTCATGAAAAAATTTTAAAAAATAAAATTATACCAATCAAGAGACAGAAATCACAAAGTTATTTTAACAGAGAAGTTAATACAAATAATTCTTATCTAGATATATATTAACTAAAAAACTGAAGGAAAAAATCAAACAGTAAGGTATAATGAGACTAGCAATTACTTACCACCTCCTAAGAGTGAAAGAAAGGGGAAAAGGTTGGAATTATTAAAGTTTAATATTGTGGAGCTAAGACTAAGACCTTAGGGTACATTACTTAGTGATGCTGATATCTCAGAGTTGGGGAGGCCATGGATCTGAAAACTATGATCCATTCACCAAAACCTGTGCATTACCTGTCTTTTTTTTATGAACGACCCATGAGTTAAGAATGGTTTCTACATATTTTCAAGGGTTGAAAAAAAAATCTACAGAATAACTGTATTATTTCTTAGAGCCATCAGAATAATGGCTCACAAACTGAGTGGCTTAAAAACAATGAATATTTCTTCTCTCAAAGTTCTGAAGGTCATAAACAAAAAGTTATCATCAGGATCATGCTCCTTCCTTGAATCTCTAGGAAAAATCCTTCCTCTTCTCTTTCTAGCTCTGGTGGTGGCTGTTGTCAGTCCTTGGCTTTCCTTGCCTTGTGGTTGCATAACTCCAATCTCTGCCTCTGACTTTACTTCTCATCTCTCTACATGTCTCTACGTGTCTTTACTTGATGTTTTTCTCTTCTACTGAGAACACCATGTTGGCTTAGATCCTTCCTAATCATCTTTGTTTGTTTGTTTTATTATGTTTTAGAGAGAGACAAGGAGTGAGAGACAGACAGGAATATTGATCTGTTTTGTAGTTGTCTTGACTGGGGATTGAACCAGAAAACTCTGTGCTTTGGGATGACACTCTAACCAACTGAGCTATCTGGCCAGGTCTTAAACATTTTCATCTTCACTTAATTACATATATTTCAAATAAGATTACATTCTCAGGTATAGGGGTTGGGACTCAACATAACTTTTCAGGGGACATAATTCAACCTATGACAATAGTATTTTGTGAAACTTGAAAATTATATACAATTCAAATTTCAGTGCCCATAAATAAAGTTTTACTTTTCATGCTTTTTCACTTAAATACCATTTCTGGCTGTTGTCATGCTACAACAGAGAGCTGAGTAGTTGCTAGAGAGACCATGCAGCTGGCAAAGTATCCAACGTTTACTAGCTGGCCCTTAACAACAAATGTTTGCTGACATTTGTTCTGTGTGACTGGTTTTGCAAGTGTTGGAAAAATGCAAATTGGATTCAGCTTCTGCTACTGAAGGCCTTGCTATTCTAGGTGAAGAAGACATGTTATTGTGTGATGCTCTGAGGGACGTGAAACAGAGGAAGCGACAGGAAACAAGTGAGAAGGAAGTAAGTCTCTTCATTCTCCTCTTGTCTTTTAGTCTCCTTATGTTGCCCTCTATTGGTGGCTTAAGAGAAAAGCTAAAAAAGTGGAAATGTGGTTGATAGAGTTTCAGTTCTAGAAACAAAAAGCAGAGAGAAGAATAGATTTAAAACTTGTAGACAATAGCCTAATTTTTTGTGCAAATACACACACACACACACACACACAAACACACACACAAAACCAGTAAGGAAATAAAATATGCATGGCTACTACAGTCCTTATTTCTGTAACTGAACTTAGGACATAGTTTGTATGTATGTATGTACATGTATTTATTGAACTAAACTTATCATTTTGAGATAGTTGCAAGTTCACATGCGGCTCCAGAAATAATACAGAGAAATTTCTTGTACCCTTTTCTCATTTCTCCTCCATTTTCCAGCTATAACAATTGCAGACTATAGTACAATATGACAACCAGAATATTGACATTGATACTGTTGGCAGAGGTGAATTAAGGTCGGTTGAGTTCCCAGGTGCAGAAGAAAATATTGAGTCTCTTAAAAAAAGATAGAGACAGGGAAAATAAAAATACATGTGAAAATATTTTAAAATAAATAAAAAATAGTATGTACTATTAATGTTAAAATTGCACATATGAAACCAAACTTGGTGTCACTAGAAAAAAGTGTAAAGTTGGGGTTTTGTGGGGCCCTTCAGAAGTTGGGGCCCAGGGCATGCACCCAGTGTGCCTGCTGTTAAACCCGCCTCTGACTGCTGGTATACTGAACATTTCCACCACCACAGGATCCTCACATTGTCCGTTTTTAGCTACTGTACTGTTCCTTCCTTTTCACCATTTCTCCTATTTTGCTCTTAGCCCCTATCTTAGTCTTAGCCCCTGTCCATCACTAATCCGTTCTCCTTTTATAGATTTTTTTAAATTTCAAGAATGTTCTATAAATGGAAACACCTGGCATGTAATTTTTTTTTTTTTTGTGGCAGAGACAGAGAGAGGGTCAGAGAGAGGGACAGATAGGGACAGACAGAGAGGAAGGGAGAGAGATGAGAAGCATCAATTCTTTGTTGTGGCTCCTTGGTTGTTCATTGATTGCTTTCTCATATGTGCCTTGATTGGGGGGCTACAGCAGACCGAGTGACCCCTTGCTCGAGCCAGCGACCTTGGGGTCAAGCTGGCAAGCCTTACTCAAACCAGAAGAGCCCGCGCTCAAGCTGGCGACCTCAGGATCTCGAACCTGGGTCCTCCACATCCCAGTCTGATGCTCTATCCACCGTGCCACTGCCTGGTCAGGCTGGCATGTAATTTTGGGGGATTGTAATTTTTTTTTGATTTAGCATAATTTTCTGGCTATGCATTCAAGTTGTTGCATTTATTACTGCAACATTTCTATTCATTATTGAGTGTATTGTGCTATGGATATATCAGAATTTGTACAACCATTTGCTCATTGCAGGACATCTGGGCTGTGCTTAATTTTATGATATTACAAATAAAGTAGCTAAAAGCCTTCTGGTATAGATTTTTATATAAATGTAAGTTTTCTTTTCTCTAGGCTTAAAGCCCAAAAGTGCAATTTCTGGGCTGTCTGGCAGTTTCATGGTTTATGTTTTAAAGAAACTGTCCAACTATTCTCCCGAGTGCTACAGCATTTGACATTCTGACCAGCGATGTATGAGTGGTCCAGTTTCTCTACATCCTTGTCAGAATTTGGTGTCATAATTTTTTATTTTCAGCCATTCTGATAGGTGTGTAATGATACCTTGAAGTTTAAATTTGCCTTTCCCTAGTGGCTAATAATGTTAAGCATATTTTCATGGACTTATTTCCCGTCTGCATATTCTTTTCAGTAATATGTTAGTTCATATCTTTTGCCCATTTTCTAACTGGATTTTTTCTATTGTTGGGTTTTGAGAGTTGTCTATTTATTCTAGACTCTAGTTCTTTGTCAGATACGTAGTTTGCAAATATTCTCCCAATCTGTAAATTGTGTCTATATCATCTTAATAGAGTCTTTCACTGAGCAAACATTTTAATTTTGATGAAATTCAATACATTCTGTTTTGGGAGGGGGGTTATGGACTTTGCTATTGATGCCAGCTTTAAGAACTCGTTGCCTGGCCTTAGATCCTGAACAGTTTTTCTTATGTTTTATTTTATTTTAAAGTGATTCTTCTGATATTTCCAGCACCTACCTATAATAACATACACAGTTATTTCAATATTATTGACTGTGTTCTCTGTGCTATATACTTTACATTTCCATGACTGTTTTGTATCTACTGATCAGTACTTCTTAATTTTTTCACCTTTATCACCCAAACCCCCAGGCCCATTCCCCTCTGCCAACCATCAGTTTGTTCTATTTTTGAGCCTGTTTCTGCTTTGTTCGTATATTTACTTTTTGTTAAATTCCACACATAAGTAAAATAATGATATTTTTCTTTTTCTCTTATTTTACTTAGCATAATAATATCCAGTTCTATCCAAGCTGTCATAACTGGTAAGGTTTTGTTTTCTTCTTCTTTTTTTAAATTTTTTTAAAATTTATTTATTCATTTTAGAGAAGAGAGTGAGAGAGAGAGAGAGAGAAAGGTGGGAGGAGCAGGAAGCATCAACTCTCATATGTGCCTTGACCAGACAAGTGCAGGGTTTCGAACCAGCAACCTCAGCGTTCCAGGTCGATGCTTTATCCACTGTGCCACCACAGGTCAGGACTTTTTTTTTTTTTTTAGAAAGAAAAGCTACTTTTTCTTGAAAAACCACTGTTTAAATTATTTAATATGCAAATATATCAGTTTTATTTATCTTTGTTTTGCTTTTTTTAATCTTATTTTTATTAATTTTAATGCAGTGACATTGATAAATCAGGGTACATATGTTCCCAGAAAACATCTCCAGATTATTTTGACCTTTGATTATGCTGCATACCCCTCACTCAAAGTCAAATCGTCCTCCGTCACCTTCTATCTGGTTTTCTTTGTGCCCCTACCTTCCCCCCACTCCCTCCCTCTCCTTCCTTGCCCCCTCCCCACCCCTCCACCCCACTCCCTGTTACCATCACATTCTTTTTTTTTTTTTTTTTTTAAATAAATTTTTATTAATGGTAATGGGATGACATTAATAAATCAGGGTACATATATTCAAAGAAAACATGTCTAGGTTACCTTGTCATTAAATTATGTTGCATACCCCTCGCCCAAAGTCAGATTGTCCTTCGCCACCCTCTATCTAGTTCTCTGTGCCCCTCCCCCTCCCCCTAACTCTCCCCCTGTCCTCCCTCCCCCCACCCCTGGTAACCACCACACACTTGCCATGTCTCTTAGTCTCATTTTTATGTTCCACCAATGTATGGAATCATGTAGTTCTTGTTTTTTTCTGATTTACTTATTTCACTCCTTATAATGTTATCAAGATCCCACCATTTTGCTGTAAATGATCTGATGTCATCATTTCTTATGGCTGAGTAGTATTCCATAGTGTATATGTGCCACATCTTCTTTATCCAGTCTTCTATTGAAGGGCTTTTTGGTTGTTTCCATGTCTTGGCCACTGTGAACAGTGCTGCAATGAACATGGGGCTACATGTGTCTTCACGTATCAATGTTTCTGAGGTTTTGGGGTATATACCCAGTAGAGGGATTGCTGGGTCATAAGGTAGTTCTATTTGCAGTTTTTTGAGGAACCACCATACTTTCCTCCATAATGGTTGTACTACTTTACAGTCCCACCAACAGTGAATGAGGGTTCCTTTTTCTCCACAGCCTCTCCAACATTTGCTATTACCCGTCTTGTTGATAATAGCTAATCTAACAGGGGTGAGGTGGTATCTCATTGTAGTTTTGATTTGTATTTCCCTAATAACTAATGAAGCTGAGCATCTTTTCATATATCTGTTGGCCATTTGTATCTCTTCCTGGGAGAAGTGTCTATTCATGTCTTCTTCCCATTTTTTTATTGGATTGTTTGTTTGTTTGTTGTTGAGTTTTATGAGTTCTTTGTAAATTTTGGATATTAGGCCCTTATCTGAGCTGTTGTTTGAAAATATCATTTCCCATTTAGTTGGCTGTCTGTTTATTTTGATATCAGTTTCTCTTGCTGAGCAAAAACTTTTTATTCTGATGTAGTCCCATTCATTTATCTTTGCCTCACTTCTCTTGCCATTGGAGTCAAGTTCATAAAATGTTCTTTAAAACCCAGGTCCATGAGTTTAGTACCTATGTCTTCTTCTATGTACTTTATTGTTTCAGGTCTTATATTTAGGTCTTTGATCCATTTTGAATTAATTTTAGTACACGGGGACAGGCTGTAGTCGAGTTTCATTCTTTTGCATGTGGCTTTCCAGTTTTCCCAACACCATTTGTTGAAGAGGCTTTCTTTTCTCCATTGTGTGTTGTTGGCCCCTTTATCAAAGATTATTTGACCATATATATGTGGTTTTATTTCTGGGCTTTCTATTCTGTTCCATTGGTCTGAGTGTCTATTTTTCTGCCAATACCATGCTGTTTTGATTATTGTGGCCCTATAATATAGTTTAAAGTCAGGTATTGTAATGCCCCCAGCTTCATTCTTTTTCCTTAGGATTGTTTTGGCTATTCGGGGTTTTTTATAGTTCCATATAAATCTGATGATTTTTTGTTCCATTTCTTTAAAAAATCTCATAGGGATTTTGATGGGAATTGCATTAAATTTGTATATTGCTTTGGGTAATATGGCCATTTTGATTATATTTATTCTTCCTATCCAAGAACAAGGAATATTTTTCCATCTCATTGTATCTTTTTCGATTTCCCTTAACAATGCTTTGTAATTTTCATTATATAGGTCCTTTACATTCTTTGTTATGTTTATTCCTAGGTATTTTATTTTTTTTGTTGCAATCGTGAAGGGGATTATTTTTTTGAGTTCGTTTTCTAATATTTCATTGTTGGCATAGAGAAAGGCTATGGACTTCTGTATGTTAATTTTGTATCCTGCGACCTTACTGTATTGGTTTATTGTTTCTAATAATCTTTTTGTGGAGTCCTTCGGGTTTTCGATGTATAGGATCATATCATCAGCAAAAAGTGATACCTTTACTTCTTCTTTTCCAATATGGATGCCTTTTATTTCTTTGTCTTGTCTGATTGCTCTGGCCAGAACTTCTAGCACCACGTTAAATAAGAGTGGAGAGAGTGGACAACCCTGTCTTGTTCCTGATTTAAGGTAGAAAGTCCTCAGTTTTATGCCGTTTAAAATGATGTTGGCTGATGGTTTATCATATATGGCCTTTATCATGTTGAGATATTTTCCTTCTATACCCATTTTGTTGAGAGTCTTAAACATAAAATTGTGTTGTATTTTATCAAAAGCCTTTTCTGCATCTATTGATAAGATCATGTGGTTTTTGTTCTTTGTTTTGTTGATATGGTGTATTACGTTAACCGTTTTGCGTATGTTGAACCATCCTTGAGATTCTGGAATGAATCCCACTTGATCATGATGTATTATTTTTTTAATATGTTGTTGTATTCGGTTTGCCAGTATTTTGTTTAGAATTTTAGCATCTGTATTCATTAGAGATATTGGTCTATAGTTTTCTTTCTTTGTGCCATCCTTGCCAGGTTTTGGTATGAGGGTTATGTTGGCCTCATAAAATGTGTTTGGAAGTATTGCTTCTTCTTCAATTTTTTGGAAGACTTTGAGTAGAATAGGAACCAAGTCTTCTTTGAATGTTTGATAGAATTCACTAGTATAACCGTCTGGGCCTGGACTTTTATTTTTGGGGAGGTTTTTAATAGTTTTTTCTATTTCCTCCCTGCTGATTGGTCTGTTTAGGCTTTCTGCTTCTTCATGACTCAGTCTAGGAAGGTTGTATTGTTCTAGGAATTTATCCATTTCTTATAGATTGTTGTATTTGGTGGCATATAATTTTTGATAGTATTCTACAATAATTCTTTGTATATCTATGATGTCTGTGGTGATCTCTCCTCTTTCATTTTGGATTTTATTTATTTGAGTCCTGTGCCTTTTTTCCTTGGTGAGTCTTGCCAAGGGTTTGTCAATTTTGTTGATCTTTTCAAAGAACCAGCTCCTTGTTTTATTGATTTTTTCTATAGTTTTTCTGTTCTCTATTTCATTTATTTCTGCTCTGATTTTTATTATCTCCTTTCTTTGGCTGGTTTGGGTTGTCTTTGTTCTTCTTTTTCTAGTTCCTTAAGGTGTGAAGTTAAGTGGTTTACTTGGGCTCTCTCTTGTTTGTTCATATATGCCTGAAGTGATATGAACTTTCCTCTTATTACTGCTTTTGCTGCATCCCAGAGATTCTGATATGTCGTATTTTCATTTTCATTTGTCTGTATGTATCTTTTGATCTCTGCGCTTATTTCTTCTTTGACCCATTCATTTTTTAGAAGTATGTTGTTTAGTTTCCACATTTTTGTGGGTTTTTCCCCCTCTTTTTTGCAGTTGAATTCTAGTTTCAAGGCTTTATGATCAGAAAATATGCTTGGTACAATTTCAATTTTTCTAAATTTGCTGATATTGTCTTTGTGGCCCAACATATGGTCAATTCTTGAGAATGTTCCATGTACACTAGAGAAAAATGTATACTCTGTCGCTTTGGGATGAAGTGTCCTGTAGATGTCTATCATATCCAGGTGTTCTAGTATTTCGTTTAAGGCCACTATATCTTTATTGATTCTCTGTTTGGATGACCGATCTAGAGCCGTCAGCGGAGTATTGAGGTCTCCAAGTATGATTGTATTTTTGTTAGTTTTTGTTTTAAGGTCAATAAGTAGCTGTCTTATATATTTTGGTGCTCCTTGGTTAGGTGCATATATATTAAGGATTGTTATGTCTTCTTGATTCAGTGTCCCCTTAATCATTATGAAGTGACCATTTTTGTCTCTGAGTACTTTTTCTGTCTTGTAGTCAGCATTATTAGATATGAGTATTGCTACACCTGCTTTTTTTTGGGTGTTGTTTGCTTGGAGTATTGTTTTCCAGCCTCTCACTTTGAATTTGTTTTTATCCTTGTTGCTTAGATGTGTTTCTTGTAGGCAGCATATGGTTGGATTTTCTTTTTTAATCCATTCTGCTACTCTGTGTCTTTTTATTGGTAAGTTTAATCCATTTACATTTAGTGTAATTATTGACACTTGTGGGTTCCCTACTGCCATTTTATAAATTGCTTTCTGTTAGTTTTGTATTAGTTTGTTTCTTCTCTTTTGTTTTTCTATCATTTGTTTCTGTTTGTGTTCCATACTTCTTTCCTCTGTTGCTACCTTTTTTTAAGTCATGTGTTTTTGTGGTGTTTTTTTCTAGGGTGGTTACCATTAAGTAATGAAAAGGGTACCTACCATATTCATTGTAGTACCCTATCTTATAAGTATTTCTGCACTTCATCGTCCTTTGCTACTGTTAATCTCCATTCTCTCCCCCCCTTTCTTTTTCCTTTGTTGTCACAGTTTAAGTTTGGTTTTATTGTGTTCTTGGTGGAGCTGTTACTTGTGGTGTTGTTTTCTTTTGTTCTTTGAATCTGGTTGGAAAATCCCCTTTAGTATTTCCTGGAGTGGGGGCTTTCTCGTGATAAATTCTCTCATCTTTTCTGTATTTGTGAATGTTTTTATATCTCCTTCATACTTGAAGGATAGCTTTGATGGGTATAGTATTCTTGGCTGAAAGTTCCTCTCTTTCAGGGCTTTAAATATTGGGGTCCACTCTCTTCTAGCTTGTAGAGTTTCTGCTGAGAAATCTGATGATAATCTAATAGGCCTTCCTTTATATGTTGTACTCTTCTTTTCCCTGGCTGCCTTGAGAATTTTTTCTTTGTCATTGGTTTGTGTCATCTTTATTATGATGTGCCTTGGAGTGGGTTTGTTGGGGTTAAGAAAACTCGGTGTTCTGTTTGCTTCTTGAATTTGAGGCTTTAGTTCTTTCCACAGGCTTGGGAAGTTCTCATCTATTATTTGTTTGAGTATATTCTCCATTCCATTTTCTTTCTCTTCTCCCTCTGATATACCTATTATTCTTATGTTATTCTTTCTGATGGAGTCAGATAATTCCTGTAGGGCTTTGTTGTTTTTTATTATTTTTGAGTCTCTTTCTTCTTCTCTCTGTTGTGCCTCAAGTTGTTTGTCTTCTATTTCACTAATCCTATCTTCAATCTGGGTTGTTCTGCTAGCTAAGCTTGTTACCTCGTTTTTCAGCTCGTGAATTGAATTTTTCATTTCTGTTTGATTTGTTTTTATAGTTTCAATTTCCTTGGACATATATTCTTTGTGTTCATTGAGTTGTTTTCTGATCTCCCTATATTGCCTTTCTGTGTTTTCTTGTATATCTCTGAGTATTTTTAAGATTTCTATTTTAAATTCTCTGTCATTTAGCTCCAAGGCTTCCAATATGTTAAGTCTTTTCTCCATAGATTTTTCCACATCTATTTGTGTTACCTCTCTTTCTTTTGTATCCATAATATTCGATTTCCTCTTTCTTATTGGCATCTGAGGGTGGTCTTGTTGATAGCACTAATTAGAATTAATAAAGAGTAAAAAGTAAAAAAAAAACAAAAAAAAAAAACAAAGGGTAAAACACCCCACAAAAAAAAGCAGTAATAATTTATTATTTCCCCCTTTTTTTTCTTTCTTCTCCTTCCCTCCTCTCCCCTCCTCAGGGAAATATCATGCCTATAATGGAGGGCCTGGTTTGCGGTGAAGAGTTCAAGGGGCAAAAAAAAAAAAAAGGGGGAGTAGGGACCTACTAAATGCAAAAAAAAAAAAAAGGAAGAAAATCTTAGACAAGCATAAGTTGATCTGCCTGCGGGTGATGGTCAACTAAGAGATATAATGAGAGGGATAAGAGGGAACCAGAAAAAAGGACAAAAAAAGGAATAATAAAGAAGAAAAAAATAAAAATAATAAGTAAAAATATGTTGTATTAAGTGGAGCAAAGACCAAATACAATGGAGACCTTGGGTTCGGAGGACGCAAAATGCCACAAAAATAAACTAACAAGAAAAAAACAAAAACAAAAGCGAAAAAGAAAAATAAAGCCAAAAAAAAACCTTGAGTCCCAAATTAACTAATTTGTTCGTGATTGAGGATTAAATGGGAGGAAAGTAAAACGAGAAAAGAAAAAACGAATAGAAAGGAAAAAATAAGAAAAAGAGAAAAACGAAGGAAGAAATAAAAAAGGAAGAGAAAAAACAAAATAAAGCAAAACAAAACAAAACAAACAAAAAAAAACAAAAGAGGAGAGAGTGAGAGTTAAGTGTCCTGGAGTATAACCCCAAAGGAGGGTGAGGATGAAGAAGAGAAATAAAATGTAACACTTATGGGTAGTGTAGTTCAAGAAAAGGGAAGCATAAGATGGGCAGAGAATAGAAGGACCGAGGTGGAGGAAATAAAGGCAATAAGATAGAAGAAACAAACAACAACAACAACAACAACAACAAAAAAATTAGTGGAACAAGTTGTAAAGTCTGTGGATTTTTCTTGATTTTGAGATGTTAACTTCTTCCTTTTTCTTTTCTCTCCCTCTTCCTGGTCGGTGACTCTGTACCCCAGGCTCTGCCCCTGTGTCACATTTAGGTAGGGATTTGCAGTTGATGGGATTCTATGGCAATGTCATATAATTGGCTTTAGTCTTGCTGGTAGTCAAGGCTTGTTGGCGTTTGCAGGGTCCAACGATGAGAGAGTTTGCTTTCCTGGAGTCTCTCTCCTAGTCTCCCCTTCCTGAATTAGCAGCCTGGTGATCCAGCTATAAGGCTGCCACTGCTTCTGCCTGGGGAGTAAGAGGCTCAAAGAGCTGGGAAATCCCCACTCTATCCCCACTCAGTGCAAGGCTTTGGGAAGGGCTCTGACAGTCAGGGCCTCCAGTGTAATCAGGCGGGGGTGGGAGTCAATTGTTGTCAAGGTGACCTGTTCAGCGCCTAGCATTCAGTTGGACCACTCAACCCAGGCTTTCCACACTTTGTAGCCTGTTTTGGCTGGTAAGAAGAGGCACTAGTCTCTGCTTGCGACTAGTGTGGTATAGATCTTATTATCTGCCAAGTCCTTCTTGTTAGCGTTTAACCCTGAATATGGAGGCTCTATCAATCAGAAGTTGCCCCCGCCCCTTTAGCGAGAGGCACTAAAAAATATCACGTCTCTTGTCTTGGGTCGGTGAACTGAGAGAGATCTTATCAATTAGAACCGAGGGTGCGCAGATTTCACGGGTTAAGTTAATTTTAGTAATTGGGTCGCAGCTGTGCTCCCGAAGGTATTTCAGGCTGCCTGCGCGCGCCCCTCCCCCAACGCTTGATTGTTAGCTTGAATGGCTGGGTGAGGTGCCCCGCCCGCGGAGAGAATCTCCCAGGTAGGGAATACCGCCCTGGGGCCTCTCCCGCTCCCCGTGCGCGGGCCGCTGTGAACGTTAGCGGTGCTCGGTCTGCAATGCTCGGTCTGCAACCAGACCGGGCGCGCGCCAGCGGCTGCTTGCCGCTCCGGAGTGTGGGCGGTGCTCGCTCTGCAACCGACCCGGGCGCTGCTCGCGGCGGCTCGCGGCGGCGGCTGGCGGCGGCGGCTGGCGGCGGCTGCTCGCGGCTGCTGCTCGCGGCTCCCGAGTGCGGGATGACTTACCACAGGTGCACTTCCTCGCGGCTTGAATGAACGTCCCTGCGGTAGCTTCCTCCACACCCTCGTCTCTCAGATTCAAGTGATAACAGTCCTTTTGCTTTCAGTTTGTGTGGAACTCCGTAATGCTCCGAAGATAAATTTTCCTGTTTCTAGTTGATAAATTTGTTGTGATTTTGGGGAGATCTGTCGGACGCGCTGCTCACGGCGCCATTTCCGTGACGTCACTCACCATCACATTCTTGTCCATGTTTCTGAATCTCATTTTTATGTCCCCTCTATGCATGAATTCATATAGTTCTTAGTTTTTTTCTGATTTAGTTATTTCACTCCGTATAATGTGATAAAGGTCCATCCATGTTATTGTAAATGATCCGATGTCATCATTTCTTATGGCTGAGTAGTATTCCATAGTATATATGTACCAAAGCTTTTTAATCCACTCGTCCTCTGATGGACACTTGGGCTGTTTCCAGATCTTCGCTATTGTGAACAATGCTGCTGTAAACATGGGGGTGCATTTCTCCTTCTGGAACCGTTCTATGGTGTCCTTGGGGTATATTCCTAAAAGTGGGATGGCTGGGTCAAAAGGCAGTTCGATTTTCAATTTTTTGAGGAATCTCCATACTGTTTTCCACAGAGGCTGCACCAGTCTGCATTCCCACCAGCAGTGCAGGAGGGTTCCCTTTTCTCCACATCATCGCCAGCACTTATTCTGTGTTGTTTTGTTGATGAGCGCCATTCTAACCGGTGTGAGGTGATATCTCATTGTGGTTTTAATTTGCATTTTTCTAATGATTAGTGATGTTGAGCATTTTTTCATATGCCTATTGGCCATCTGTATATCCTCTTTGGAGAAGTGTCTATTCATTTCTTTTTTCCATTTTTTGATTGGATTGTCTTTCTGGTGTTGAGATTTACAAGTTTTTTATAAATTTTGGTTATTAACCCCTTATCAGACATACTGTCAAATATGTTCTCCCATTGTGTAGTTTGTCTTCTTATTCTGTTCTTATTGTCTTTGGCTGTGCAAGAGCTTTTTAGTTTGATATAGTCCCATTTGTTTATCCTGTCGTATAGCTTGATATCAGGAAGTGTGATACCTCCCACTTTATTCTTCTTTTTTAAGATTGCTGAGGCTATTCGTGTTCTCTTTTTGTTCCATATAAATTTTTGGAATATGTGATATATCTTTAAAGTATGTCATTGGTATTTTAATTGGAATTGCATTGAATTTATAAATTACTTTGGGTAATATAGACATTTTAATGATGTTTATTCTTCCTAACCATGAGCATGGTATATGCTTCCACTTCCATTTGTATCTTCCTTGATTTCTTTTATCAATGTTTTTTAATTTTCCGAGTACAAGTCGTTAGTTTCCTTGGTTAAATGTACTCCTAGGTACTTTATTTTTTTGGTTGTAATAGTAAAGGGGATTGTTTTTTTAATTTCTCTTTCTGACTGTTCATTGTTGGTGTATAAAAATGCCTCTAATTTCTGGGTATTAATTTTATATCCTGCCACCTTGCTGAATTCATTTATCAGGTCTAGTAGTTTTTTGACTGAGAATTTAGGATTTTCTATATATAATATCATATCATCTGCAAATAAAGATAGCTTTACTTCTTCTTTTCCAACTTGAATGCCTTTTATTTCTTCTTCTTGTCTGATTGCTGTGGCTAGGACTTCCAGGACTATGTTGAATAAGAGTGGTGAAAGGGGGCACCCCTGCCTTGTTCCTGATCTTAAGAAGATTGCTTTTAATTTTTGCCCATTGAGTATGATTTTGGCTGTGGGTTTATCATAGATGGCTTTCATCATGTTGAGGTATGTTCCTTGTATTCCCACTTTGCTGAGAGTTTTGATCATGAATGGGTGCTGGATTTTATCAAATGCTTTTTCTGCATCTTTTGAAATTATCATGTGGTTGTTCTCCTTCCTTTCATTTATGTGATGAATAACATGATAGATTTGCAAATATTGTACCAGCCTTGCCTCCCCAGAATAAATTCCACTTGATCATGGTGTATGATTTTTTCCATATATTGTTGGATCCGGTTTGCTAATATTTTGTTGAGGATTTTAGCATCTATATTCATCAGGGATATTGGCCTATAATTTTCTTTCTTTGTGTTGTCTTTGCCTGGTTTTGGAATCAGAATTATGCTCGCCTCATAAAAGAAGCATGGAAGTCTTCCTTCCTCTTGAATTTTTTGAAATAGCTTGAGAAGGATAGTAGTTAGTTCTTCTTTGTTTTTTGTATTTTTCTGAAGCTGGAAACGGGGAGAGACAGTCAGACAGACTCCCGCATGCGCCCGACCGGGATCCACCCGGCACACCCACCAGGGGCGATGCTCTGCCCCTCCGGGGCATCGCTCTGCCGCGACCAGAGCCACTCTAGCACCTGGGACAGAGGCCAAGGAGCCATCCCCAGCGCCCGGGCCATCCTTACTCCAATGGAGCCTCGGCTGCGGGAGGGGAAGAGAGAGACAGAGAGGAAGGAGAGGGGGGTGGAGAAGCAAATGGGCACTTCTCCTGTGTGCCCTGGCTGGGAATCGAACCTGGGTCCCCCGCATGCCAGGCCGACGCTCTACCACTGAGCCAACCAGCCAGGGCAATTTTGTTTTTTGTTGTTTTTTTTTTTGTGTGTGTGTGTGTGTTCTTCTTTGAATAGTTGGTAGAATTTACTTGTGAAGCCATCTGGCCCAGGACGTTTCTTTGTTGGGAGTTTTTTGATAACTGTTTTGATCTCATTTGGTGTAATCGGTCTGTTTAGGTTTTCTGATTCTTCCAGATTAATTTTTGGAAGATTGTATGTTTCAAGGAATTTGTCCATTTCATCTAGGTTGTCTAGTTTTTTGGCATACAGTTCTTCATAGTATTTTCTTACAATCCTTTGTATTTCTGTTGTGTCAGTTGTTATTTCTCCCCTCTCATTTCTAATTTTAGTTATTTGAGTCCTCTCTCTCTTTTTCTTAGTGAGTCTAGTTAAAGGTTCATCAATCTTGTTTACCTTTTCAAAAAACCAGCTCCTAGTTTCATTGATCCTCTGTATTGTTTCTTTAGTCTCTATGTCATTAATTTCTGCTCTGATCTTTATTATTTCCTTCCTTCTACTACATTTAGGCTTTACTTGCTGTTCTTTTTCTAGTTCTTTTAGATGCAGGGTTAAGTTGTTTATTTGAGCTTTTTCTAGCTTCTTAAAGTGTACCTGTAGTGCTATGAACTTCCCTCTCAGTACTGCTTTTGCTGTCTCCCATAAATTTTGAGTTGATGTATGCTCATTATCATTCGTTTCTAGGAATTTTTTTATTTCTTCTTTGATCTCATTCTTGATCCATTCATTATTTAACAACCTGCTATTTAGTTTCCATGTGTTTGAGAATTTTTGAGCTTTTCTGTTGTGGTTGATTTCTAGTTTCATGCCATTGTGATCAGAGAAAGTGCTTGATATGATTTCAATCTTCTTAAATTTGTTGAGACCACTTTTGTGCCCTAACATGTGGTCTATCCTAGAGAATGTACCATGAGCACTTGAAAAGAATGTATATTCTGCTGCTTTAGGGTGAAAGGTTCTGTAGATATCTATTAAATCGAGTTGATCTAGTGTGTCCTTTAAGTCTGCTGTTTCTTTGTTAATTTTCTTTCTTGAGGATCTATCTAGTGATGTTAGTGGGGTATTAAAATCCCCTACTATTATAGTGTTGCTGTTGATCTCACTCATTATATCCATCAAAGTCTGCTTTATATATTTAGGGGCTCCTATATTAGGTGCATAGATATTTATAATAGTTATATCTTCCTGTTGGATTACTCCCTTTATCATTATGTAGTGGCCTTCTTTATCTCTTACTATATTCTTTGTTTTAAAGTCCATTTTGTCTGATATAAGTATTGCTACCCCAGCTTGTTTTTCATTTCCATTTGCATGAAATGTTTTTTTCCATCCTTTACCTTCAACCTATGTGCATCTTTTGTTTTAAGGTGTGTCTCTTGTAGACAGCATATGTATGGGTCCTGTTTTCTTATCCATGCAGCTACCCTATGTCTTTTGATTGGATCATTTAATCCATTTACATTTAAGGTTATTATTGATATGTAGTTGTTTATTGCCATTTTATTCTTTAAAGCTGTATTTCTCTTTTGCTATATTCTTTTTCCACTTTAATCTGTTTACACCATGCCCCTTAACATTTCCTGCAGCATTGGTTTGGTTGTAATGAATTCCTTGAGTTTTTTTTTTTTTTTTTTTGTCTGGGAAACTTTTTATTTCTCCTTCAATTTTTATGATAGCCTTGCTGGATAAAGTAGTCTTGGTTATAAGTTCTTGTTCTGCATTACTTTGAATATTTCTTGCCATTCCCTTCTGGCTTCAAGTGTTTCTGTTGAGAAGTCTGATGTCATCTTTATGGGGGCTCCTTTGTAGGTGATAGCCTTTTTTTCTCTTACAGCTTTTAATATTTTCTCTTTATCACTTAGCTTTGGTATTTTAATTATGATGTATCTTGGTGTAGGTTTCTTTGGGTTTCTCTTTAATGGAGTTCTCTGTGCTTCTTGAATTTGTGAGAGTTTCTCCTGCATTAATTTGGGGAAGTTTTCAGGTATGATATGATTGAATAAAGCCTTTATCCCTTGTTCTTTCTCTTCTTCTTCAGGAACCCCTATGATGTGGATGTTATTTCTCTTTATGTTGTCACAGAGCTCTCTAAGAGTTTCCTCAGACTTTTTGAGTCTCTTTTCTTTTTTCTTCTCTGCTTTCATGCCTTCATTCCAGTTGTCCTCCAACTCGCTGATTCGATCCTCAGCTCCATCCATCCTGTTTTTAATTCCTTCTATTGTGGTCTTCATTTCTGATATTGTATTTGTCATCTCCAACTGATTCTTTTTTAATATTTCAATATCCTTTTTTATACTTGCTATTTCTTTATTTAGGTGTTCGTGATGACCATCCATTGTTGTTCTAAGATCCCTAAGCATCCTACAATCATTATTTTAAAATCCGCATCCGGAAGTTTGATTATTTCCATATCACTCAGTTCATTTCCTGAAGGTCTCTCTTGTGGTTTCATTTGGATTGCACTTCTTTGTCTTCTCATTGTGCCTGGGTGTCTGGGTGTTTTTTTTTTTTGTAGAGCTGGTTGAGTCTAGGCTTGGTGTTGACTGCCTCTAGTTTTTGCTTGTGTTTGTAGGTCTTCTTGGGTTGGCATCAGCTATTATTTTTAATCCACTTTAGGATTCGGCCGCTTTGAATTCTTGATTTGTTTGTTTTCTTAACAGATGATAGTCTTTTTTTGCTGATCTCAGCAGGGGGCTTATTTGAACCTGTATCCAGGAATGTGGTGGGTGCAACCTGAGGCTCTGAAGTCCTCTTCTGCCAGTTAATCTCTCTGGAGGTGGGTTGCTTTCTCAGCTTCAGTAGGGGGAGGTGTATCTCAGATCTTCATGGAGACCTGAGTTACTGCCTCTCCTCCCCACTTCTTGTTTTCAGCTATGTCTTGTTGCGCTGATTGGAGCTGGAGAGATGTCTGTATCTCTGTGACCTGGAAGTACTTTTGTATTTTGCTTTGTGGAAGGATCAGCCCCTCCCCCAGTTATGGCCACCTCCAGCACTGAATGAGTCAGCTTTTTATGTCTTCACCTATATTCCTCTCCCCCTCACCATCCGTCTCTCTCTTTCTTCTTTCTTTTTGGAAGACAAGTGAGCCCTTTCAACACACCTTGCTCCCTGGTCATCAGGCAAGTGGCTGTGAGCAGTATTTACTGCTCTTTTCCTTGGCATGAGAGCCCAGCCTCACCCCCCCTCCCTGTTCCTGTAAGCAGGGGAGATTCAGGCGCTCTCTACCAGGTTTATTGTTGCTTCTTCTTGCTCCTTGATTTTTGAAAGCTGTTCTTGTAGTCCAGATTTGGTTTTTCACGCTGATGGTTCAAAAATTAGTTTATAATCCAGTTTGGTGGTGTGAGCTGGGAGTCTGTGCATCTGCCTACTCTGCTGCTATCTTCAGGTCTCAGGACTTTTTTTTTTAATGACTCAGCAATATTGCATTATATACATGTATCACTACTTTTTTACTCACTTGTCTATTGATGGGTACCTGGGCTGTTTCCCACATCTTGCCTATTGTAAATAATGCTGCAGTGAACACAGAGGTACATATATTCTTTCACTTTAGTGTTTTGGGTTTCTTTGGATAAATACCCAAAAGTGGAATTGCTGGATTATTAGGCAGTTCAATTTTTTTTTTTAAGGAACCTCCATACTGTTTTCCACAGTGGCTGCACCAGTCTGCATTCCCACCAATAGTGCAAGAGCGTTCCCTTTTTTCCTCACCCTCACCAATACTTGTTGTTTGCTGATTTATTGATGATAGCTATTCTGACAGGAGTGAGGTGATATCACACTGTGGTCTTAATTTGTATTTCTCTGATGACTAGTGATGAGCATATTTTTATATGTCTATTGGCCATCTGTATCTCCTCTTTGAAGAAGTGTCTATTCAGGTCCTCTGCCCATTTTTAAAATGGATTGTTTGTGTTTTCTTTTTTTGCTGTTGAGTTTTATTAGATTGCTTATTTCCTGAGGTAGGCCCATATTACTATGAATTTCCCTATCAGGAATGCTTTTAATGTGTTCCATAGATTTTGAATTGTGTTTTCATTTTTATTTGTTTCAGAGTATCTTTAGATTTCTTCTTTGATCTCATTATTAACCTATTCATTCTTTAGCAACATGTTATTTAGCCTCCATGTGTTTGTGTGTTTCTCAGTATTTTCTTTTGATTTTTAGTTTCATATCATTGTGGTCAGAGAAGATGATTGATACAATTTCAGCTTCTTAAATTTATTGAGACTTGTTTTGTGGCCTAACATATGGTCTATCCTGGAAAATGTTCCTTGTGCAATAGAAAAGATTGTATATTCTGCTGCTTTGGGGTGAAATGTTCTGAAAATATTAATTAAACCCATCTGGTTTAATGTGTCATTTTAGGCCACTGTTTCCTTGTTGATTTTCTGTCTGAAAGATCTACCTATTGGTGCAAAAAGGTATTAAAGTAATGTACCATAAATTTTATGTTGTTATTTTCTAAAAGGTTTTAGTTTTACATTTTCATTTAAATCTTTAATATATTTTGAGTTAACTTTTGTTTAAAGTATGAAGTTTAGGTTGAGGTTTATCTTTTTGACCTCTGGGTGTCCAGTTGCTCTGGTACTACTTTTTGAAAAGGTTGTCTTTCCTTCACTGAATTACTTTTGTACCTCTGTCTAAAATAAATGGGACATATTTGTGTGGGTTTATTTTTAGGTTCTCCATGCTATTTCACTGAGCTATGTGTCTGTTTCTGAACACCATATAGCCTTGATTACTGTAGGTATAGAATCCCTTTAAATCAAGAAGACCGATTTTCCCCAATTTATCTTCTTCTTATTCAAAATTGTTTTATTTACTTTGCTTTTTCACATAACTTTTAGAATAATTTGATTTAGATTTACATATTATCTTTCTGGAATTTTGATAGAAATTGCATTATATGTTCTTCTTAACTTATATGTTGAGAAGTCTTAGATTCAAGATTTAGCTATTTTAGGAGTGATTTTCTTGTGAACTGCTCTGGTGTTTCTTTTCATAGGTTAATATTCATTAAGACTTTTCTCAGGAACATATTTGTGTGTGCTTGTAGATATCTCCCTCTCTCTCTCTCTCTCTCTCTCTGTGTGTGTGTGTGTGTGTGTGTGTGAAGAAAGAAGAGGGACATATAATGGTACTTATCCTGATTTAGTGCCTCTCTTGAGAAAAATGGAGAGAGATAAGCAGATCATTGGGGGTTTAGAATCCAGGATATAAAACTGCCAGATAAAATCTTTGGTTATAGCCATTTTAGCATGGTCAGTTTGATAAATGTAATTTGATGCAACCCTTTTAAAATATAATATCACTTTTTATTACCAACTTATTTAGCAACAGATGTTCCCATGTCATTTTTAATGCCAGTTTTTATCATGGGAAATTTTTACTTTGAATTCTGTTTGTTTTTGTATTAACACACAGTTTTATCCCATCTATAAAGTTCTATAAAGTTAATTAAAAAAATTTTAAGTAGGTAATATATTCTCATGGGTAAAAACATCAAAACAATATATAAAGAATTGTCCCTTATATTCTTATATGCATCTACTCATATTCATCCAATTATAGCCCACCCAACAGTTAACCAATCTTTAATTTCTTGTTTATCATGCCAGAGAAGGATCTGCATATATTTTTACATATACTCTTAGAGCATTTATTTTAGAATACTCTGTCAATAGAAAGGTAAATAAATTGGAGTTTGACACTTTATCACTTCAACTCTGTCTGACAATGAATATAATCTATGATCCAATTTTCTACTTTTTTAATGATAAAAGTTGATAATAACATATTTTGACAGTTAACATCTTCCTTTTGAAAACTTTTGCATGATTTTTTATGTTTTTATCTTCTATATAAATAAATATAATTATAATAAATTTGTTTAATTTTAGGGCTTGAAGTTTCTTTACAAATCATGTATCTTATTTCTTCATTCTGAAGATGTGTTAAGTGAGACCAAGAGAAGACAGCTGCTCATTCAAGGCCACAGATTTGGTGTGCATCAGAGTTGAGTAGCTGCTCATATGGGCAAACTTCTATCCATATCCCTGACCACTTTCATCGTTATATGATGATTCATATTTATTATTACATGGCTGAAGTCCATTGAAAAAATGTTTCTGACATCTGTCTCAATTCTCTGCTACTCATGCAGTCCATTCTTTAAAAATGAGGATTTATTTGCTGACATATGCATTATTTTAGTTGTTTCTGCTCTCTTAGCATTTTACCAGTTTAATGATTAATTCTGCAACCTGAACCCACTTAGATTGGAGTAATATCTTGCCAACCAGAGTGAGCAAGTGAATAATTGAAATTTTAATTATGGATGAAACTTGTTTATTATATATTTATTGTATATGATACTCTCAACTTTCTGAGTCTCTCTTGTCAAATGCATTCTTCTTCATTATCTTTTTTGTGTAATGTTTAATTTAAATGACCAGTCTTTTGTTCCGATGCAGGAAAATAAATTGGCATAGCCCTCAACTCATTAACATCACTTTCAAGTTGAGATCGATTTGTATTAATGTAGTAGTCTGACCCCTAGTGGTTATAAGAAATATCTGCAATGTAGCTGTCGTTGCATATTTTGATGGAACTTTCTAAAAAGTGAGTATAAAACGATGAATTCCTCTTTGAAAATAAATAAAATAAAAATGAAAAAGATATTACAACTTCAGAGAAGAAATACTAATAAAAGATAAATTCAGGTAAAATTGTAATTCCATGAAAACAATTTCCAAATCTGTATTTATACTGCTTTTTAGTCATGCATGATGAGGCTTCACTTATAAACATAATGTGCCAGCAATTCATTATACATTATTTGTTAAAAACCAAAACTAGTTTTTCCTCTGAAATCAATGCTTTGTTATTATCCCAGTATAGCCCTATTTAGACTATTTGCTGTAGGATTACAATCAAATTTAGAGCTGATGAGCTTTTTGAGATAATTACTAAAGATCAGAGACCCGGAAAAGGTGGGTACTTTTCCAAAGCTGTAAAATGAATTGTTAGCAGAACTAAGTCAACTCTGTTATTCACGAGACCCTCAGATCTAGGCAGATATGATCACACAGCAGGAGAGTTCCAGGCTCAATGTTGTGCTGGAGGGAATGAAGGAGGTTTGAAGACTGTAGGCCTAGGAAGGAGCACACTGTAAAAGTTATGCATGTACTAAATGCTCCCTGTGAAATATCCAGAGTGATAGTAAATAAAAAGTAAAAATTCCTACTTCCTTACCAGCCTGGGTTCCCTCATACCTACAGCTTACAAGTATTAACTCTGATATATAGCCATTAGATATTTTTTGTACACACACACACATGACATACACTTCTTCCACATGGGTTCATACTATACAGAGTAGTCTATAAATTGACATAGTCACTTAATAAAATATCCTGGACATCTGTCCAAGTCAATACATTCTAATTGTCTGCCAACCAAATGTTTTTTTTTTTTTTTTTTCTGAAGCTGGAAACAGGGAGAGACAGTCAGACAGACTCCCGCACGCGCCCGACCGGGATCCACCCGGCACGCCCACCAGGGGCGACGCTCTGCCCACCAGGGGGCGATGCTCTGCCCATCCTGGGGGTCGCCATATTGCGACCAGAGCCACTCTAGCGCCTGAGGCGGAGGCCACAGAGCCATCCCCAGCGCCCGGGCCATCTTTGCTCCAATTGAGCCTCGGCTGCGGGAGGGGAAGAGAGAGACAGAGAGGAAAGCGCGGCGGAGGGGTGGAGAAGCAAATGGGCGCTTCTCCTGTGTGCCCTGGCCGGGAATCGAACCTGGGTCCTCCACACGCTAGGCTGACGCTCTACCGCTGAGCCAACCGGCCAGGGCCCAACCAAATGTTTTGATGTAACAATGTGGCCTAATTTATTAACTCCTCTCTAATGTACATATAAATATTTTAAAAATTTATTTAAAAATTTTAAAATTACAGTTGACATTCAATATATTATTTTCAGGTATACAGCATAGTGGTTAGACATTTACATAACTTACAAAGTGATCCCCCTGATGTCTTGTACCCACTTGACACCATGTATAGTTATTATAATATTATTGACTATGTTCCCTAATACATATCAGTGTTTTTAAAATTTTTCTGCTACTATAAACAGCACTGTAATGACCATCCATATACTTATAACCACAGACTTACATAAGCATTTCTTTTGGGGTAAATTTCATTAAAGTCAAATTTTTGGCCAAATTTTATGTGTACTTATAATTTTCACAGTTAATAAAATACATTTTTTCTTCTTTTCCAAGTGAGAAAAGGTGAGCTAGAGAGACAGACTCCCACATGCACCCCAACTGAGATCCATATGGCAGCCTCTGTCTGGAGCAGATGCTCTCCTGATCTGGGGCCATGCTCACAACTGACCTATTTTTAGTGCTGGAGGCAGAGGCTTCATGGAGCTGTCCTCAGTGCTTTGGACCAATGTACTCAAACCAATTGAGCCATGGCTGTGGGAGGGAAAGAAAGAAAGAGAGAGAGGGAGGGGTTGAGAAGCAAGCAGATGAGTGCTTCTCCTGTGTGCCCTGACTGGGAATTGAACCCAGGATTTCCACATGCTGGACGGATGCTTTACCACTGAGCCAATTGGCCAGGGCCATAAAAAATATTTTTGAAACTAATATTGTCCAATCTCTCTAGAGCCCCCTCCCTGGCCTCAGTGGTCTTGTTCTTCTTCTCTTTAGTCAGCCCTGCCATTTTTCTTGTAGGTACTTACCCTTTTCTTTTCTGGAAAGAATAAAACCTTCTGCTATAAACAACCTTAACTTTATTTTCTATGTGTAAACTTTTCTGACATCTTTTAGTTGTTTCTCTCCTCTTCTCTGACAAGCAGCTGAAGAAAGAGTAGCCTTTCCTCATCCACCTGTTCACTCTTATCATGGCCCTTCTTATACTTTAAGGGACCATCTCCCATCAGGTATTCCTTTACCTAATGTTTCCTTACTTTCTTCTTGTTTTAAATGCTTATTTCTTCTTGGCTTATAAAAATGTTCCTGCTCTCCTTAAACCGTGTTTTTCTGAAGTCTATCTACCTAACACTAGTTTTGGGAGGTACTTAGTGGGCAAAAAAGACTCATTTTTTCAAATAAGTTTGAGTCATCTTATATATTATCATGTCCCTTTTGAACATTTTGAGCTCATGGCTTATTAAAGAACTTCTGAGAAGTTCTGCAACATTGAAAAGAAATCTGTTTTACCTTGCTAACTCAGTGTATCCCCAAATTATTTTATTATCAAACCCACCTTTTCCCTTTTACTTTCTTCTATAATGTTCATTAACATCTATCAACATCTATTAGAGGATTTTGCTTTAAGAAAAAACATTTTTTGACTCTGTGACTCTGAGAAACCCCACTTTCCCCCTTTCTGAGGCTGAAACTTTCTACCACACATCAGCATTTTTTTCTTTTAAACTGCAGGTTCCTGGCTAAGTCAGGGAAAATGGTCTCTACCCTGACTATTCTACTGAAGTCTACGGAGCTTGCTTCCGAGACCCTGACTGAGTTTCCAGTGGCCAGATCCAGGGACTTTCTGTTAGTGTCCTCATTCTTTCTTATTGCGATATAGGAAATGATACTGTAGACTTTTTCTTTCAACTTCTTTTTCTTTGCTTACTCAGTTTATTTTGAATCTCTTTTCTCTTTAATAATTTTTTTCCATTTTAACTTCATCTATTTATTCAGTGCTATTTATTAAATGTCTATTTGCACTGTAGGAGACACTGGAAATTACAACAGCGAACAAGGCACACTCTGCCATCAAGTGTTTCCAGTGTGGTAAATGCAGGGGAATAAAATCTTCTTTCCAATGTGGGCACTTTCTAGGTTCCTATGCTTCATGCCTACTTCTCTTCCCTTCTTTTCCCCTTACCTTCCTGTTTTATTTTTTCCTCCTGCATTCTCTCCTCGGTTACTTCAGCCATTCACTAGGCTTCAACTACACACTGTGTATTGATGCACCTCCCCACCTCTGACTACCTTTATCCCAAACTCCAGGCTCACTTTTTCGAACCTACCTGATTTATTTACTTATATGTCAAGAAACACATTAAAAATCAACATGTTCAAAATGAAAATTCTCTCCACATTTCACTCAAGCTCCCTAAAATGATGTTTCTCCTGACTTGCTGTTTCTGCTAATGGCCCTGCTGGCTCAGTCAGAATCGCCGAGGTCACAGTCATCGACTTCCCCCGTTTTTCTGTACATTGCTTCAGCTGTCATGGCCTGAAGAGTCTCCTCAGCGTCTCGCTGTTAGAATACCAGCTCCAGCCTTCACTCTCCGCTCTAGATCACTGGGGTTTCTTCTTTACTAAACTTCTAGACCTTAGTGTCCTCTAGTCTATTGTTTATATCAACTCCAAATTAATTGCTTTTTGGTAGAAGTTTCATTATGTCTCTTATCATCAGCAAATTTTAATGCCTTCTTCTTCTTCTCTCTCTCTCTCTTTTTTCTCTCTCTCTCTTTTGCCTCCATTAAACAGAATTTGCATAGTCTGGCATCCAAGGGAATCCAAAATGCCCGTCCTGCTTCAGTTCACATTTCTATCGTGCCGACATTGTGAAGTCCATCCCAGATGCCACCTCCTGCTGAAGCCCTCCTGATTTCCCTGTCAGCTCTGCTCACTCTGTGCTCAGAGCCCCGTTGGCATCTCTCCTCCTATGTCTTGTACTAGAGTAATTTGTGTACTTGTGCTAGCTCCTTCTTTCTACCTCTAGTAACATATTTTATGCGGATGGACTTCAATACACTTTTTTCCCCACTGCATTTAATAGAAAGCTAGAGTTAGATAGGATGTTTGAACTAATCTAATTGAGCCTAATTTAGCCTCTCATTTCTACTCTATTTCTCCTAATCATTACTTTTAGACAGTAACTCACCTTTTTGGAATACTACAAATTATTGGAAGTTCACTGCTGTTCACACCTGAGTGTCAAGGGCCTTAAGAATCAGAAATCATTGACCACCAACTCCCATTCCCCCCCCCCCCTCAGTATATGGACTAGAGGAAAGGCCACCCTGTTAGGGGAGAGTCACTGTACACAAACTTGATCCAAGATGCTTGTGGGATAGTGATGAGAAGCTGTTTGGAGAAAAGCACCTCAAAGTGTTAACAAAATCTAAAGAAAATCCTGGATCCTGATGAAATTACTGAGTTGTTGGCCCAACCTTAGGGCCACTTACCTCTGGGCTTGTTAAGAAAACAACAGGTATCTTTTGTTACTGAGGTTTTTGGTTTAATTGAAAATGGACATTTTTAATTGATATATGGAGCTCTTACAACATTTTAAACACATTTCCTCACTTTTGAACACAAGAGCACAATACAGTTTACCATCCTCCCCAGCAGCGGCAGTGGGCCCAGGGCAGCTGGGCGACTGCTGACTAGGAGGAGCTATGACGTGGGGCAGGGGGTGGGGAAGGCAGACAAGGGAAGAAGCAGCAACTTATTTGAAAGTTGAGGAATGTCACCTGACTTGTGGGAGTGCTGCAGTGGATAAAACAGCAACCTGGAACACTGAGGTCACCAGTTTGAAACCCTGGGCTTGCCTGGTCAAGGCACATATGGGAGTTGATGCTTCTTGCTCCCCTTACTCCATTCTCTCTCTAAAAGAAATAAAAATTTTAAAAATCTTAAAAAAAACATCTTTAAAAAAAAAGAATGTTGAGGAATGTTTAGTTCTTCCAAAAAGAAAATGTAGAGCTCAAATATTAGTTCAAGAAGCCTTATTTAATTGAAATGTAAATTTGAAATCCAGGTACCACCTGGAATAGTGGTAATAAGTAATCACCCAAATATTTATTTTTATTTTGTTTTAATTCTGTTTATTGATATTTAGAGAAAGACAGAAAGGGACAGAAACACTGATATGTTGTTCCACTTATTTATACATTCATTGGTTGATTTCTGTATGTGCCCTGACTGGGGAATCCACCCCACAAGCTTGCTATATCAGGGCAATGCCCTAACTAATGGAGTTAAAATGTCAAAGCCCAAATATTTATTTTTAAATGTCTCTTATTTCCAGATACTTTTCACAACAACTTTTTTTCTTTTTTTGTATTTTTCTGAAGCTGGAAATGGGGAGAGACAGTCAGACAGACTTCCGCATGCGCCTGACCAGGATCCACCCTGCATGCCCACCAGGGGGCGACGCTCTGCCCACCAGGGGGCGATGCTCTGCCCCTCTGGGGCCTCGCTCTGTTGCCACCAGAGCCACTCTAGTGCCTGGGGCAGAGGCCAAGGAGCCATCCCCAGCGCCCGGGCCATCTCTGCTCCAATGGAGCCTCGGCTGCGGGAGGGGAAGAGAGAGACAGAGAGGAAGGAGAGGGGGAGGGGTGGAGAAGCAGATGGGCGCTTCTCCTGTGTGTCCTGGCCGGGAATCGAACCCGGGACTTCTGCACACCAGGCCGACGCCCCACCACTGAGCCAACCGGCCAGGGCCCACAACAACTTTTTGGAGGAATATGAGTTATTTATGTTTACTCGATTTTATTCCTAGACTAACTGAAGTTACTTTCAGTTGGTTGGTATGCTATCATTTATTTTTATTTTTTTGTATTTTTTTGCAGTGAGAAGTGGGGAGGCAGAGAGACAGACTCTCACATGCACCCGACCAGGATCCACCCAGCATGCCCACTAGGGGCTGATGCTCTGCCCACCTGAGGCATTGCTCTGTTGCAACTGGAGTCATTCTAGTACCTGAGGTGGAGGCCATGGAGCCATCCACAGTGCTTGGGCCAATTTTGCTCCAATGGTGTCTTGGCTGCAGGAGGAGAAGAGAGAGATAGAGAGAAAGGGGAAGGGGAAGGGTGGAGAAGCAGATGGGCGCCTCTCCTGTGTGCCCTGGGTGGGAATTGAACCTGGGACTTTCACACGCTGGGCCAGTGCTCTACCACTGAGCCAACTGGCCAGGGCCTACTTGCTCTTATAGTCTTCTGCCTTTTGGAGAGGTGGGGGAAGGGAGAGAGATGAGAAGCATCAACTCTTAGTTGTGTCACTTTAGTTGTTCATTGATTGCTTCTCATATGTGCCTTGACTGGGGCTCCAGCTGAGCCAGTGACCCATTGGTCAAACCAGAGACCTTAGGCTCAAGCCAGTGAACTTGGGCTTCAAGACAGTGACCTTTGGGCTCATGCCAGCAAATGTGGGATCATGTTGATGACCCCACACTCAAGCCAGTGACCCTGTGCTCAAACTGGTGAGCCTGCGCTCAAGTTAGTGACCTCTGGGTTTCAAACCCGGGACCTCAACATCCTAGGTTGATGCTCTATTCCACTGCACCATCACTTGTCAGGCAGTATTCTGCCTTCTTAAAAATGTTTCAGGCACTTCTATGTATGTTCAAATAAATGTTTTCAAACAATCCATGGGTCTGGAAGTCAGAATGCAATGAACTTTGCTTATTCATGAGAGGTTGTAAGGCCAGATGCTGTTAGTTGTCAGCTATCAGGACCAACTTGATAAAGATGTGATCTGAGATATGGAGTTGAAGGTCAAAGAAGTCCCTCGTCAAAGGTAGAAACTACGTAGAAGCAGAATAGAAAGTCTGTTGTAAAAATTCTCCACGGGCTGTGGAAGTGCAACAGCTAGATTCACATCAGCGGACTAGACGCAGGACCAGCCTGTTAGGTGGAAGGTGAGCCGCCTGCCCTCCCCTGCATCCTGCTTGCCGGGAGAATGCTTTGTTATACTTCTCCCTGCAGAGAATTAAAAATAATTTTGGGGGGGAGATGGAGAGCGTTAATGATTTTAAAAATTCCCTTGTGTTAATAACTCTCATTTAAAATTTTTCTATAATTATGGAAGCACTTACCTACATTATTATGTTAAATCACCAGTAGATATGCCTGGAGCATGGTGGTGACTTATGATGGGCAGAAATCTTTCTCTTCATTTTACACTCACAAAGAGGTTAAGTGAGGGCACCCTTTAGTGAGAATTAGTGGCAGAGTTGAGAATCTGGTAGGTTCGTGGGGTATCTGAGTTGGATGTCCAGAGCTCAACTTCAATGGATGAAAAACTCCCTTTCTTCATGCTACATGTGTGGACGTTTTTTCCTGCAGAACAATTGTGAGGCTTTGCTAGGGAGAAGGCATAAAAATTCACTTTTTCTTTCTCCTTAGACCTTCCACCTTTCCTCTAATGGTTGCATGTTCCTAAACCAGAGTTATATAAAAATCAATTCTATTACCGGAGTGCCTGGTGGTAGGGGACATCCAGCATTAAGAAAAATGTCATGAAAGAGAATGGTGGCCTTTAAAGGGCTTTTTATTGATTTTCAGTGGGTTTAACTGTTATCCCCAGGCTGTCAGACATTATCTCTTCGTATCGAAAATAGATTGCACTTTTTGGTTTTAAGCTGAACTTGCCTACTGCACAGAAACTACTGGAATCAGTCTTAATATATCAAATAGGGGGCAGGACAGTGAGATTCATACTTTGGGGCACTCTAGATACCTAGAAGGACCAAAGGAAGTGTGGGAAAAGGAAGAGGAAGACAATGGGAATCAAGACAAAGTAATGATAAATTGAACAATAGTTCATTAACTCATGTGGCATGGAGCACCCTGGCTGGGACTCTGTGGGGCCACCAGAGCAGTGCACTTCTCCTCCCTCCACTACCGGCGTTCCAGGTGTTCAAGGGAGATAACAGTACTCATGAGGTCTGGGGAAAAATGAAAAACAGAAACAAGACAAAACAAATGACTATTGTCCAGGTTCAAAACATCTCTACTCTGAGATAATCTCTGAAGACATGAACAAGAAAAGGGAAAGAATTTCTCTACGAACTGGAGAGAATGATAAACCACAAACATTCAGGGGCCAATGGCACCGAAAAAGAACGTAGAAGATGATGTTTACAGCATGTGATATTCTAATTTTTCTCTTTCTACTCTTTTAGTGGTTCATTGATTCTTTTCAATGGTTTATTATTCAGTGTATTTTTCAATAAGGTCCTCCTTAGAAATAGAAAATTTGTGTACATCATTGGAACACAAAAATATTAAAAGTTCTTAACAAAGCCATTAATATTTTTATCTGGAACTAAGATGACTAATGGCTGCAGCTACACCCATGGGAAGTAGGTATTACCCAGGTGAATCACCAAACTCAAGATCAGCATTTAAAGGCGAGGACAAGTGTTTCTCAAAGTGTGGTTCATGGGTCAGAATTTCTGATTCTGCTTCACACTGCAGTGTTGGGATCAGAGAGCTCTGGTTGGTCAGGCCCAACCAAATGAGTCAAACCTGATGACCACTGAGCTTTGCTTCCTGAATTGTTACCTTTCAAGAACTGTTAAAACAATCTGTGCGCTTCTCATTCATAAAAAGATATACTAGAATGCAGGGACTTTAGAGATTATTGAGTCCAATAGCATTTGTGTGTGTGTGTGTGTGTGTGTGTGTGTGTGTGTGTGTGCGTGACAGAGACAGAGAGAGAGACAGAAAGAGGGACAGATAGAGACAGGCAGGAAGGAAGAGAGATGAGAAGTATCAATTCTTTGCTGTGGTTCCTTAGTGTCCTTAGTTGTTCATTGATTGTTTTCTCATATGTGCCTTAACAGAGGGGCTATAGCAGAGTGAGTGACCCCTTGCTCAAACCAGCGACCTTGGGCTTCAAGCCAGAAACCTTGGGCTCAAGCCAGGGACCATGGAGTCATGTCTATGATCCCATACTCAAGCCAGCAACCCTGTGCTCAAGCCAGAGGAGCCCGCGCTCAAGCCAGTGACCTCGGGGTTTTGAACCTGGGTCCTCCGCATACCAGCTTAACACTCTATTCACTGTGCCACTGCCTGGTCAGGCCAATAACATTCTTTTATAGGGTACATAACCAAGGTTCACAGAACTCAATAACCTGGTCCTAGTTTATATGTTAGTGGAAGACAAAGAAGTGGATTTAAATGGGAATAACAGGGCATTCCCAGTACATCAGTGGTCCCCAACTTTTTTTGGGCCATGGACCTGTTTAATGTCAGAAAATATTTTCACAGACCGGCCTTAGGGTGGGATGGATAAATGTATCACGTGACTGAGACAAGCGTCAAGAGTGAGTTTTAGATGGATGTAACAGAGGGAATCTGGTCATTTTTAAAAAATAAAACATAGTTCAGACTTAAATATAAATAAAACGGAAATAATGTAAGTTATTTATTCTTTCTCTGTGGCCCGGTACTAAATGGCCCACGGACAGGTACCGGTCCGCGGCCCGGGGGTTGGGGACCACTGTAGTACATGATAAGGGTAGTAATTGATCTTGGTTTTGCCACCAAGTGGATCCCAGACCACTGTTTTTTTATTATTTTTTCCTACCTCTTTCTTGTTCATACTTACTTAACACAGAAATGACCAACTAAGTGAGTAATCTGTCATGTGGTAGTGACTAATGATATGTATCATAGGCTCAGGCTTTAATTATTTCTCCCTCTTCGTCATCCAGTAACAGTTATTTTCTCCAGTGGATACTAGAGAGGTAGGTTATGTATAAAGAAAGCAGTGCAGGATTTGGAGTCAGGGGACCTGACATCAAGTCCTGGTGAGCAATGAGCAAAGCTGCTGGTGTTGCTATTGTTTTTGTTATTGTTAATAGTAACTGAATGCATAACCTTGGGAGAATCAGGTCTTTAGATTTTAATTCCTTGCCCATGAAAAGAAAAAGAAATTTATACTCTTGATTTACTGTAAGGATCCTTCAAAATATTAATATAAATTATACTATTATCATTTAATTATTCCTAGAAGTAATAGATATACTACTGCAAGTGTTTTCAAGATTAAATCATTGATTTTGTTTTTTTTCCCCAGAAAGGATTTGGGGTGGCTTCAAAGAGCATAATAAAACAGAAATAGAGAAATATCAGGACCAAAGAAAAAAGGAGGCTGTAAAGGTGAACAGAATGTAGCTTTTATAAAGTAGTACATGTAGACACATGAAGGCATTACTTCCATTATACCTTTTGATGTTTCTTCAAACAGCTGCCGCCTGTGGAGATGTTTGTCCTATATAGCACTTTTAAAAATTGGTCTTTATGTGCTCAAATGAAGGTGCTGAGTTATAACTGGGGAGCACTCTACTATATACCTGGGTTGAGGGGTCTCATCACTTTGGTTTGTCCTTCGTGCTTGTTTGGGTTTCTAGGTGGAGGTGCAGTGTTAAATGACATCCTAATGAACATATAACCAAATCACATTTTCAAGTCTTTAAGAGAGAAAGAAAATACCCGAGGAATATCTATTTGAAAAATCTGCTAGGAAATGCACAGTGGGGAGCATATAAACACAGACTTGTGAACATTTACATAAGTTGGAGGTTTGTAAAAGGGAACTAAGGGTGGAGGAGGTGGTTCATGCTGAGCTCACTTCTTTAAACAGGACCTACTATCACTGCAGTGACAGCCAATTAAAAATGGATAGAACAATAATACCTCATCTTTAGCACAAGATAATTAGACTGAATTGCTAAGATATATATCTATAGCTCATTGAACTTGACCTTCACTCTCCTAGCAGAAAGAAATGTAAATAGACAGTGTGATGTTTAGGCAGAAGCAAAGAAAATGTGGCAAAGTCGGTGTTAAGAGCTACTTTGGAGATGAAGTGAGAGCTGATTGACTACTAAGTATTGACTACTAGGTGAAGAGAAAGAGGGAAAGTGCTATTGACAGTGTTTCCTCCCAAATATGTATATCGACATCTATAATGTTGGTGGTCGAGGCCAGGCAGGTTCACAGTGAATTCAGGCAGATGGTAGAGAAACTATGGAGTGGGAAAGCACAGAGCCATTCCCATTTATTGGTGGCTCACAAAAACAGGCAAAGAATAAACAAAAAGGAAAAGATCTAATAAACAAAGAAAAACCTGCTTTTCACAATGAAGGGCAAGGGAGCAGAAAAATTGCACCTCACAGTGGAGGGAGAGCAATCTGGGAGAATCACCACCAAGGGAAAGCACTTGTAGCCTTATATAGGCTATCCACACATGGCGCTGCCACGTGCTCATGCACTAATCAGGCAAAGTGCTTGCAACTGGTAAGCCAGCGAGCAAACCAACACAGCTGTTTCCTCACATCTTAACCTACAAGGTAATTGTATTAGAAAATAGGGCCTTTGGGAGGTGATAAGGTCATGAGGGCTCTACCCTCATGAATAAGATCAGTGCCCTTATAACAGAGATTCCAGAGACCTCGCTTGCCTCTTTTGTTTTGTGAGGACACAGTGGGAAGGTGGCCATCTATGAACCAGGAAACCGCCTTGCACCAGACACTGACTCTGCTGGCACCTTGACCTTAGACTTCTCAGCCTCCATAGCTGTGAGAGATAAATGTTTGTTATTTAAGTTACCCAGTGTATTATATTTTTGTTATAACTGCCTAAGTGGACTAAGACAAGAAAGGAATGGTAAATGAGAGGAAAGGCCCAAGATTTAAGATGGATTAAATGAAGAAAGAGGATCGATGTTTTTATTGGGGCAGGGGATAGACATGGCCTGAAACTTTGCATTCTGCTTTCCACCTGGGTTTAACAATCTGTAGTTAAGCAATCTGTCGAGGATCGACTGTTGTGTTATATATTTTTGATCTATAAGTGGAAAATTTCCCATGAGTCTTAGTGTGAAGTCAGTGATCATTTTGGTAATTAATGTGATGAAATGATGGATTTGGATATCATCTGAAGATTTTTAACATTAACAGAGGAGAAGGAAAAATATGGATATTAGAAGAAAGTGGGAGAAAAAGAAAAAAAAATGTGAGCAAGAAGAGAGAGAGCACATCACCTAACATGTTCTTACACTGTGGGGGAGAATTTCTTAGACTTTTAGTGTGGTCTAGTTTGTCTGCAGGGACCTTAGAATCTGCATTTCTTTTTTTTTCTTTCAATTTTATTTTGTATTTGTTATACAGCTTAGTGGTTAGACTTTACATAGTGTTTCCCTCAATGTTTCCGGTACTCCAACTGGCATCATATATAGATATCACAATATTACTGACTATATTTCCTAAGCTTTAGCTACATCGCTGTGATTATTTTGTAACTACAAATCTGTGCTTCTTAGTCCTTTCATCTCTTTTACCCAATCCCAAACTCCCCTCCCTTCTGTCATCCATCAGTTTGCTCTCTTTGTCCATGAGTGTTTCAATTTAGTTTGTTTATTTTGTTGTTTAGATTATACATATGAGTGAGATTACATGGTATTTATCCTTCTCTGACTGGCTTAATTCAATTATACCCTCGCTTAAAACCCTTTATGTCCATTCAGGCTATTGAAAGTGGTAAGACTTCAGCCTGACCTGTGGTGGCGCAGTGGATAAAGCATCGACCTGGAACGCTGAGGTTGCTGGTTCAAAACCCTGGGCTTGCCTGGTCAAGGCACATATGGGAGTTGATGCTTCCTGCTCCTCCCTTCTCTCTCTCTATTTCTCTCTCTCTCTCTCCTCTTTAAAATGAATAAATAAATAAAGTCTTTAAAAAAAAAGAAAATGGTAAGACTTCATTCTTTTTAATGGCCAAGTACTAGTCTTCTGTATGTGTGTACCACAGCTTTTTCCTACTCATCAATTGATGGGTACTTGGGCTGCTTTCATATCTTGCCTATTGTAAATGACACTGCAATGAACATAGGGGTTCAAATGTTCTTAATTAGTGTTTCAGGTTTCTTTGGATAATTCCCCAGAAGTGGAATTGCTAGGTCACAAGGCCTATCTATTCTCAATTTTTTTGAGGAACTCCATACTGTTTTCTACAGTGGCTTTTCTAACAAGTTTTAGGATGACACTGATACAGCTGCTCTAGGAACCACACTTTAATATCACTGCTATTAGGGTTTAGGTTTATCCTATTTATGGGAATAGAACAGATGCTGTTTTCTGGTATAGACTCTAGCACTTTTCAGTTTGTTGACCACATTGAAAATAATTTTTAGACCATTATCAGAGGCTTTAAACTACAAGTGGAGAGCCTCAAATACAAACAGGGAGGATTAGTGGTTGTTGTATATGTACCCTACTGAGCAGTCATTAGGGCTGCCGTATTTTAGTGCTGTGCATAATAACAAGCAAGATTGTGGGTAGTCTAGTTCTAGTGACTTCTAATGTGGTGCCTAACAGAATGATATGTGTGGGAAATAAGAAATTGTGACATGAAGTCCACAATGACTTCACATTCTTCTGTATGAAGTCTCAGACTCTCTTGTCAAAATTATTTCCCCCATCCTGGTAAAGCAGTAGAATTAGTTAAAAATGTCTTCAACTGCAAAAAATAGAAGTCCTTACCAACAGTGGATAAATAAAAGACTTTTATTTTTGTCTCATAATGAGAAGTCTAGGAGTAGGTGGTTACTGGGGTTGGTCAGTGGCTCAATTATGTCAAAGTTGCTGTCTATACAATTCTCTGGACCTTTTCCTTTTAATGCAGGAGAGATAAAGAGAGTGGCACTAGCCACAGATTATTCTTTTACTGATAAAGAAAACACTTTCTAGATTCCAAAAGAGTTTTCCTTACACTTCACTGGCCAGAGCAATGCAGGGGAAGGTGGCAGAGTAAAATGATAATGAGGTTGTGTTGGTCAACTTGTGGTATTTGCCAGAGAAATGGATTCAACTCCCTGCATGTTGAACTCACTCTCCTTACCTCTTACTCATCAGAGATAGCTGTCTGTTTGCTTCTCCAGGAAAACCTTTCCTTCTCTTCGAGCTCTTGTCCCATAAACCAGCAGGTGACCCTGACAACCATTTTTTTTGTTTTTGTTTTCAGAGATTTGTAAGTGCCCTGAAAAGAACATGACAGTTTTTGTTGGCTCAGTGCACTGGACTATCACCTCCCAGGCAGCCTAGAGGCCCTCATGGCTATGGCTCAGTGGGCTTGTCTGAGGGATACTCTGCTTCTCTCTTAGGGTTGATTGATTCCTTTTCTCTCCTAGTTTCAAACCATGTAAGCGTATCTGTGTTTAGACATCTTTTTTCCTACAGAAAAACTGATTTGACATGTGAGTAAATCTCATCAAGTTTCTTTGAATTTCCTTATTTTCAAATTAGTTTAACACATAGGAAGACATGTGGTGATCATGATTTTCTTCAGCAGCTGTTTGAACATGCTCATGGATGACTCCACCAGCAGCTGAGAGGGGACAGGTCATTACAACACTTGCCTTGGACATCCCATGTGTTGCACAATTGGGCGCTGAACAAGAAGCCCATGGTTCTCCGGTGCTTCTCACTGACATCTCTATTGTATGCATCAAATAAACTGATTTCATAAGAACTGGGGCTTCACAGGCAACAAAGGCTTATGGTAGAAGAACAAAGCTGTATTGACTAATGCACAATTTTATGCTAAGTTGTAGAGTTTGTCCTTCCTTTGTACCAGAGAATCAGAATTCACACTACTTTATGACTCTTCCACATGGAGTTCTCAGCATTTGACTTCTTTCTAAGAGGATGTTTCCAATAGCCTGAGTATACTAGAAATGATTCCTGAATTTGGGGAGGACAGTAGCTTTACATATGATGCTTCTGTTTTATGGCCAAAGAGCCAGAGTAATAGCAGAATTTTCCCATCTGTAAATCCTTGGTGTCTCCCTGGGCTAGGTGGCTCTGGAAATAATTTTGTTCAGAAAATATTTATTTGGAAATGTTTTGTTCTATTATACTGCTCTAGAATATAAGAGAGACAGTAAAAAAAAAGAGAAAAAGCCATGTTCTCAAGAAATTTATAATCTAGATAAGGAGGTAGGACATACATCCTGAAGCTATACTGACAATAAATGAATTAACTTATGATACCAGACAGCAAATCAAATGATAATTACAAGGCAGCATATAGCTAATTGGTACTTCCATTATGGGTTGTGAGTTTGGAAGGCAAAGAAATCCATTTGGTACAGAAAATCAGAGAAAGTTAGAAAGAGGGGACAAAACTTGGAGGATGACTGACCAAAGAGAGTAGCCAGGACAACTAGCATGAGCAATGGTGGTCTCTGCAGAGATGCATGGCCTGCTTTGACCAGAACAGACCTGCTGTATTGTTTCTGACCTTAGGCAAAAGCATCCAGTCTTTCACCATTAGGAATCACATTATTGTTTCCCAGTCAGGGCACACGGGAGAAGCAACCATCTGCTTCTCCACCCCTCCCCTTTCTCCTTCTTTTTCTCTTCCTCTCTTGAAGCCCTGGCTCAATTAACTCAAGTGAGTTGGCCCCCAGGCACTGAGGATGGCTCCATGGCCTCATCTCAGGTACTAAAATAGCTCAGTTGCTAAGCAACAGAGCAGTGACCCCACATGGGCAGAGCATTGACGGTGGTTGTTGAGTGGATCCCCATTGGGACACTTGTGGGAGTCTGTCTCTCTGCCTCCCTGCCTCTCATTTAATAATGAAAAAAAAAAAAAGGAATCACATTAGCTGTGGGGTTTTGTAGATGTCTTTCATCAGGTTGAGGAAGTTCCTTTCTATTCCTAATTTGACAAGTGTTTTGTTTGTATATTTGTTGATTTTCATGAAAGGGTGTGGGATTTTGTTAAATACCTTTTCTCTATTGAAATGACCATAGCATTTTGTTTTTATCTTGTTAATATGGTACATTACTTTGATTAATTTTCATATTTAAAACAAACTTGCAGTTTTTGGATAAATCTCACTTGATTGTGATATATAAGCCTTTTATATATCTTTGAATTCAGTTTGCTATGATCTTTTTGCAGATTTTTGAGCCTATATTCCAAAGAGATTTTGGTCTGTAGTTTCTTTACTTGTGATGTCTTTGGTTTTGGTATCACAGTAATCTTGGCCTCAGAATGAGTTAGAAAGTATTGCTTTGTCTTCTATTTTTGTAAGAATTTGTGTTAATTTTTCTTTAAACATCTGGTAGAATTTACCAATGAAGTCATCTGAGCCTGATATTATCTTTGTAGGTAAATTTAAAATTACTATTTTAATGTCTTTAGTTTTCATTCATCTATTCAGATTACTTTCCTCTTGAGCTAATTTTGGTATTTTGTGGTTTTTAGAAATTTATCCAATCACCTGGACATAATTTATTGCCATACATTGGTTCAAATTAACCCCTTATAATTTTTTAATTTATTTTTTAGTAAGGTTGATAACATCTTTTATTCCTGATTTTATAATTTGAGTTTTCTTTCTTTTTTTGTTAGCTAGTCTAATCAAATGTCTGTTGACCTTATTAAAGAACCAAGCATCACTTTCATTAATTTTCTATATTGTTTTTCTATTCTCTATTTCCACTCTAGTATTTATTATTTACCTTATTAATTATATTATTATCTTTATTTCCTTCCCTCATTTTGCTTTAAGTTTAATTTGCTCTTCCTTTGCCAGTTATTCTATTTTATTTTATTCAGTGAGAGGAGGGGAGGCAAAAAGATAGACTCCTGCATGTGCCCCAACTAGGATCCACCTGGCAAGCCCACTAGGGGGTGATGCACTGCCCATTTGGGGCATTGATCCATTGCTCAGCAACCAAGCTCTTCTTAGCGCCTGAAGTGGAGTCCTTGGAGCCACCCCTCTGCTCCTGGGACCAACTCACCCCAATCAAGCCATGGCTTCAGGAGGAGGGGGAGAGAGAGAGGAAAGTGATAGGGGGAGGTGTGGAGAAGCAGATGGGTGCCTCTCCTGTGTGACCTGACTGATAATTGAACCTGGGACATCAACACACCTGGCCGATGCTCTACCGCTGAGCCAACTGACCAGGGCCTTGCCAGTTCTTTTAAGATGATGGTTAGGTTATTAATTTGAAATTTTGCTCTTTTTAAAATATACCATCTGTAGCTATAACATTCTTCCTAAATATTACTTTAACTGCATCATAACTTTTATTATGTTGTGTTTTTGTTTTTATTATTCTCAAAGTATTTTCTCATTTTTTGTGTGTGATCTCTCTTTTAATCCATTGGTTATTTCACAGTGTGGTAATTTTTACATATTTGTACATTTTCCAAATTTCCTTCTGTTATTGAGTTATACTTTCAATCCACTGAATTCAGAGAATATGCTTTGTATAATTTCAGTCCTTTGAATTTATGGAAACTTGTTTATGGTCTAGCATACAGATTCTCCTAGAGAGTGGTCCATATACACTAGAGAAGAATATGTATTCTGTTTTTACTGGGTGAGTATTGTGTCCATGTATTCTTCCTTGATTGGTTGTTAGGTAGAAAGCAATCCTTGTTTTCTTAGCTGCACATACCTGTAGTAGAGTTTCTATCACACTGATCTGGGGCCTGGGGTGGGAAGAGGCTGGTAGAGTTTTGAGCAAGTCATGGTTCAAATGCTTTAGGTTCTTAATTTTCTTATTGAGTTTTAGTACATTTTATTGAATTCATATTTTTCACTTGTTGGGTGCCCTTAGAATGATTTTTGGGAATATATTTTTAGCAGCTGAATGGTTATATCACTGGGGAGAGGTTCCACACTCTTCATACCACCACTATGGAAGTCAAACTACTTCACATATATTTTTACTTTTAATTTTATCTTTCTAGTCTTTTAGATTAATTAAGTAAATTAGAACTAGATCAGTGAAATCAGAACTAATGGGTTAATTATCTCAAGGTTGGTGAAAAGAATTAGCTTCTCATAAGAAACATTATTTAAACAAAAATATGTTGATAAGTTCTAACAAAAACTATTTCTGACAAAAAGATTTATTTTTTTATTTTTTATTTTTTTTGACAGAGACAGAGAGAGAGTCAGAGAGAAGGACAGATAGGGACAGACAGACAGAAAGGAAGAGAAATGAGAAACATCAATTCTTCATTGCAGCTCCTTAGTTGTTCAGTGATTGCTTTCTCATATGTGCCTTGACTGAGGGGCAACAGCAGAGTGAGTGATCCCCTTACTCAAGCCAACAACCATGGCCTCAAGCCAGTAACCTTGGGCTTCAAGCCTGACAAAATATTTGTATTCTTAAAGTTATCAGCCAGCAACCCCTGTAACTGTTAAAAGAAATATTTCAATTCTTTTCCTTTTAATAAATAGATATAGACAGAATCAATCTTATGGTTACAAGATATTAAATAAGTATAACTATTGCTTCCATTTTGTGGAAATTAATATGTAAACACAACTAACATTCCCCTTTATTTTTCATATTCAACAAAGGTAATTCATAATCTACTTTACATTCTCCAAACACTTCTTTTAATAGCTCTTTGCTTAAAATTTCCATTAGTTATACTGAGACATATGGCCTATGGGTAAAAAGTTGAGTTTGATAATATATTTTTGATTTGGTTTTGGAGCAGGTGAATGACACAAATAAAAGTAATATAGTTCTTTAAGCATTTTCATATTCACAGATCACTTTCTTTAGATATAATTAATTGCACACTGACTTTTCTTTTCCACACTGAATTTTCTACATACTCCTCCTGCATGAGATTTCCCAAAGGGAATTCAGCTATAACCAATAGTCATATTGCAGCCAACATACAAGCAGTTCTTTGATCAACTGGGATATGGCAGTGAGTCTTAATAACCTGGCAGTTGTAATGTTGTTATTTCATATAACATAACCCTGTGAGCTAATGGGGGGTTGACTGATGACAATGACCAGGGAGTGAAACAAATGTGCTCAACTTTTATTGTTTGGAGAGAGCTCCCAGGGTTATTGCCAGGTAATATACTGCAAAAGGCCAAGTTTATGTCTTTTTTTTACGTCTGTGCTCTGCTGGCCAACCTCCATCCTGTAACACTCCTGCTCCCATGAGACTCTTCCCATGCACTGAGCAGGGCAAACTTAAGAGAGCTAGATTCTTGAACTTATAGGCAACTTTTGGGTCACTGCAGAAAGATAGAATGGGATCAGACTAAGGTTGCAAATAACAGCACAGTTGTGTCATGCTCCCTCTGATAAGCAGAGTCTCTAAGGAAGTAGAATTGGGATTTTAAAACAATCTGACAACTCCATTTCATTCATGACCATTCAACCTGTGCAGTTTCCATAAATAATAAAACAATTGGCTCGGTACATGAAGCAGGTGGAGAAATATTAATTGATGGCCACTTTTTTCAATCTTCATTCTTTTGCAGCTTCATGTCTAATGAGTATATTCAGAATTGTACAAAAAGGCTACTACCCCTGAATTTATTAGCATCATTTGCCTAAATAGCTGATGACTTTTAAATGGAAACTGGTGTTGAAGTCTTTTGCTTTTGCTGAGAAAAGCAAAATCACTTTTTGTCTTTTGGTAACTTCAATCCACATTACGTTGCTGCTGCCTTTGTGGTTGTTCCATGTCATTTTCGGCTGTGTCTCTCTGATGTCAAGAAGGCTGTAGCTTTCTATGTATTTCCCTAAAGTCATAAACTGATAGGCTAGTATATTCAATAATAAATATCTGCTATTAAATATAAGAGGTCTGGGGTAGCCAAGCCTTTGGGTCTTCCATTTGGGCAGCCCACACCCATTCACTTTCCAGCCTCAGAGTGCATGCTTTTCCTACCTGGGCGCTTTCCCAAAGAGTAGAGGTGGGGAAGGCAACACTTTATTTCTCCTCTTTGTTCAGGAACATCAATCTCTGCATCTGTCATATAAAAGTCTTGATTGCCATGTCTTCTAGGAGGCATAGAAGGTGTTCATGCAAACAG
The DNA here is from genome assembly GCF_036850995.1 of Saccopteryx leptura. Lineage (NCBI taxonomy): Eukaryota > Metazoa > Chordata > Mammalia > Chiroptera > Emballonuridae > Saccopteryx > Saccopteryx leptura. The sequence goes on from NC_089508.1 coordinate 95,051,647, forward strand.
AATGACTAAAACTCTATCTGTTTCTCTTGGAGACCAGTTTCTCTAACCCAGATCTTTGTCAAATTATAATACAAGAGAGAATGTGCTATATATCATCATAAAGGTTATTACTCTTTTGAAAGTTCAGAGGTTACTTTTAACTGAGAGAATAAGAGAAAGTTTTATAAAGCAACATTTAATTTGTACCTTGAATGATCAGTATGATTGTGACGTTATGGGGCACAGCAAAAAGAATTTTAGAGAGAGGAAACAATAGTAGCAAAAATGAGGACTGGAGAAAGTGTGGAATTGGAGAGTAACAGTGGCCTAATTTGTTTAGCTCAGGTGGGTTGAGTTCAGAATGCTAAGAAACTACAAACGCCTTTCAGATTCATTTCTTCCTGTGTTATATGGGACAATTGTGGAAGATTGAAAGTGTCTTGGAGCTTGGGTCTGTCAGTACTTGTTTGATGTCTAGACTATCACTTTCAGATGCCTTGACTTTCCTGAGTTCTTTAGGGAAAAGTGTTTCTTAACATCACCTGTTGCCACCCAATATTTTGTTTAAGAACCTTTTTTATTTCCACGTCCATCCATGAACTCTTTCTTAAATTTTTTTTTCTTTGCATGCCTGACCAGTGGTGGCACAGTGGGTAGAGCATCGACCTGGGATGCTAAAGTCTCAGGTTTAAAACCCCGAGGTAGTCAGCTTGAGCGTGGGATCATCGACCTGATCCCACAGTCACTGGCTTGAGCCCAAGGTTGCTAGCTTGAACAAGGGGTCACTGGTTTGGCTGAAGCCCCCTTATCAAGGCACATATATTATATATAAGGAACAATCAAGCCTGACCAGGCGGTGGCACAGTGGATAGAACATCGGACTGGGATACGGAGGACCCAGGTTCGAAACCCCGAGGTTGCCGGCTTAAGCATGGGCTCATCCGGCTTGAGCGGAGGCTCACCAGCTTGAGTGAAGGGTCGCTGCCTTGAGCCCAAAGGTCAGTGGATTGAAGCCCAAGGTCGCTGGCTTGAACCCAATGTCACTAGCTTGCGCAACCCCCAGTCAAGGCACATATGAGAAAGTAATCAGTGAACAATAAGAAGCTCCAATGAAGAATTGATGCTTCTCATCTCTCTCCCTTCCTGTCTGTCTGTTTCTATTTGTTCCTTTCTCTGCCTCTCTCTATCTCTGTCAAAAAAAAAAAAGAAAAGAAAAAGAAACAATCAATGAACAACTAAAGTACCTCAACTACAAGTTGATGTTTCTCATCTCAATCTGTTCCTGTCTGTTTCTCTCTCTCTTGCTCACTCAAAAACAAAAAACAAAAAAACCACAAAAAAACAACAACCAAAAAAACAAAAAACTTTTTTTTTCGCCTTTGGCAAGAGCAAACTTTCAGTGTGATTTGTGAATCAAATTATATGTATTTTCATTGATACTGTATGTTTCCATCAGTGTAGGTGGCAATTATGAAAATAATCTTAAACTACTCACCTTCACATTAATGAAACTGGTTACTCAAGATTACACTGGTAGGAAGGCAACACTTGTGACACTAATGTTATTAATTTCTTAAAGATGAGTGACAGCCAGATATGGCCATGCTGGCATCAATGCACAAGAGGAAATTCTCCGTTTTAGGAACAGGTGGGATGAAGCACAATTTTGTTTTTGGTGTTGTCTTTGTATTCTGAACACTGCAAGCTGGTTGGAATGCAGTTCAAAATGTGCATTGATTTAATAAATTTTGACAACTGATATGCTTTTCAATTTTAAAAATAAAGCCATTGTCACAAAAAATTTTATATATTAAATTTAAAATGTGCAATTCTCTAAATGTGAATATTGAAAATATACTGAATTTGGTAACTATATTCTGGCTCAATGTTATGGTTCCATTCCATATTTCATGAAAGAACCATGGGCTAAAAACCTTTGTTTATTTTTTCAGTTATGCAATTAATGACATTTAACAGGTAACCAAGGGAACCTTCACATTTCCCTCAGTTTAACTAAACTTTACACAGACTTCTTCCTGACTCTGAGCTCCTGTCTTCCCCTTTTTTAGAACTTGTAATTGCAAATTCTTCCTCTGCCCTTTGAGACATAACTTTTAAAAAAAGCTTTTGCCAGTTTTACAACCCAGGAAAGGTGATTATACTCAAATCATCCAAGCTTCCATGGTCTTATAGCTTGGTTTCAACCATGTGACAACTTTATTTTCTGAGTATATCCTAGATTTTCTGAATATAGAATTTGCTACTTCTTTTTCTTTGCTACACTTATAGTCTGTACTTACATCTTCCCTCCACTTGAACTTTCTTTTTCCTGTGTTTACCTATCAAAATTCTACCCATGCTTAGAGCTGGAGGCATGCCAAAGTCACCTTTCTAAACACTCACAGGGGAAGTGTTTTTTTCTGTCTGTATTTTTTTGTTTACTTGTATTTATCATAATATAATCATGCTTACCAGAATCAAATTTCTATTGTGGTTATGTGGATACATTTCATATGCAGTTTATTAACTTGTAAAAATCTTTCTAGGTGGGCTTGTACCTAACAAATATATCCTTGTATTACCTGAATTATCTAATATTGATTTAATAAAAATATAACAGAAAACTTAAAAAAAAATGTTTTAGATAAATGAACTAAAGCACATTAATTCATGCAAAGTGCTGCTCTCAGCCCCTCTACTGTCTCAGGCAAAGTTGCATCATAAGTTGTACCTTAGGTTTTCTAATCTTCCAGATTGATTTTTGAAAGATTATATGTTTCAAGGAATTTATCCATTTCACCTAGGTTGTCTAATTTTTTGGCATGCAGTTCTTCATAGTATTTTCCTAAAATATTTTGTATTTCTTCTATGTCAGTTGTTATTTCCCACTCTCATTTCTTTATTTTTTAAAGCCTCACTCTTTTTATTTATTCATTTTTTTTAGAGAGGAGAGGGAGAAACACATACACACACACACACACAGAGAGAGAGAGAGAGAGAGAGAGAGAGAGAGAGAGAGAAGGGGGGGAGGAGCTGGAAGCATCAACTCCCATATGTGCCTTGACCAGGCAAGCCCAGGGTTTTGAACCAGCGACCTCAGCATTTCCAGGTCGAGGCTTTATCCACTGCGCCACCACAGGTCAGGCCAATTTCTAATTTTATTTATTTGAGTCCTCTCTCTTTTTTTTCTTGATGAGTCTGGTTAAAGGTTCATCGATCTTGTTTACCTTTTCAAAGAACCAACTCTTGGTTTCATTGATCCTCTGTATTTTTTTCAGCCTCTATGTCATTTATTTCCACTCTGATCTTTATTATTTCCTTTCTTCTACTATCTCTGGGCTTTACTTGCTATTCTTTTTCTAGTTCTTTTAGATGCAGGTGTCCGTCAGTGGATGAATGGATTAAAAAGCAGTGGTACATATATACAATGGAATACTATGGGCCATGAAAAAGAAGGAAATCTTACCTTTTGTGACAACATGGATGGACCTAGAAACTATTATGTTAAGTGAAATAAGCCAGGAAGAAAAAGAAAAATATCATATGACCTCACTCATTTGAGGAATCCAATGAACAAAGTGAACTGAGGACGGAATGAGACAGAGGAGGGATCAAAGGGACCAGAGGAAAAGAGGAGAGAGGGAAAGGGGATCATAGGATGGGATAAACCTAAAGGGAAGGGGGGAGGGTGCTATGGGGAGGGGCAAAGGGGATGTTGAGGGGAATATGGAGGAGGGGGGAATACATTCAGGGCGACACTAGAATCTATGTAAACACAATAAATTAAAATCAGTTAAAAAAATAAGTAGTGCCTTAAACTGCATGCCCCATAGGCCTCTCTTCAATTTTGTATGTGAATTCTCAGGGAGATCAGAACTGCTGATTCTTGTTTTTGCTAACCAGAGTTATAGACACGATCGGTTGAATCACATTCCTAGTTCAGGGAAACATGAATAAAGTTAGAATATAGTAGAAAGTGTCTCAGTTGAGAATAAATGAGTTTGGGACCACACCCTACATGCTTTTAAGTCAAACTCTTGTCTGACTCAAACAGGAAATTAGAGTTGTAACTTGTGTGAGATAATATATCTGAAACCTTCAACTCCTTTAACATGTGGACATTAAAGAAAATGAGAATATTTATTTTAGTTGGTTGGACTTTAACGGTAATGGTTTTTAAGGAAACAGAAGAAAGAATCGTTATACTAGACATCTCCGCTAAAGCTCTGGAGGACTCATATGTCTCTGGGGGCACACACTTGTAGCTGCCTATGCTGATTGTTCTCCCTTCTTTCTTACTTGGAGGAGCCCACTTTTGTTCAGTATGGCTGTGTACCTAGTTAACCACGCATTACACCAATCTCCCTTGCTAGAAAATGCAGTTCTGTACAATAAAAAGTAAGCAAAATCTACTGGGTGAGGTTTCTAGGAAGGCTGTCAAATAGGTGAACATGTCTTTAGCTCTTTCTCTTTCTTCCTGTCTAGAACGTAATGTAATACTCTAATTAGCAGAAGTGTAAGACCGTTTTGGAAGCATGAAGAAGTAACATCCTTGCTAAATGTGGTAGAGTGTGAAGATAGAAGAATCCTCGGTTTTTGGTGGCACTGTGGTATAGTTGTATTTATGCTAAAGTGTTCTCTTTGGATTACACTGGGGAACAAAATTTCTGTTGAATCCACAAAAATACTTGTTCTTACCTAATTCAAGTGTGCTGATCCCAAATCTGACATTAGTATTTCTCCATAAGCTACAAGTTTTTTTTGCAATTTAAGATTTTAGGTTTTCATCTTATTGTAAAATTTTCAACATTTAGTTTAACATAATGAAGTAGAATGTCTTCTTGGGCATCATCTTTGTGAAAATATAATAATTTATATAATGCAGTAAATACACTAAAAGATATGATTGCATCAGAATTTATCTACAATTTTAAAATAGAACATATTAAAACATTTATTTTAATCATAAAATTTGTGCAAAACTTATTTAAATTCTATTCAGGCAAAAATTTGCATTTGTAGCTCTTGCGTTTGTGTATTTGTTGAGGACAATCTTGTTTGATGCTCCAGCAGTAGTCTGCTCATCACTAACAGCTCCAAGATTTTTGGGAAACTTATCAAGGTGACTGGTCAGGAAGTGAATCTTAATGCTCATGTTACATCCAATGTCGTGGAAAGCCAACAGCATCCTTTGAGCCAGAAGATCATAGTTTTCTGCTTTTTTGCTGCCAAGGAAGTTTTTTGTAACTGCCACAAAAGACTGCCATTCTGCTTTCTCCTCCTTATTCATCTTCCTGGCAAATTCTTCATCACATACAAGGGTTTGAATTTGAGGTCCATCAAATACACCTGCTTTTATCTTCTCAAAAGACAAGGCAGGAAAAGCATTCACTTTCTCTATTCAAAGCCTGAACAAACTGCTTCATTAAGCCAAGTTTGATGTGAAATGGGGGAAAAATGATCCTGTCTCGATTAACTACAGTTTCATTCACAATATTTTGCATCCCTACTTCCAGAGCTTCATGTTTTAGCATCTTCTTCTGTGTCCAGTGTTTCTCCCGAGCTTGGCTGTCCCACAAACACAGAAAGCAAGGATACTTCTTATCAAAATACACTTGATCACTATGTTCACTTTCTTCATCCTTAGAAGAAATAAAACCATTGAAAACTGGAACCCGGAGTGTTTCAGAGTATGGGATAGGTCATATTGCTGAAGGAATATTAGGATATGCGATCATAGGCTGTTTTTTCTTGCCTGTGCCCTTTGTATGGATCAGACAGAAATAACAGTCACTGCTGTGGTCCTTAGGTTCATATCAAACCATGGTAATACCAAAAGGCATTCCTTTTCATTTTCCTTTTGTACAGTCATGAAACATTTCCTCACAATTATGACACACAATATGAGGAGCCCAATTCTTGTCTTGATCGCCAAGGGGAACTTGAAAATAGGCAATATATGCACGTGTCACAAATGATGAAATATTGTGCCTTTGATGTTGAAGTATGTAACAGCCACATATATAACAGAAGGTATCAGGACTATTCTTACATTTACACCTACTCGAAGAAGCCATGATTCAATCTTAAAACAAAATAAGAGGGTATTTTTATCAGATAATAATTTTTTACATTTAAAAACAACTACAATTATGTAAAAGTGATTTTTGTAAAACATTAATTGCCTTGTGGTTATGTTCAATCCAAGAGTCGTCGCCCTTTAACTCCAACTTAAAAACCAATGCATTCCATTAACTGTAACAAAAAGAAATGAAAATTGCATAAGAACTAGAGCATGCACCAAAAAATGGATTTCATATTTGGAATCAGTGTTGCAGATATATAGAGAAACAGTTCTAAAACATCACGCAACAGAAAATGAAAAAAAAAATTGTTCCCTATTGTTATTGTTATTATTGTGTGTGTGTGTGCGTGTGTAGAAAATGAACCCAATTTGTTAGTGGTAGTGTGCTTGGTTTTCTGTTATTTATAGACAAATATAAACATGATTAATACATTGACATACATAGAAAATGTGTGGATGATCCCACCATTTAGGCAGATCTGGCCCCTAAATGTCTTCTGCCATTTTTTATATTCTCAATTCCCTTGTCAATGAGTTGAACATAGAGCTTCAGTCCAACTAAAGACTTTAAGAAAGCAGCAAAGGATACTGGAAACATAAGACAGAAAAAACAAGAATTCCTGAACCACATAAGAAAAGTCATTTGCCAAATATCTGATCATTAGCCAGCCATGGACTTTTTTTTAAATATTTTTTTCTTTATTAATTTTAATGCGGTGACATTCATAAATCAGGGTACATATGTTGCAGAAAACATCTCCAGATTAATTTGACATTTGATTATGATGTATACCCCTCGCCCAAAGTCAAATTGTCTTCTGTCACCTTCTATCTGGTTTTCTTTGTGCCCCTTCCCTCCCCCACCCCCTCTTTCCTTCCCTGCGCCATCCTCCCCTCCCCCCACACCCCCATTACCATCACATTCTTGTTCATGTCTCTGAGTCTCATTTTTATGTCCCATCTATGTATGGATTCATATAGTTCTTAGTTTTTTCTGATTTCCTTATTTCACTCCGTATAATGTTATCAAGGTCCATCCATGTTATTGTAAATGATCCGATGTCATCATTTCTTATGGCTGAGTAGTATTCCATGGTATATATGTACCAAAGCTTTTTAATCCACTCATCCACTGACGGACACTTGGGCTGTTTCCAGATCTTCGCTACTGTGAACAATGCTGCCCCAAACATGAGGGTGCATTTCTCCTTTTGGAGCAGTTCTATGGTGTTCTTGGGTATATTCCTAAAAGTGGTATAGCTGGGTCAAAAGGCAGTTCGATTTTCAATTTTTTGAGGAATCTTCATACTGTTTTCCACAGTGGCGGCACCAGTCTGTATTCCTACCAGCAGTGCAGGAGGGTTCCCTTTTCTCCACATCCTCGCCAGCACTTATTCTGTGTTGTTTTGTTGATGAGCACCATTCTGACTGGTGTGAAGTGATATCTCATTGTGGTTTTAATTTGCATTTCTCTAATAATCAGTGATGTTGAGCATTTTTTCATATGCCTATTGGCCATCTGTATGTCCTCTTTGGAGAAGTGTCTATTCATTTCTTTTTTTCCATTTTTTGATTGGATTGTTTCTTTCTGGTGTTGAGATACAAGTTCTTTATAAATTTTGGTTATTAACCCCTTATCAGACGTATTGTCAAATATGTTCTCCCATTGTGTAGTTTGTCTTTTTATTCTGTTCTTATTGTCTTTAGCTGCGCAAAAGCTTTTTAGTTTGATATAGTCCCATTTGTTAATCCTGTCTTTTATTCACTTGCCTGTGGAGATAAATCGGCAAATATATTGCTCCGAGAGATGTCGGAGAGCTTACTGCCTATGTTTTCTTCTAAGATGCTTATGGTTTCACGGCTTACATTTAAGTCTTTTATCCATTTTGAGTTTATTTTTGTGAATGGTGTAAGTTGGTGATCTAGTTTCATTTTTTTGCAGATAGCTGTCCAATTTTCCCAACACCATTTGTTAAAGAGGCTGTCTTTACTCCACTGTATTTCCTTACCTCCTTTGTCAAATATCAGTTGTCCATAGAGCTCTGGGTTTATTTCTGGGTTCTCTGTTCTGTTCCATTGATCTATATGCCTGTTCTTATGCCAGTACCAGGCTGTTTTGAATACAATGGCCTTGTAATATAACTTGATATCAGGAAGTGTGATACCTCCCATTTTATTCTTCTTTTTTAAGATTGCTGAGGTTATTCGTGTTCTTTTTTGTTCCATATAAATTTTTGGAATATGTTATTTATATCTTTGAAGTATGTCATTGGTATTTTAATTCATACTGCATTGAATTCATAGATTGCTTTGTGTAATATAGACATTTTAATGATGTTTATTCTTCCTAACCATGAGCATGGTATATGCTTCCACTTGTTTGTATCTTCCTTGATTTTTTTTAATCAATGCTTTATAATTTTCTGAGTACAAGTCTTTAGTCTCCTTGGTTAAATTTCCTCCTAGGTACTTTATTCTTTTGGTTGTAATAATGAAGGGAATTGTTTTTTTAATTTCTCTTTTTGACTGTTCATTGTTGGCATATAGAAATGCCTCTGATTTCTGAGTATTGATTCACTTTGATGAATTCATTTATCAGGTCCAGTAGTTTTTTGACTGAGACTTAAGGATTGTCTATATACAATATCATATCATCTGCAAATAATGATAGCTTTACTTCTGCTTTTCCAACTTGAATACCTTTTATTTATTCTTCTTGTCTGATTGCTGTGGCTAGGACTTCCAGGACTATGTTGAATAGGAGTGGTGAAAGGGGCATCCCTGCCTTGTTCCTGATTTTAAGGGGATTGTTTTTAATTTTTGCCCATTGAATATGATGTTGACTGTGGGTTTGTCATAGATGGCCTTTATCATGTTGAAGTATGTTCCCTGTATTCCCACTTGGTTGAGAGTTTTGATCATGAACAGGAGCTGGATTTTATCAAATGCTTTTTCTGCATCTATTGAAATTCTCATGTGGTTTTTTTCCTTCTTTTTGTTTATGTGATGAATCACATTGATTGATTTGCAAATATTGTACCAGCCTTGCCTCCCCAGAATAAATCTCACTTGATCATAGTGTATAATTTTTTCCATATATTGTTGGATCCGGTTTGCTAATATTTTGTTGAGGATTTTAGCATCTATATTCATCAGAGATATTGGCCTATAATTTTCTTTCTTTGTGTTGTCTTTGCCTTTGTTTTGCAATCAGAATTATGCTCGCCTCATAAAAGGAGCTTGGAAGTCTTCCTTCTTGAATTTTTTGAAATAGCTTGAGAAGACTAGGAGTTAGTTCTTTTTTGAATATTTGGTAGAATTCAGTTGTGAAGCCATCAGGCCCCGGATTTTTCTTTGTTGGGAGTTTTTTAATAACTATTTCAATCTCATTTGTTGTAATTGGTCTTTTTCGGTTTTCTGATTCTTCCAGATTGATTTTTGGAAGATTGTATGTTTCAAGGAATTTGTCCATTTCATCTAGGTTGTCTAGTTTTTTGGCATACAGTTCTTCATAGTATTTTCTTACAATATTTTGCATTTCTGTTGTGTCAGTTGTTATTTCTCCAGTCTCACTTCTAATTTTAGTTATTTGAGTCCTCTCTCTCTTTTTCTTGGTGAGTCTAGTTAAAGGTTCATCGATCTTGTTTACCTTTTCAAAGAACCAGCTCCTAGTTTTATTGATTCTCTGTATTGTTTCTTTAGCCTCTATGTCATTTATTTCTGCTCTGATCCTTATTATTTCCTTCCTTCTCCTACATTTGGGCTTTACTTGCTGTTCTTTTTCTAGTTCTTTTAGATGCAGGGTTAAGTTGTTTATTTGAGCTTTTTCTAGTTTCTTAAGGTATGCCTGTAGTGCTATGAACTTCCCTCTCAGTATGGCTTTTGCTGTGTCCCATAAATTTTGAGTTGTTGTATGCTCATTGTCATTTGTTTCTAGAAATTTGTTAATTTCTTCTTTGATCTCATTCTTAATCCATTCATTATTTAACAACCTGCTATTTAGTTTCCACGTGTTTGAGAATTTTTGAGCTTTTCTGTTGTGTTTCATTTCTAGTTTCATGCCATTGTGATCAGAGAAAGTGCTTGATATGATTTCAATCTTCTTAAATTTGTTGAGACCACTTTTGTGCCCTAACATGTGGTCTATCCTAGAGAATGTACCATGAGCACTTGAAAAGAATGTATATTCTGCTGCTTTAGGGTGAAAGGTTCTGAAGATATCTATTAAATCGAGTTGATCTAGTATGTCCTTTAAGTCTGCTGTTTCTTTGTTAATTTTCTTTCTTGAGGATCTATCTAGTGATGTTAGTGGGGTATTGAAATCCCCTACTATTATAGTATTGCTGTTGATCTCACCATTTAAATCCATCAAAGTCTACTTTATATATTTAGGGGCTCCTATATTAGGTGCATAGATATTTATAATAGTTATATCTTCCTGTTGGATTACTCCCTTTATCATTATATAGTGGTCTTCTTTATCTTTTACTATATCCTTTGTCTTAAAGTCCATTTTGTCTGATATAAGTATTGCTACCCCAGGTTTTTTTTTCATTTACATTTGCATGAAATGTTTTTTTCCATCCTTTTACCTTCAATCTATGAGCCTCTTTTGTTTTAAGGTATGTCTCTTGTAGACAGCATATGTATGGGTCCTGTTTTCTTATCCATGCAGCTACCCTATGTCTTTTGATTGGATCACTTAATTCATTTACATTTAAGATTATTATTGATATGTAGTTGTTTATTGACATTTTATTTTTTAAAGCTGTATTCCTTTTTTTGCTATATTCTTTTCCCACTTTGATCTGTTTACAACAGGCCCCTTAACATTTCCTACAGCATTGGTTTGGTTGTAATGAATTTCTTGAGTGGTTTTTGACTGGGAAGCTTTTTATTTCTCCTTTGATTTTAAATTTTAGCCTTGCTGGATAAAGTAGTCTTGGTTGTAGGTTCTTGTTCTGCATTACTTTGAATATTTCTTGCCACTCCCTTTTGGCCTCAGGTGTTTCTGTTGAGAAGTCGGATGTTATCCTTATGGGGGCTCCTTTGTAGGTGATAGCTTTTTTTTTTCTCTAGCAGCTTTTAATATTTTCTCTTTATCACTTAGCTTTGGTATTTTTATCATGATGTGTCTTGGTGTTGGTTTCTTTGGGTTTCTCTTTAATGGAGTTATCTGTGCTTCTTGAACTTGTGAGAGTTTCTCCTGCATTAATTTGGGGAAGTTTTCAGCTATGATATGTTTGAACAAAGTCTCTATCCCTTGTTCTTTCTATTCTTCTTCAGGAACTCCTATGATGCGGATGTTATTTCTCTTTATGTTGTCACAGAGTTCTCTAAGAGTTTCCTCAGAATTTTTGAGTCTCTTTTCTTTTTTTTTTTTCTGCTTTCTTGCCTTTATTGCAGTTGTCCTCCAACTCGCTGATTTGATTCTCAGCTCTATCCATCCTGTTTTTAATTCCTTCCATTGTGGTCTTTATTTCTGATATTTTATTTGTCATCTCTGATTGATTCTTTTTTAATATTTCAATATCCTTTTTTATACTTGCTATTTCTTTATTTAGGTATTCATAATGACCATCCATTGTTGTTCTAAGATCCCTAAGCATCCTTACAATCATTATTTTGAACTCCACATCTGGAAGTTTGATTATTTCCATATCACTCAGTTCATCTCCTGAAAGTTTCTCTTGTGGTTTCATTTGGATTGCACTTCTTTGTCTTCTCATTATCTGTGTTTATGTGTTTTGTTTGTAGAGTTGGTTGAGTCTAGGCTTGGTGTTGTCTGCCTCCAGTTCTCAATTGTGTTATTTTTAGGTCTTGGGTTGGTATCAGCTATTATTTGTAATACACTTTCAGATTTGAGCAGCTTTGATTTGTTTGTTTTCTTAACAGGTGATAGTCTTGTTTACTGATCTCAGCAATGGGGCTTCCTTGAAACTGTATCCAGGAATGCGATGGGTGTAACCTGAAACTCTGAAGGCCTCTTCCACCAACTAATCTCTCTGGGGGCAGGGTGTTTTATCAGCTTCAGTAGGGGGAGGTGTATCTCAGATCTCCATGGAGACCTGTGTTACTGCCCCTCCTCCTCACTTCTTGTTTTCAACTGTGTCTTGTTGCACTGATTGGAGCTGGAGAGATGTCTGGAGATCTGTGATCTGAAAGCAATTCAGTTGTTTTGTGGAAGGATCAGTCCCTCCCCCAGCTATGGCTGCCTCTAGCATGGATGAGTCAGCTTTTTTATGTAATCTCCTGCAGCATTCTTTTTCCCCTCACAGTCTGTCCCTCTCTCTCTCCTTTCCACTTGGGAGATAAGTCCTTCCAACACGCCTGACTCCCTGGTTGCCAGGCAAGTAGCTGTGAGCAGTATTTTCTGCTCTTTTCCTTAGAGTGAGATCCCCTCTGGGCTCTCAGCCTCACCTCCCAACCCTTCGTTTCTGTAAGCAGGGGGGATTCAGGCACTCCCTACCAGGTTTGTTGTGGCTTCTTCTTTGCTCCTTGGTTTTTGAGAGCTGTTCTTGTAGTCCAGAGTTGGTTTTTCATGCTGATTTTTCCTAAATTGATTTGTATTCCAGTTTGGTGGTGAGAGCTGGGTGTCTGTGCATCTGCTTACTCTGCTGCCATCTTCAGGTCCTCCCAGCCATGGACTTTTACTGTGTTAAACCACTAATAGATATGTTGGTGGTGTTTGTTAAGGTAACTAGCATTCATATTTTCAACTAAAACACCACCCATCAGGAAAAGGTCTGAGATGCTTCCTATAATAATTAAAATGCTTTTGGCTACAAGCAATAGGACACTCCAAATCTGATCTACTTAAACAGAATATTTAGTATGTGGAAAACAAAAGATATAGGGCAGTGGCAGCTCTGGCTAATTTAATGGATAAATTATATCTTTAGACTCCATGTTCTTTCTGTCTTTCTGCTATGACAACCTCAGCATTTTGGTTTAGTCCTTAGGCATGCTCCCCTTCTTATTGTGAGAGGGCTGGAACAGTTCTAAGAGTCATAGCCAGCTATGACCACATCTAGAAGATACCATCTCTTCTCATGTGTGTTTTGTTAAGAGGGAAAAAAACCTTTTCCTGACAGCAGGTTTCTCTTCATGTTTCATTAAACACAAATACCTCACAAGCCCGTATCTAAACCAGTCAACTTCAAGGTGAGTAGGTCCTCTGAAAATCTCCATTTCTCTAACTGACCATGACACCATAGTTGACACATTCTTTTCTTTTTTCCACTGTCCATTTCATGTCATCTTTCACTCAGGAACAACTTACCTGCATTTTGTTGTTGTTGGTGGTGATAGAGTAATCTGAATCCTTCTTCCTGAAGCTTATGGATCTTTAGTGGCCTTGCCTTGATTAGGTTGCTGTAATCTTCCACTGACTTTTACTCTAGCCACAGAAGTACAGCAAGGTGCCTTGGTACACTTGTGGGTTCCAACAGCCTTCTCTGCCCCTATTGTGTAGCAGCAACGCAATTTCCCTTTGATAGGTGTGTATATACCATTACAACTAGTACAGTAACTCCTCCTCTGCCTGCCGAATAATGCATGAAGAGCCCAGAATGACCAGATTATAGTTTTAACTTATAATTTAATAGGAAAATTGTGAAACCTTCCTCTTTTGGAAACAAAGATCTACAAACCATGAGAACCCAAGATCTCGAGATGGCAATGATGAAATATTATATAATAGTTTCAAGGGCCCCCCTCTACTTTCATCTTTTAATTTCAGGCCTAGGTGTTCAGGGGATGGGAGAAATAACACCTTATATTGATCTCTAGTGCAAGATATATTCAACATCTTGGAGGTACATCAACCTTAGTGAATCTTTTGTAAACCATTCCTCCTAGTCCATTAAGCCAGCTGCTTCTTGGTCATGGGCTACACAAAATGAGGGAATATGGGTACAAGCCCTTTTGCTCTGAAATGGCATGGGAGGCCCAAGGGTTTCGGTGCTTCAAGATTATTTTCAGTTTTATTTGAGAGACATAAATATCCATATCCCAAATCTCATAGCTTCACTCTTATGAATAATGTCCCAACCTTAACATAAGAGACTTGAATGTTCTTGTGTTGAACTATCACAGCGGGGGTCAATGACAGGAACTGGAGGCATTGAGGAGATGCAGGCCAACTGGGGTGACCATTAGACAGAAGAAGGAAGGAGAAGAAATACCCTGGCTTCTCTCCATCATCTGCTACATTAAACTGAGTTCCCCTGGGGCAAGAATTTGTGTGCAAGAAACAATTGCAGAAGTGTGCCTAGGGGAAAATCATAAAGGAGTGGGAGAAGAAGGACAAGAGAAGGGTAAAAGCTAGGCAAAGTTCCCAGAGACAGGACCTGCAGGGAACATCTGGAGTGCCAGCTGTGCGTTGGTTTTCTGACCCTAAAGCAAAGAAGTGGGTTGTTTTACTCCCACTAACACATCTCAGTCATTGGTTAAGAGTAATCCTTACTGGCCCTGGCCGGTTTGCTCAGCGGTGGAGCGTCGGCCTGGCGTGCGGGGGACCCGGGTTCGATTCCCGGCCAGGGCACATAGGAGAAGCGCCCATTTGCTTCTCCACCCCCCCTTCCTCTCTGTCTCTCTCTTCCCCTCCCGCAGCCAAGGCTCCATTGGAGCAAAGATGGCCCGGGTGCTGGGGATGGCTCCCTGGCCTCTGCCCCAGGCGCTGGAGTGGCTCTGGTCGTGGCAGAGCGACGCCCCGGAGGGGCAGAGCATCGCCCCCTGGTGGGCAGAGCGTCGCCCCTGGTGGGCGTGCCGGGTGGATCCCGGTTGGGCGCATGCAGGAGTCTGTCTGACTGTCTCTCCCCGTTTCCAGCTTCAGAAAAATACAAAAAAAAAAAAAAAAAAGAAAAAGAAAAAAGAGTAATCCCTACTTACCCAAGTAAATATGCAGTCATTTTCAGCTTTTTCTTAGCAAAGTGGGCTCCAGTTGCCTAAAAACAGTTTTCCATAAAATAATTGCAGTTGTTCCCTTGAAATTGAAGTCACATGCCAATTGGTAGAAGTTGGGTGAGGTTCACACAAAACCATAAAGAAGGGGATGCCAGGTAATCAGAGTACAGTACTGACTTTGTTGACTGTAACATACTTCAGTGCTCTGCTGGTGCCCTTCCTTGTCGGAAACTACTGGATGCCACAAGACAAGGAAATGTGTCCTTCAAGACAAAACAGAGCACAGAATGAGGAGAAATGGTCTGAGGATAAACAGGCAACTGAACCCAACAATGTATCATAAAACTTGTCCCCGACATGAAATATTTTTCTATAGCCATTTTAATAATTGTATAATATACCTGTATACAGATGTACATGCTCCTTTAAGTAGTCTCCTTTTTGTTAGAAATCAGCTTTTTTCTATTAGAAATATTACCATGAAACAACTCTGCACTAGAGTTTAGTTTATCTCAAGTTTCCTGTTAGGATAAACAGTGTTGGTATTTAGTAAGGCTTTTGTGAAGATGAGGATAGATATACTGTTATTTACATACTCTAAAAATAGTTGTAAAATTTATGGTATGAATGCATATCAGTAGGAAACATTTTACATATGGTCTAGGTTCCAAAATCAGTTGTTTATAATTCAGTGTTTGATAATTAGTACATATTTTTGTACTGAAATGATGATCTAATTGGTATTTGGGTTCCAATATATCTAGAATCTCCATTTAGCTCATGAAACATATTGGGAATCTAAATACCAATTATAACATTACAGCAGGTCCTGGCTGAGTGGCTCAGTGGATAGAATGTCATCCCTGTGCACCAAGGTTGAGAGAGAGAGAGATAGCTGAATTGATGAGATATAGTATGAATAGTACAGTCCTCTCCTCCCATTCTCCCTCCTTTCTCTCTCATCTCAATTATGTCTTCAAGAAAAGCCACTGCCAAGCTATGGAAGCAAAAAAACCCTCTAGTCATTTAGACTTGAATAAAAATTTAGGTTTATTATAAATTATAAAAAATTTATAATTAAGTTTCTGTAATTGTGAGATTCTTTTTTTTTTTTCTGAAGTTGGAAACAGGGAGGCAGTCAGACAGACTCCCACATTGCTCAACCAGAATTCACCCAGCATGCCCACCAGGGGGCGATGCTCTGCCCATCTGGGGCATTGCTCTGTTGCAACCAGGGCCATTCTAGCACCTGAGGCAGAGGCCATGGAGCCATCCTCAGCACCCGGGCCAACTTTGCTCCAATGGAGCCTCGGCTGCGGGAGGGGAAGAGAGAGACAGAGTGGAAGGAGAGGGGAAGGAGTGGAGAAGCAGATGGGTGCTTCTTCTGTGTGCCCTGGCCGGGAATCGAACCTGGGACTCCTGCACGCCAGGCCAACACTCTACCACTGAGCCAACCAGCCAAGGCCATTGTGAGAATCTTAATGCCCTTGGAAAAAAATTTCAGTCACCCTGTATAGAAAGATTTATTTTTTTTAAATAGAAGGTAATTTTAGTCCTGAATTTATACCTTATTAGTTTGTCCATCTTATTTTTGCTGTCACCTAATGTCAATTTTTTGTATTTACCTTAGGTCACTTTGAAAGACATATCTTAATACATATCTGGATGACATTAATTTGAAAAGGGAATGATTTCAACAATAAATTTATATACATTGTGAAGCCTCATTGAATTTTTTCCATTTTAATCTGGTGGACATTTAATAATATGATGAATTATTTAGTACTATATACTAATTTCCAATTAGATTAAGTGAGGAGAAAACCTTCATGCAGAAAGAATTCTTATCCTTTTCTCTGGTTGTATTATATATCTTTATTACTTACACTGAGAAGAGATAAACTTTTCACTGTTGATACATTCTGAATTTTATATGGAATAGAACTTTCAGGTAGAAAAGTGATTTTACTCTTCAACTTGCAGAACTTCCGATATCCATCATAATTCCTGTCATATCCTGTGGATATTATTTTTGACCATTGAAGCCAGAAATTCTGATGTAATCAGTTCAGTCTTCAGGGAGTTCTTTGCAACAAAACCGTTAGAAGAGTCTAACTGAGCCCCTCCAGCCACGCTTGCTGGCTTATGCTCTCAGGTGAGTTTCCATCAGTAATTAGATTTTTTATTCTTGGCAGTTGAGCAAGTTGCACTTTTTACATAGGATATTGCAAGGTTTGGAGCTTATTTGTCAAATATAGGGAAGTAGAAAGTGCAGGCCTTTCCATTGCAATTAAAACTATTTTATATTGAGTTTTTTTATTTGCTAGATGTCATTTAACTTTGCATGTGTGGATTTAAACAGAAGATTATCAAATCATTTTCTGTCAAAGTAAAACTTTATAAATTCTTTTTTTATCTGCCTTATAGACTTGCCCTATACCAAATAAAGAAGTTTTAGTATATTCTATTTACCTTATTTTTTGGATATGCTATCTCTTTCTATCTGTCTATCTATCTGTCTATCTATCTATCTATCTATCTATCTATCTATCTATCTATCTATCAATCATCTACCTAGTGTATACAATTGATATATAGATAGAATTGAAAGAAATGAGTGTGCTTATTACAGAGAGGATAGAATGAGAGTTATCTAGGGGCATAACTATAACCCTTTTTAAGACTCTGGCGTATAGAACAGGTATTATATGCTTTGTATTTAGGCCTAAACCTACACAAGGACAGTTATAGTATATTATACAAAATGTCTCAAAGAAAATGCATGCTCTTGGTTTTGAGAAGATATGGGGTAAATATCAATTGATTTGGGCAAATTTGCTTTGCCAGCTAGAAAAATAACTTTATGGAAATAGTTCTGACTTAATAGTCTTGGGATAGGAGTGTATTTATTTTAAGCACAGGCATTTCTGTTGGAAGTGCTCTAAGGATTACATTTTAGTTAATAATATTTTATGATATATTTTATGATAGTTATGCAATCTGGAACCAAGATTCTCTATTTTTTTGAGTCATCCCAAAATACCCATTGAGGAGAATCTCTAATTCACAAGCAATTGAAATATTGCCTTGATAGACTTCTCAATTTTCATAGGTGCACCTCAGCCTCCACCCTGCTCCTGACAGCTCTACCAATTGTTAAAGTACATGGTGTCAAGAATTGTGAAGAGTTTGAGATTTTATCTTATTTTTAAGCTAAGAAATTAGCCTACTATATTTTCATAGATGCTGGCAGAAAATATGAGATTCTTGGATCAGAGACAAAGAAATTTATTTCTCGTGGCACAGCAAGCATCATGAGCTCACAATTATGTTGGTTCTTTTTGCCCAAAGTCCCATAGAGGAACTAATGGTTATTGATCACTTACTGCTTTGGGGATCAAAAAGATTAGTGGGAGGTAGGAGTAATTATTTCCACTTAAGATAGGAAGAAATTAAGACTCAAAGAAGGTAATTACTTGTCATATATTGCACAGCTATTATTACATGGTAGAGTTGGATTTCAAACCCAGGTATCATGATTCCAAAGTCGATGTACTTTGACATGATGAATTAGGTGGATTTGGAGGATATTGGATTTTGTCTTAATTATATTCTCCTATATCCATCCCCTTACTTCCATCCTAGGCTTCTATACAACCCCAGGACCTAATTTGTACCTAATCCTTGTTCTCTGCTTCCACGTTGTTAAATGGTCTCTGTCAAGTATGAGATGATAATCAACATGATGACGATAGTTAATGTGATGACTAGGTATATATGAGATTTAAAAGGAACTCTTTCTGATTTCTATTAATAAAGAGAGGCTTGTTGCTTGGGTATTGGGGAGAGAAGTTGGAAAAAAAGTCCCATGTTCTGGACAGACCCTTAGGAAAAAGAATGGGTAACCTTGGATCTAATGAAGAAAAAAAGGGAATTGGTTTCTCACTCTTGAAAGCTGGGCAACAGAATTTTACCCTTTTTGTTGTTTAAAGGTATTTCAAGCTTAACACTTTGACATTTGGGGAAGATAATTCCTTCATGTGGGAGGCTGTCCTGTGCATTGTGTGTTGTTTAGCAACATCTTTGGCCTCTAATCACTAGATGCAAGTAGGAGATCCTGAATTATGATAATGAAAAATGTTTCTTTGGAGATAAAATCACCTCTGGTTGAGAAACAATGATTTAAAACTTCTACGTTTTTCTAATGACCACTTTTAC
This sequence comes from Saccopteryx leptura, assembly GCF_036850995.1. Taxonomy (NCBI): domain Eukaryota; kingdom Metazoa; phylum Chordata; class Mammalia; order Chiroptera; family Emballonuridae; genus Saccopteryx; species Saccopteryx leptura. The sequence continues at coordinate 95,070,836 of NC_089508.1, forward strand.
AAAGTCTATTTTATTTTATTTCTTTATTTTTTAAACTAACACTGTACTTTTTTTGAGAAAGAGAGAGAGAGAGAAACATCAACTCATGGTTCCACTTTAGTTGTGCCATTGATTGCTTCTCATATATACCCTGACCAGCGCTAAAACCAGTGACCTCAAGATCAAACTCACAACCTTAGTGCTCCAGGGTAGCGTTCTATCCATTGTACCACTTGCCAGGGCACCAAAGTCTATTCTATTAAAAAACACTGTTATGCAGATTTTTCTGTAAGAAGTGAGAGGAACTAAACTGCATAAATCTACTTGTGCCCCAGTAATTAGCATGGGTCTACTTTCCTGCTTGAAGGAAACATTTAACATTTAAAGGGAATTTTCTCTTTGAAAGGGATAAGCCAAGAAGCTGAAAATACAGCCAGGTAGGAAAATAGTTCTTTAGTGAAAATTCAGCTGCCAAGAAGGAATCAATAAATGATTCTTTTGGGGGTTATTCTTCAGCTCCCTTGACAGTATGCATAAAATTCATAGAGAATATTATTGGCTGAATTTTCACTTAAAACCCAAATATAAATTACACTATATTTATTACCTGCTTTTGTATTCAGAATTTTATTGAGGCCTTAGAAAACTACAGTTGCTCTACACTGCAGCCTAGACCTGCTGGCCATGGAGCAACCTCCTGTAATTAACTGTCACCTTCTGTATTTTCTCACTGCCCTTAGCTGGTAGTGTGGGGATGGTTTAGAATTGTCTATGGTCACGTCTCCTAGACAGTAACACCAGGAGAAGCTCAAAGAGAGGACCGATTCCTTATAACAACAGTTCAGTAACTAATCAAGTCCAGCAGCCTTCCTAGGAGCTGTGACAGTGGTTTTAAATATTAGGAATTCTCTTTTGTATCAGCGTGTCTTTCAGACAGCCAAGGTTTTAGGAAAGTGAATATCTTGCCTCTATTATAGAAGAATTGTATGCTCATTGTGAGAAATGTAGAAAATGTGTTATAAAAAAATAATAGTTGTCTGTAACTACATTTAGTAAGAGACATTCACCATTAAAATTTTAAACAATTTTCTTCTAGAGTTTTACTATGCATTTTACATTGATGGTATCACAGTATAAACTATAATTTAGTATTCTGTTGTTAAAACTTTAAAATTTAGCTTTATATTTTCTGACATTTATAATCCCTTAAACTTGGTTTTTAGAAAAGAATATTGATTTAATCATTACAAAAATCCTTCTGCTATAGGTAAAGAAATTTAGAATGATTTCCTTTGTGCAGAAGGAAAGTTAGTGCACAGAGTTGAAGGGATTTTCTAGTATGATATAGTCATGTTAATTATTGATGCTAAGGAAAGAATTGGAACCTCAGATATTTGCATGATTAGGTTTGTGTTTCAGAAAGGTCACTTTGGCAGGGATGTAGAGCAATGCCAGGTTAGACAGAGAGACCAGTTAGAAAACTTGTAGAATAACACAGGTGGGAAATGAGACCTGAAGAACAATTGAATAGAGGAAGGAAAGAAAATAATGAATAAAGAGAAATCAATAGTTTACAGGTATCATTAACATTTGGTTAGTGGTTTATGTGGAAAGCATGGAAAAGGGAGGAAACCGGGCTCTCTCAGGTGTTAATGTGGACACTATCCACTGAGAGATGGAAAGTAAAAGGTGGAACAGTTTGGTAGGAAGGTATTAGTTTTATTTTACGTGCAGTGAAATGGAGATTCAAGTAGAAAGCACGCACGTGGAAATGCCTGGTCGGCTGTTGTTGGAACTGGCCTGAAGCTGGGTGGGGGCAAAGGAGGGAGGGAAATGGAGGGCGGAGTTCTGAGAGAGAGAACAGATTTGGAGTAAACAGTTGTTTAGAAGGTCATTGATAGCATAGAGATGGATGCACCTACCTGGGGAGAGCATGCAGGGTGAGAGAGGAGAGTCTTAGATGAAGGCTCTCTCACAGACGTCTCTTTGTAAATTGGTCTCTGGGTTAATCTGTGCTGTCACTCAAGGTCGCATTTCTTCACTGGAATAACTTTTTGCTACCAAATAAAAATGTTTTTTCTGATCTCACCAGACCTCACTGCAGCATTTCATATTAACAGTATTCTCTTTGCTTTTCTGAAGCTCCTTCCTCTTTGACGTGAGATTCTTCCCCCTGTCTCACTGCTTCTGTGAAGTTTCCTTTGTTGTTCCCTCCTGTAGATATAGTTTAGAAATCTCATACTAATCCCAGCAGATAAACAAATACCCAACTTCCTCAGCTCTCTTCTCTCTTGACACTTGTCTGCCCTCTGAACATTTCTCTGTGTTTTCTTGATCTGATTTCTCTTATTCTCCAAGTACCAACTGAATTGAGGAAGCCAGTTGGCATCCAAGAAGTGTGATACCTCTTCAAGCATATATTTGAATATTTTTTCAACATCTATGTAGTGAAGGGTGGAGTGAAACAACTTTTCTATTAATACAAATGTAGTATGCCTCTGTATTTATAATTTTTTTTACCTTTTTTTTCATCTTTAAACTTTCTTAAAACAAAAAAATGCATATGTCTAAGAGCATTTATAAGCAATGTAGAATTTAATAAAAATTCCATAGCAAAGAATAAGGGGAATGTTTACATCTGAGGGTACATAGCATTTCCAGAAATTCTCATGTATATCTTGTTTTTTACCAATCTCATTCTTTACCCCACAGCCTTGTATTTTCTCTTTCTCTTTCTCCTTCTCTCTCCCCTCCACCAATTGATATATCTGATTTACTTTTCTTTCCCTGCTGCTTTTTTGGCACTCTTTTTATTCAGAGCATTTTTTATTTTTGGCTTCTATCTCCAAGTTTTTATGCCAATATTTACTACTTAACACCGCCTTCAGGTAGTCAATAGCCATTAAAAGAAGAATGAAAGTTTTTATTGTTTTTAGAAAAAAGAAAAAAGATTCTCTTGCTACCAAAATTCATCCTCCTAAGAAGTCCCCAAGAGATTATATACAACAAATACTCTTTTAACTGTTAATACTCAAATTCAAAATATATGGATTGAAGGAGAGTCATTTACATTTTTCCAGCTGAGTATGGAATTATGTCATTTTTCCTAGAGCTATATAAGCCTTTAGTGTTTTTCATCCAGTATAGCTGAGCAGATGGTTTGATATTTAATCTAACTCTACAGCAACTCTTCTTTCTTCCAATGGGGAGATAAAGTATAGCTATTGCAGAGCTCAGGCTATGGGATAAGGAGCGTTAACAGGACACACTCTGGGGGTGTAGAAGGAACACCTTCCTCAGAGCTGGCAATGAGATTGCTTCATTTACATTATTTTATTCACAGCTGCCCTGTGAGTTAAATATTATTATTTCCATTTTACAGATGAGGAAAGTGAGAATCCAAGAGCTTAGGTACCTTCACTCACAGTGGAGGAGATGAGGTCGCCATGGCCTGTTGCTGCCACTGCACCACGCAGCGTGCATAGAGCTCGGGCACAGGAACATTTGCTGTTTTCAGCCTCAAGAAAAAAAACCCACTTTGGATCTGTCTTTTTCTGCATCTTATTTTAGGCACCTTTTATAGGGTAGTAGAATTAAACTTTCCATGCTTAGAGGCTAACTATCCCAGACGAATAGGGATAGGTTCTTTTCTAGGTAAACAGAGGAACTTCTCAAACCTGCCAATTTGCAAAATGATGTTTGTGCCATTTGGGAAAAACTTGTCTTACTTTTAATTTATTTTTAAATTTATTGATGAGAAAGAGAGAAAGAGAGAGAGAGAGAGAAACTTTGATTTGTTGTTCCACTTATTTATGCATTCATCAATTGATTCTTATATGTGCCCTAAGGATTGAACTTGCAACCTTGGTATATTGGGACAACCCTCTAACCAACTGAGCTACCTGGCCAGAGCCAAGCCTAGTTTACTTTTAACCTCATGATTTACAGCTGTTATGTTTTATTTTTTAATTTAAACCCTTTTTTTACGAAAATGGCGCTGTGAGCAGCGCGTCTGACAGATCTCCCCAAAATCTCAACAAATTTATCAACTAGAAACAGAAAAATTTATCCTCGGAGCATTCTGGAGTTCCACACAAACTGAAAGCAAAAGGACTGTTATCACTTGAATCTGAGAGACGAGGGTGTGGAGGAAGCTAACTACCGCAGGGATGTTCATTCAAGCTGCGGAGGGAGTGCGCCTGTGGTAAGCGGCCCACACTCGGGAGCGGCGAGCAGCCACCGGCGCACGCCCAGTGCCGCGGTCCGGTCGCAGAGCGAACACCGCCAGCTTCCCCAGCGGCCCGCGCACTGCGAGTGAGAGTCCCCAGCCACCGGTGCCCAGAGCACCCCATTCGCGCGCGTGCCCTGGGCATCCCACGAGCCCAGAGCGCCCCACTGGCCTGCACACCCAGGGTGCCCCATTATCCCGCGCGCCTGGTGCGCCCCAGCCGCCAGCGGCGGGGCAAGCGGGAGAGGCGCCAGGGCTGTCTTCCTATTTGGGAGATTCTCTGCGTGGGCGGGGCACCTCACCCAGCCATTCAAGCTAACAATCAAGCGTTGGGGTAGGGGCGCGGGCAGCCTGAAATACTTTCTGGAGCACAGCTGCGGATCCAATCACTGAAATTAGCTTAACCCACGAAATCTGCGCACCCATGGGGCTCTAATTGATAAGATCGCTATCAGTTCAGCGATCCAAGACAAGAGGAGTGATATTTTTTAGTGCCTCTCGCTACAGGGGAGGGGGCAACTTCTGATTGATAGAGCCTCCATATTCAGGAATAAACACTTGTTAACAAGAGGGACTTGGCAGATAATAAGATCTATAATACAATAGTCGCAAGCAGCGACTAGTGCCTCTTCTTCCCAGCCAAAACAGGCTACAAAGTGTGGAAAGCCTGGGTTGAGTGGTCCAACTGAATGCTAGGCGCTGAACAGTCACCTTGACAACAATTGACTCCCAGCCCGCCTGATTACGCTGGAGGCTCTGACTGCCAGAGCCTTTCCCAAAGCCTTGCGCTGAGTGGGGATAGAGTGGGGATTTCCTAGCTCTTTGAGCCTCTTACTCCCCAGGCAGAAGCAGTAGCAGCCTTATACTGGATCACCAGGCTGCTAATTCAGGAAGGGGAGACTAGGAGAGAGACTCCAGGAAAGCAAACTCTCTCATTGTTGGACCCTGCAAACGCCAACAAGCCTTGACTACCAGCAAGACTAAAGCCAATTATGTGACATTGCCATAGAATCCCATCAACTGCAAATCCCTACCTAAGTGTGACACAGAGACAGAGCCTGGGGTACAGAGTCACCGACCAGGAAGAGGGAGAGAAAAGAAAAAGGAAGAAGTTAACCTCTCAAAATCAAGAAAAATCCACAGACTTTATAACTTGTTCCACTAATTTTTCATTGTTGTTGTTTGTTTCTTCTATCTTATTGCCTTTATTATTATTATTTCTATTTCCTCCACCTCGGTCCATTTATTCTCTGCCCATCTTATGCTTCCCTTTTCTTGAACTACACTACCCATGAGTGTTACATTTTATTTCTTTTCTTCATCCTCACTCCCCTTAAAGGTTACACTCCAAAACACTTAACTCTCACTCTCTCCCCTTTTGTTTTTTTTGTTTTGCTTTATTTTGTTTTTTTCTCTTCCTTTTTTTCTTCCTTTGTTTTTCTCTTTTTCTTATTTTTTCCTTTCTATTCATTTCTTCTTTTCTCCTTTAACTTTTCCTCCCATTTAATCCTCAATCACGAACAAATTATTTAATTTGGGACTCAAGTTTTTTTGGTTTTTTTTTCGCTTTTGTTTGTTTTTTTTTGTTTGTTTGTTTATTTTTGTGGCATTTTGGGTACTTTTTACGTTGCTTTTTAACTCACTAGCATTCCTCCCAACCCAAGGTCTCCATTGTATTTAGTCTTCACTCCACTTATTACAATATATTTTTACTTTTTATTTTTATTTTTTTTCTTCTTTATTATTTTTTCCCCCTTTTTTCTGGTTCCCTCTTATCCCTCTCATTATATCTCTTAGTCGACCATCACTTACAAGCAAATCATCTTATGCTTGTCTAAGATTTTCTCCTTTTTTTTTTTTTTTTTGCATTTAGTAGGTCCCTACTCCCTTTTTTTGCCCCTTGAACTCTTCACCGCAAATCAGGCCCTCCGTTATAGGCAGTTTTTGTTCCATTTAGCATAATATAATTCACAGGTCATCACGATATTTCCCTGAGGAGGGGAGAGGAGGGGAAGAGAAGAAAGAAAAAAAGGGGGAAATAATAAATTATTACTGTTTTTTTTGTGGGGTGTTTTACCTTTTTTTTTTTTTTTTTTTTTTTTTACTTTTTACTCTTTATTAATTCTAATTAGTGCTATCAACAAGACCACCCTCAGATGCCAATAAGAAAGAGGAAATCGAATATTATGGATACAAAAGATAGAGAGGTAACACAAATAGATGTGGAAAAATCTATGGAGAAAAGATTTAACATATTGGAAGCCTTGGAGCTAAATGACAGAGAATTTAAAATAGAAATCTTAAAAATACTCAGAGATATACAAGAAAACACAGAAAGGCACTTTAGGGAGATCAGAAAACAACTCAATGAACACAAAGAATATATTACTAAGGAAATTGAAACTATAAAAACAAATCAAACAGAAATGAAAAACTCAATTTACGAGCTGAAAAACGAGGTAACAAGCTTAGCTAACAGAACAGCCCAGATAGAAGATAGGATTAGTGAAATAGAAGACAAACAACTTGAGGCACAACAGAGAGAAGAAGAAAGAGACTCAAAAATAATAAAAAACGAGAAAACCCTACAGGAATTGTCTGACTCCATCAGAAAGAATAACATAAGAATAATAGGTATATCAGAGGGAGAAGAGAAAGAAAATGGAATGGAGAATATACTCAAACAAATAATAGACGAGAACTTCCCAAGCCTGTGGAAAGAACTAAAGCCTCAAATTCAAGAAGCAAACAGAACACCGAGTTTTCTTAACCCCAACAAACCCACTCCAAGGCACATCATAATGAAGATGACACAAACCAATGACAAAGAAAAAATTCTCAAGGCAGCCAGGGAAAAGAAGAGTACACCATATAAAGGAAGGCCTATTAGATTATCATCAGATTTCTCAGCAGAAACTCTACAAGCTAGAAGAGAGTGGACCCCAATATTTAAAGCCCTGAAAGAGAGGAACTTTCAGCCAAGAATACTATACCCATCAAAGTTATCCTTCAAGTACGAAGGAGATATAAAAACATTCACAAATACAGAAAAGATGAGAGAATTTATCAGCAGAAAGCCCCCACTCCAGGAAATACTAAAGGGGGTTTTCCAAGCAGATTCAAAGAACAAAAGAAAACAAAACTACAAGTAACAGCTCCACCAAGAACACAATAAAACCAAACTTAAACTGTGACAACAAAAGAAAAAAAAAGGGGGGAGAGGATGGAGATTAACAGTAGCAAAGGACGATGAAGTGCAGAAATACTCATAAGATAGGGTACTACAATGAATATAGTAGGTACCCTTTTCATTACTTAATGGTAACCACCCTTGAAAAAACCACCACAAAAACACTTGACTTAAAAAAGGTAGCAACAGAGGAAAGAAGAATGGAATACAAACAAACAAAAACAAATGATAGAAAAACAAAAGAGAAGAATCAAACAAGTTACAAAACTAACAGAAAGCAATTTATAAAATGGCAATAGGGAACCCACAAGTTTCAATAATTACACTAAATGTAAATGGATTAAACTTACCAATAAAAAGACACAGAGTAGCAGAATGGATTAAAAAAGAAAATCCAACTATATGCTGCCTACAAGAAACACATCTAAGAAACAAGGAAAAAACAAATTCAAAGTGAAAGGCTGGAAAACAATACTCCAAGCAAACAACACCCCAAAAAAAGCAAGTGTAGCAATACTCATATCTAATAATGCTGACTACAAGACAGAAAAAGTACTCAGAGACAAAAATGGTCATTTCATAATGATTAAGGGGAAGTTGAATCAAGAAGACATAACAATCCTTAATATATATGCACCAAACCAAGGAGCACCAAAATATATAAGACAGCTACTTATTGACCTTAAAACAAAAACTAACAAAAATACAATCATACTTGGAGACCTCAATACACCGCTGACGGCTCTAGATCGGTCATCCAAACAGAGAATCAATAAAGATATAGTGGCCTTAAATGAAATACTAGAACACCTGGATATGATAGACATCTATAGGACACTTCATCCCAAAGCGACAGAGTATACATTTTTCTCTAGTGTACATGGAACATTCTCAAGAATTGACCATATGTTGGGCCACAAAGACAATATCAGCAAATTTAGAAAAATTGAAATTGTACCAAGCATATTCTCTGATCATAAAGCCTTGAAACTAGAATTCAACTGCAAAAAAGAGGGGGAAAAACCCACAAAAATGTGGAAACTAAACAACATACTTCTAAAAAATGAATGGGTCAAAGAAGAAATAAGAGCAGAGATCAAAAGATATATACAGACAAATGAAAATGAAATACGACATATCAGAATCTCTGGGATGCAGAAAAAGCAGTAATAAGAGGAAAGTTCATATCACTTCAGGCCTATATGAACAAACAAGAGAGAGCCGAAGTAAACCACTTAACTTCACACCTTAAGGAACTAGAAAAAGAAGAACAAAGACAACCCAAACCAGCCAAAGAAAGGAGATAATAAAAATCAGAGCAGAAATAAATGAAATAGAGAACAGAAAAACTATAGAAAAAATCAATAAAACAAGGAGCTGGTTCTTTGAAAAGATCAACAAAATTGACAAACCCTTGGCAAGACTCACCAAGGAAAAAAGGCACTGGACTCAAATAAATAAAATCCAAAATGAAAGAGGAGAGATCACCACAGACATCATAGATATACAAAGAATTATTGTAGAATACTATGAAAAACTATATGCCACCAAATACAACAATCTAGAAGAAATGGATAAATTCCTAGAACAATACAACCTTCCTAGACTGAGTCATGAAGAAGTGGAAAGCCTAAACAGACCAATCAGCAGGGAGGAAATAGAAAAAACTATTAAAAACCTCCCCAAAAATAAAAGTCCAGGCCCAGACAGTTATACTAATGAATTCTATCAAACATTCAAAGAAGACTTGGTTCCTATTCTACACAAAGTCTTCCAAAAAATTGAAGAAGAAGCAATACTTCCAAACACATTTTATGAGGCCAACATAACCCTCATACCAAAACCAGGCAAGGATGGCACAAACAAAGAAAACTACAGACCAATATCTCTAATGAATACAGATGCTAAAATACTAAACAAAATACTGGCAAACCGAATACAACAACATATTAAAAAAATAATACATTATGATCAAGTGGGATTCATCCCAGAATCTCAAGGATGGTTCAACATACGTAAAACGGTTAACGTAATACACCATATCAACAAAACAAAAAACAAAAACCACATGATCTTATCAATAGACGCAGAAAAGGCATTTGATAAAATACAACACAATTTTATGTTTAAGACTCTCAACAAAATGGGTATAGAAGGAAAATATCTCAACATGATAAAGGCCATATATGATAAACCATCAGTCAACATCATATTAAATGGCATAAAACTGAGGACTTTCTACCTTAAATCAGGAACAAGACAGGGTTGTCCACTCTCTCCACTCTTATTTAACGTGGTGCTAGAAGTTCTGGCCAGAGCAATCAGACAAGACAAAGAAATAAAAGGCATCCATATCGGAAAAGAAGAAGTAAAGGTATCACTTTTTGCTGATGATATGATCCTATACATCGAAAACCCGAAGGACTCCACAAAAAGATTATTAGAAACAATAAACCAATACAGTAAGGTCGCAGGATACAAAATTAACATACAAAAGTCCATAGCCTTTCTATATGCCAACAATGAAATATTAGAAAACAAACTAAAAAAAAAATCCCCTTCACGATTGCAACAAAAAAAATAAAATACCTAGGAATAAACATAACAAAGAATGTAAAGGACCTATATAACGAAAACTACAAGGCATTATTAAGAGAAATAGAAAAAGACACAATGAGATGGAAAAATATTCCTTGTTCTTGGATAGGAAGAATAAATATAATTAAAATGGCCATATTACCCAAAGCCATATATAAATTTAATGCAATTCCCATCAAAATTCCTATGAGATTTTTTAAAGAAATGGAACAAAAAATCATCAGATTTATATGGAACTATAAAAAAACCCCGAATAGCCAAAGCAATCCTAAGGAAAAAGAATGAAGCTGGGGGCATTACAATACCTGACTTTAAACTATATTATAGAGCCACGATAATCAAAACAGCATGGTATTGGCAGAAAAATAGACACTCAGACCAATGGAACAGAATAGAAAGCCCAGAAATAAAACCACATATATATGGTCAAATAATCTTTGACAAAGGGGCCAACAACACACAATGGAGAAAAGAAAGCCTCTTCAACAAATGGTGTTGGGAAAACTGGAAAGCCACATGCAAAAGAATGAAACTCGACTACAGCCTGTCCCCGTGTACTAAAATTAATTCAAAATGGATCAAAGACCTAAATATAAGACCTGAAACAATAAAGTACATAGAAGAAGACATAGGTACTAAACTCATGGACCTGGGTTTTAAAGAACATTTTATGAACTTGACTCCAATGGCAAGAGAAGTGAAGGCAAAGATAAATGAATGAGACTACATCAGAATAAAAAGTTTTTGCTCAGCAAGAGAAACTGATATCAAAATAAACAGACAGCCAACTAAATGGGAAATGATATTTTCAAACAACAGCTCAGATAAGGGCCTAATATCCAAAATTTACAAAGAACTCATAAAACTCAACAACAAACAAACAAACAATCCAATAAAAAAATGGGAAGAGGACATGAACAGACACTTCTCCCAGGAAGAAATACAAATGGCCAACAGATATATGAAAAGATGCTCAGCTTCATTAGTTATTAGAGAAATGCAAATCAAAACTACAATGAGATACCACCTCACCCCTGTTAGATTAGCTATTATCAACAAGACGGGTAATAGCAAATGTTGGAGAGGCTGCGGAGAAAAGGGAACTCTCATCCACTGTTGATGGGACTGTAAAGTAGTACAACCATTATGGAGGAAAGTATGGTGGTTCCTCAAAAAACTGAAAATAGAACTACCTTATGACCCAGCAATCCCTCAACTGGGTATATACCCCAAAACCTCAGAAACATTGATACGTAAAGACACATGTAGCCCCATGTTCATTGCAGCACTGTTCACAGTGGCCAAGACATGGAAACAACCAAAAAGCCCTTCAATAGAAGACTGGATAAAGAAGATGTGGCACATATACACTATGGAATACTACTCAGCCATAAGAAATGATGACATCAGATCATTTACAGCAAAATGGTGGGATCTTGATAACATTATACGGAGTGAAATAAGTAAATCAGAAAAAAACAAGAACTACATGATTCCATACATTGGTGGAACATAAAAATGAGACTAAGAGACATGGACAAGAGTGTGGTGGTTACCAGGGGTGGGGGGGGGGAGAACATAGGAGGGAGGGAGGGAGAGAGTTAGGGGGAGGGGGAGAGGCACAGAGAACTAGATAGAGGGTGACGGAGGACAATCTGACTATGGGCGAGGGGTATGCAACATAATTTAATGACAAGATAACCTAGACATGTTTTCTTTGAATATATGTACCCTGATTTATTAATGTCATCCCATTAACATTAATAAAAATTTATTTAAAAAAAAAAAAATAAACCCTTTTTAATTTTTTAATTGCAGTTGACATGCAATATTATATTAGTTTCAGGTGTACATCCCAGTGATTAAACATCCCAGTGATTAAGTGATCATCCTAATAAATCTAGTACCTGACACCATACATAGTTATTAGAATATTATTGACTATATTCCCTATGCTTCAGTTTACATCCCCATAACTATTCTATAACTACTGATTTGTACCTCTTAATCCCTTTACCTTTTTTACCCAGCCCCCTAACCTTCTCCCATCTAGATTCTGACATTTTAAATTAGGCCTCAGACCATTTGGAAGAGGGCATGTCCACAGATTTAGAGAGAAGTCTCAAAGCAGCCACTGTGCAAGGATGTAACCACTGGCAGACAAGGTTTGCCAAATTCTGTCCAAGATGCTACAATTTCTGTTGTCCTCAGGTGAAGCTGCCACATAATTCCAAGAACTCCAAGAGCACATAAGCTGCTTCACTCTGTAAGAAAGCCAATTGCCATCCTTTTGTTTCTGAGCTAGACCTTTTCGTCTACGTCACAGATGCTTTCTGATTCATAGTTTGGTGCTCATGAAGCACTGTATGGGTCAATCACAAAAATGTAGGCATAAAATCCAGACTAGCAAGATGTTACCAAACAAAAATACTTTCTTGTTAAATAAGAATAATGTCTCCAGATTAAGGTGCTCAAGGCAGTGCTGGGAAAGAAATATTTATTATATACCTCCCCCACAGAGCCAGATTAAGGTTGGTTGAGGCCCTGGGCACAGAAGAAAATATTTGGCCCTTTAAATTAGAAAAACGTGTAAAGTTGGGGTTTTGTGGAGCCCTTCAGAAATCGGGATCCAGGGTGTGTGTCTGGTATGCCTGCCGTTAAATCCGCATCTGATCCTCCTCTTTTCTGGAACTTGGTGGTAGGAATGTGTTCTTTGATCGTTAAGTTGTTTTAGAAGTCAGGACTGACACACAAAGAGGCAAACATTTCGGGAAGATGCAGCCAGAGGAATGTAAGCAGTGCTGGCTGCTGAAGTCTGTCTCCTGTTGGTCAGCTTCGTCCTTCTTAGCAGGGGTTTCAGCTGACCCAGTTCAATGACAATGACTCTCTTTTCACTTCAATCTCAATTCCTTTAATATTAAAAAAAAATACTCTGCTGGAAGATGTGAAGGATGAAGTTTAAATATGACATTACTCTTAATTATTAGGGCTTTGTGATCCAGGGGAAGTGATAATGCAGGTAATTATGACAAAGTAGATTGGAACAAGGAAAGGTTCATTAATACCATAGACATAGCTCTTTTGGAAATAAAGGAAAAAATATTGATTTCCACTGCAGAAATATGGGTGGGGAAGCTAAAATCTGAGCAAGGCTTTGAAGTACACATGAGACTCCTCTGTGCAGAGCAGAGGAGGGAGAGGGGAATGTTTAGGGCAGATGCAAACACATGATCAAAGGCAAGGGAGTGAGAATTGTATATAGTTTTTATTTATTTTTTCTTTTTGTGGCAAAGACAGAGAGAGAGACAGAGAGAGGGACAAATAGGGACAGACAGGAAGAGAGAGATATGAGAAGCATCAATTCTTTGTTGCGGCACCTTAGTTATTCATTGATTGACTGAGTGACCCTTTGTTCGAGCCAGTGACCTTGGGTCCAAGCTGGTGAGCCTTGCTCAAACCAGATGAGCCCACGCTCAAGCTGGTGACCTTGGGGTTTGGAACCTGGGTCCTCCACATTCCAGTCCTATGCTCTATCTACTGTACCACCACCTGGTCAGGCCATAGTTTTCAATTGTATAATTGGAAATAAATTTTGATGGAAATATCAGATTATTAAAATTATTGCATAAACAAAAGAGAATACTAGAATACTACAGGAGAGTTTTCAGAGCTGACTTTCTTATTTTGAGAATCTAGGTATCTTTTTATAACTTTTTGCTCCAATGTTCTCAATATTCTTTAGAAACAGATTTTTATGATCTTATGTATAGCTTTTGTTTTTATTACTTTTCTCTACATTTTCACCTAAAATAACTTATGCCCAGACTAGGGCACTATCAGTTCCATTTTTCCCTTTCACCTATTTTCCATACAATGGCCTCACTGATCATTTGAAAATATAAAACAGAGTCTTTTACTCTTCTGCTTGAAGTCCTTAAACAGATTCCTAATACTCTATTTTTTCTAATATTCTTTTTAAAAATAGTTTTCTGAACATCAAGAAGACTTTAAATAGAAAATAAGCTATTTGTGATATATGTATAAGGAAAAAAAGACTCATAATGCATCTGGAAGAATTTTCTTTGGTGGAGACACAGAGCAAGGCTTTTTGTCAAGGGTTCAGCTTTATAAGATGTGATAATAATAGCTCACCATTGCCAGGCACTGCTCCAAGGACACACACACACGTACTCATGCACGCACGTGTAGAAACCATCTTTATAGCTATTATGTGCAGTCAGTACTATTATCATCTCCACATTAGAGAAGAGTAAACAAAGGCAGAGAGAATTTCTGTTTAAAAACCCACAACAAGAAACAGTCTAATTTGTGGTTCTCATCTAATTTGTGGTCTTCAAATACTGGACTGCAAATTGTTATGTCTGTAACACATATTCCACTGACTATTATTTCTTGTTTCTTATACTTTTTTTTTTTTTTTTTGTATTTTTCTGAAGCTTGAAACAGGGAGGCAGTCAAACAGACTCCAGCATGTGCCCAACCGGGATCCACTTGGCACGCCCACCAGGGGGCGATGCTCTGCCCATCCGGGGCAACACTCTGCTGCAATCAGAGCTATTCTAGCACCTGAGGCAGAGGTCACAGAGCCATCCTCAGCGCCTGGACAAACTTTGCACCAATGGAGCCTTGGCTGTGGGAGGGGAAGAGAGAGAGACCGAGAGGAAGGAGAGAGAGACTGAGAGGAAGCAGATGGGCGCTTCTCCTGTGTGCCCTGGCCGGGAATTGAACCTGGGACTTCCACATGCCAGGCCAATGCTCTACCACTGAGCCAACCGGCCAGGGCCTCTTATTCTTTTTTTACTGAGTTCAGTTTCCTTTTAAACTCTACCCACAATGAGGATCTGTGATTGGTAATTTTCCTACTCTTTTTCTAAAACTATCTTTATATATTTTCTACATTTTTGGTGGGTGAATGATAGTTTGATAGAGTATAGAGAGTTCTAGATAAATATTTTCTCTAGCATATTAAATATCTTTTTGGATGCTAGCTTCTGTTATTGTAGGTGAAAAATTTATTGTCTTTCTAATTGCTGTTTTTCCTCTCTAGTTTCTTTTATCTATTTTTAAGCTTTTATTGATATAGAAAATAAGCCAGTATGTACATAAATCATAAGTGTACAGCTTAGTTAATTTTTACATAAACACACATTCATTTCACTACTGCTAGATCAAAATTTAAAACATTTCCAGCATCTAGAATGATCCCTTCAATATTCACCCTTTTCCTTCCCCTGCACCTGACTCTTCCTTTATATAGCATAAGTTCAGATCTGTACTTAGTTTTTGAAAAAATAGTGCTATTTTATTTAGCATTTCTAAATTTGTTTGTAGCTGGAAGTTTTTCATTTATCTTACTTACTATATGGTCTTAATTGGAAGTCATAGGAAAAGATTATTTCCCATCACACCTAAAATAAAATCTCAACTCCTTAAACCTGGCCCATATTGTTCTGTGTGATGGGCTTGGGTGTACTTTGAACCTCATCGCACACAGTTCCTTCCCTTGTTCTCGGTGCACTGGCCCCCCTTCTGTTACAGAGCATGGCAGGCCCTCTCCTGGCTCCAGGCAGTTCCTCTGCTCGGAATCCTTTTACTGTTTTGTTTCAAGGCTGGTTTCTCCTTCAAGTCATAACTTCAGTGTCAGCTCCTCAGAGCCTTCCTCAAAGTGGCCTCTCTCTTGGTTATTCTATTTGTCATCACTCTATGTACTTCTTCCACAGAACTTATCACAATCTATAGATATTTTAATTTCTAATTTTTTTGTTTGTTTGTTTCTGACTGCCTTTCCATCATCTCAAATGTCAACTCTCTGAAGTCAGGAAACTTCATTGTCTGATTCATCACTCATATATCCTTGGAAAATTATGGAGTAGGTGCTCAATGAATGTTTGTTAAATAAATGAATTAAATAATTCCTGTAACTGTGGGAAACCTTTAACTTCAAAGAGCATACGTGTTATGGATGCTTGGTCATGAGAGCACTTTAAACGTCTCCACTTCCACTTTGTAAACTGAATTCCTCCAGTGCTTAAAACACTGCTTGGTAGCTGAGTTAGGTACTCTCTAGCATTTGGGCTAGTCCTTGCAAGTTAACAATACACCATCTGCACCCTAACAAAGAAATTTACTAAATAGTATCTCAAGAAACCTCAGAATGACCATATGTCTGTGGTGTTTCATGGAGAATGTAAGCCCCATTGATATGGGATTCAATGACTCTTCTCCTCTTGTTATCTTCTCTCTACCTGCCCTTTCTGGGTTCAGTTTTAAAATTAAGTTTAATTTTCCCCATATTTCTTTTTTCCTCATGTACGCAACCAGTCTGTTCCATGCTTTCAAGCTTAATTTAAACTATTTCTGCATTTCAAATAGGGTCCTGAAAATTCCTTCTTAAATCAGAAGGGTTATCTGTCACTTGCCAGGCAACTGATTTAAGAGAATAGGATATATAATTGTGCCAGACCCTTAGACAGCTCACTATATATTTAAGTTTATATTTTATTGCTTTAGGAAAACTGTACAAAAGCAGAATCACAAATTCTAACAGCATACCATATTGACTACATTGAGTGTAGATATTTTCATTGTTCAATCTTTCACTGTGGCAAAGTTATTTGTGAAAGCAAAGATAGCATAGAAGGTTCTTAATATTTGTCCAGTGAACAGATGAATAGCAAATATTATGATATTTTAACCCAGGTGATTTATTTCTCTACTTTCCCCTGTTCTCTCATATCTCTCTAGTGGAATAAATGATTAACTAATTGATCAGTATTCTTAATATTCATTGCACTTTAACTCTGTGTTTAGCACTTGAATAGTTCTATTATGAGTAGAGAGAAGGCAGTGGAGTTAGGAGGTAAAGACAAAACTTTAAGACACTATTTATACATGAATATTAGAGAACAAAATATTAGTATTCAACAACTATTTGGTAAGTACCTAATTACACTTTAGTTGCTGTGTTAGATACTGGCTATAAATCCTTATGACTTTACATTCTACCGGCAGGAACTAAACATTAAATAAAACACACTGACAAATCAGATGGTAGATTATATGATGATAAGGAGTTAAATAAAGAAAGTAAGATATATAAGATGTTCAAGGGGCCGAGACCTACAGTTTTAAATAGGGTTGTCTGAGAAAGCTATAGTAAGAAGTTTATATTTTTTGAAGTTTGATCAAAGACTTGAGGGAGGGTCCAAGCATTGTGTATATCACAAGTTTATAGTTTAGATAAAAATTTTAAAATTGAGAAGATTATATTAGTTTCTGAATTAAAAATTAATTTTAAGATGAACAAGTATCATATTAATAAGTGAAACTACCATCAATACTCTAAAATCAGCCTGCTTTATAGTATATAAAGTATATGCTAGGCCTTTCCCATCTTGTTTTCTCATCTAGGTGAGAAAGAGGTGAATGTCTGGCTGAACAGATGGGCTATTAATAAGCTTGAGTCCTACAGTGCCATTGCAATCTTCATTGTCTAGGCAGCGTTAGATGTGTCACAAGGTGAGTCATAAAGCTGGATGAGGCAGATGGCACCTGTCTCTCACTATGGTTGAATTAGACAGCATCTTATGCATACATATGGAAGAGCAGACAGTCAGTGCAGGTGGGTGGGAGGAAACTAACTATCCAAAGAATTTCCACTGGGAATCTTTTCTCATAGCAGAAACTGGAAGGTTGAACCTCTATATTTCTTTCATCATTCTAATGAGGATCTCCAGAGTATTACAACTCAAGAAAGCATGCTTTGCAAGGTAACATTTTCAAAAACATTTCTCTAAAGAAGAAAGTTTTTGTCTTTTTGACTGGTTTGGGTGTGACTTTATTATGACTTACTAAATTTCTACTGAACTTGACTCTTTCCTCCTCTGCATCGGTAAGGGCAAGCCTTCTCAATTATGAAATTGGGATACAACTCCCTTGAATGTTATCTAAATGTGTTATCTGTCCTTCAGCATATGGAATAGAATGTCACTTTAAACTTGGTCATCTTTATATGATTATCTACCCACTATACTATATACCTGAAACTAATACAAAATAATATTGAATGCTAACTATAGTTGAAATTAAAAAATTTTTAAATTGGAAAACACCCACACACAAAACTTGGTTATAAGTGAAGACGGAGATAGGAAAGGGAGTTGATATGCTAAGGAGATAATTTTAATAATGTTATTTATTTCTGTCACATGTATATGATTAATAAATGATTATATATAAGGTCTACCGAAAAGTTCTGCCCATTTTTGGAATAAAACAAAATACAAATTTTTCTTATCATCAATAAACTTTATTAAATAATATATTTCCACACCAATCCTATCTTCCGAATATGGTCTGAAATGGTTTGCTGAGCTGAATTAAGCCTTTCTGCAATTTCCGATGTTGTCAGAAAAGGATCTTGCTCCAACATGGTCTTAACAACATCGTCATCGATCAAAGATGGTCGCCCAGAACATGGCTTATCAGAAAGGTCAAAATCACCTGTTTCAAATTTTTTGAACCATCTTCTGCATGTCCTATCAGAAACCGTACCTTCACCAAACACTTTCAATAAATTTCTACATGCTTCTGTAGCATTTCTTCCTTGTTGAAATTCGTATACAATACAGTGGCGTAAATGAACTTTATCAGTAGCCATGGGTACACTATGGCTTCACACATAAGACTAACATGAATTGACTTTGTTTTAGTTAATTTTCTATGTAAGTATGTATACATTAAGTGATAAAAATAGAGAGGCACACATGTGCCAACTAAACATGTGCTTACGTGTTGAAACTTGCTGTGATAGAAACGAACAGAACTTTCTGGTAGACCTTATATATTCCAAGTAAATTGTAGGGTCTACTACTTACTCTCATGAAATTCAAATTGTGTTGCTATAAGTAAATTTTTTTCTTTTTCATAAAATGTTAGGAAAGATAAGTATATTTTATTTCATAATATCTAAATAGAAACACTTTAGCTAAAAGAAAACATGATTATTATTCAATTACTTATGATAAAAATTGCAGTAAGCTAACAAAAAAGTTGGAGGAGAAATCAACATTTGTTGAATATTTCTTACGCTTTGAGTGCTTCACACTTATGATTATTTATTTAAAACTTCTAAAAACACCATGAGGAAGGCATTGTTTCCAACTGAAATTTAGGAGAATTTAAGAAACTTTCCCAAAGTTGCTCACCAAGACAGTGTTGGAACCTGAATTGAATCCAGGTCTGTTTGACTATAAACCTCTTCCCGCCATGTTATTCCCCATGGCATAGATCATAGTTTCTGACTTTTGTATTAATAGCATTAGTTACTTGTTTATATATTTTGTTGTCTTTTTAGCAGACAATAGGTATAAGACAGAACTGATTAAAACAATGTAGTGTAGAAAACAGTATCAGCTTGCTGTATTAGTTGCCTATAGCTATGTAAAATAATTTCATAAAGTTTACTATTTTAAAGTATACAATATAATGTTTTTCAGTATATTAACAAAGTTGTGCAACCTTCACCAGTAATTTCAGAACATTTTATCACCTCCAAAAGAAACTCTGAACCCATTAGCAGTAACACCTCCTACCCACTTCTTCCCAGTTCCTGCAAACCACTATTCTACTTTGTGTTTCTATGGATTTGCTTATTCTGAACATTTTATATAAATGGAATGTAATATCTAGCCTTTTGTGACTGTCTTCTTTCATTTAGCATGATGCTTCCAAGATTTATCCCAGTGATAGCATAAATTAGCACTTCATTTCTATTTCTTGATCAATAATAATCCATTGTATGAATATAGCCAACTCTATGTATTCATCAATTTATGGGCCTTTTGTTTGCTTCCACTGTAGGCTATTGTGAATAATGCTGCTATGAATATTCATGTCCAGGGTTTGTGTTGATATATATTTTCAATTACTTGGGTATTGTTATGGGCTGATTTGTGACTCCCTGCCACTCAAAATCACATGGTGAAGTCTTAACCCCTACCCCCAGTACTTCAGAATAGGACTGTATTTGTAGATCAGTTTTTTAAATATATGATTACATTAATGCTATTAGGGTGGGTCCTAATGTAATCTGACTAATGTCCTTACAAAAAAAAGTAGATTAGAATAGTGGTTTCCAACCTTTTTACACTTGGAGACAAGTGACCAGCCAACTGGAAAAGCAAACATACAGCAAATAAAGTTTTTATCTTACTGTGCATTAGAGTGCAACACGATACATGATGGTACTTGATTTTCGGGTCCACATGTACGATGCATTGAATCCTACAATATTTTCTGTCTGTTTTGCGTAATTTGTCAATGCTCTGCCCAGTGTAAAAGTCTGTTCCAATGAACCTTCAAGTTCCAAAGATATTTAAGACAACCTCATAGTATTTTCATTAGTAATACAGGCTGGTAAGTGGCAATCATGCTTAACATAGGCAACTTCAAGTAAGATCATTGGGCCTATAATCTTTATACAACTTCAGAGTCTTAACTCTTTCATGGACCAAAATTTCTGGTTGACTGGCACCATTCCATGACTGGCAGGTGAAAAACACTGGATTAGAGCACACAGAGAGACACTAGGGGTGAGTGAGATCGCACAAAGGACGACCTTGCAAAGAGGCAGAAAGAGGACAGCATCTGCAAGCCAAGAGGAGCTATCTCAGGAGAAACTAGTCTCTCCAGCACCTTGGTCTTAAACTTCTAGATTCCAGAACTGTGACAGAATAAATTTCTGTTCTTAAGTTATCCAGTCTGTAGCATTTTGTTATGTCAGCCTTTGCAGAATAATACAGGCATACAGCTAGGACTGGAATTGCTTGGTCAACTGGTAACTCAGTATTTAACATTTAACAACCCAATTCTCTATATATTTTTTATGACTTGTGATTGTCTATTTTTCCTTAGTGAGAAAGAGAGAGAACATGTGGGGGAGAGAGAGGAAGGGAGAGAGATGAGAAACATCAACTCATAGTTGTGGATTTAAGTTTTTCATTGGTTTCTTTTCATATGTACTTTGACCAGACAGCTCCAGTTGTACCAGAGACCGTGGGCTCAAGCCAGTGACCATGGGATCATGCTGATGATCCCACCCTTAAGCTGCCAACCCTGTTCTCAAGCCAGATGAGCCCACATTCAAGCTGGTGACCTCAGAGTTTTGAACTTAGGTCCTCAGTGTCCCAGATCAATGCTCTATCCACTGTGCCACCACTGGTCAGGCTGTTTTTTTTGTGGGTTCTTTTTTTTGTTATCTTAGTGGGTATGAAATGGTATCTCCTTATGGTTTTTACTTGAATTTTCTTAATGATTTAGGCATGATACTAAGCATTTTTCATGCACACTTACATTTTAAAAATAGGATTTGTGAGTGATTTTTACTCACATTGAAGTTTAAGGAATTGTAGATGTAATTTAAAATTATTAACTAGCTTAAACCTTTGGCCTTGAACCTAATTATTCACATTACATTAGACTTGAAATGCTGAGAGGAAAAATCGAGTTCTGGTTTCTCTCCATGAGCTTTCAGTCAGTAGGCTGCCATTGGTCAGACAGCTATTCTGAACCTTGAAGGTGCAATATGGTGAGTTGTAAGAAATTTTGAGATATAGTTTTTAAATAGACAACAAATTTTGGCAATTTCTGCACATTTATATAATCTTGATTAATGTTATTTCTTATTCTGCTATTTTAGATGAGGGTAGGTAGTAAAAGGAGAGGATATTAAACCTCTGCATTTCAGAACTCAGATCAACAGAGCTGGTAAAGTCCTGTAAAAGCATGAAAGTGAATGAACTGGCAGCTTTCAGTAAAATGTGCTCTGTGTTATGATTCACTTTAGTGATTACTTAGAGTTTCTCTGTATGATACTCCTTGCTATTGCCTGAAAATAATTTAATATTTACTTCTATTTTATGGAATGAAAATAGAACATAAAAATCTGATACACATTGGAGTGGTTAGATTTTCATTTTCCAGCCTCCTTTTCCATTTCTGGGGAGTTTTTCATTCTCCCTCTAAAGAAGCTGCAAAGCTATGTTCTTCCTTTTTTCCACCCTCTGGAATCCAGGATAAACGAGGTCCCAAGACTGCTGCTGCTCCATCTCCCTAAGAGATAGCCCTAGATTTAGGGCATGTTAGGTTTCAGGGGTTTAGTGGACATTCAAAGGGGGAGGATATTTAACAGATAGTTGGGCACAAAGACAGCACATATATTTTACAATTGTTCAAAACTTGAACAATAAAAATGATCTCTCAATGTTTCTGTTTCAGTAACAAAATACTTGTAAGCCTTATGTCAAAAAATATAAAATAGTGTAGAAGTAACCTTATTGATAATTTCTGCCTAATCTACAAGGAATGTCTAAGGAAAAGTGGTAACATCAATCCAAATCAGAGAATTGTCATAATAGTTTGGTTATATATATATATTCTGTTACCATTTCATTGGTGACCATTGATGATCTCTGTTTATTAGATTTATACTTAACAGTTATTAAGTGCCATGATATGCTGGCAGCAAAGTAGAATGAGGGCTCAGCAACTGTTTTCCCTTAGTGATCTTATCATCATGCCTTATGTACATGAATTTTCTTCTTTATTTCTTTAGTATGGACTGCAGAACAGTTTGCATTATTATTGGTCATAAATTCTGCCCAGATGAGATTAGTTTTATAGATGTAGGATCAATGACACTTCAACACATTTGCAGCTATGTACTGCCCAATATTGCTCATTAATGGCTTTAAAGGAACCAGTGCATTTTGCTAGAAGCAAAGATAATGAGCCATTGATTATCCCTGCACAGCACAATTTACAGGCTATTTTATTTTTAATGCAATGTTAAATTAATTTGTAAAAGATCAGAATCATTGCTTTATTTCCAAGCTGTGATTAAACAGTTATTGAACTTTTCATAGAGAACATTAATCAATTCTCATCTCTTCTGATCTCCCAGAGTGCTTTGGAAATAAGATGAATAGCTGATGATCACCTGCACTTCTTGGGAGCCAGCAAACCCAGAGGAGAAAACATGCTTTATGGGCTCAGCTCTAGGATATGAGATGTATTAGGAAGGGTCCTAGGGTCCTAGTCCATGACATTTCTTCTCAAGGTCATATCATATATATATTCTATATCAATGAGTAGAGATTAAAATTTTACTTCAGTTTTATGTGAAAATACCTGGAAGAATACAAAATATACACAGAATGTAAGGTATATGTGATTTACATGTTTTTGTTTTAGGTGGGTGAGTGTTTTAACTATGCTCAACCACTCCTATAACTTGAGTAACTTTTTGAATAAACCTTTAAAATCAATTTTAAAACATTAAAAAATTTATAAGATTTCCCCCCTCTTTATCTCTTCTTAGCAATATTCTGTTGTTGACCAAGGCTGGCTAGATTAAACATAAATTGTATCTAAGAACTAACACCAGTGTGGCAAAGTGCCCAGGCTACTAGAATAATCTTCAGATTCATTGTATCAGAAGAAAAGGGCTGATTTATACTTCCAGTCAAGTAATCCATAGTAAAGCATTCAGGAGAAATCATAGGGAAAGGATGAACAGAGTGGAAGAAGGTGCTATGTAGGTTCAGAGGTCATAATCTGTGATGAGATGGCAATGGAAGCCTGGAAGGGAAGTTGACAAAACCATTCTGTCTGGAAGCTAGCAGGTTGAAGAGCTTCCCTAATACAGTGAGAGGGCAGATCTGCAGTGACTAGGAACTGCAAACAGAGTTTCCTATTAAGCGAAGGGCAAGTTTTGGAATGATTGGGGTAAGGAGACTACCTAGTAGGAATTATAAGGTAAAAACAGAATTCAGCATCCAAAGGGTAGAGTGAATTAGTCAAACAGTTGCATTAGGGCTCAGAAAGGAGCAATGAAGATCAAAATAGTCAAAGCCCAGAAATTGAGAATCCAGTAATAATTCACTCTCACAAGTCTAGCAGGACAGTCAGGGAGAGATAATAAGGTTAGGATTCTAATCTACTCCCATTTAAAGTAAGTAACAGTTTAAAGTTAGAATGAATTTGATGGTGACATTCCCCCAACATTAGCTGTTCACCACATGTGCTTCTGAAGGGTTGACATGTTGAGTTAGATTAGAACTTTAGGCATTTAAAAGTTAGCTATAGACAGAGAAATGTTTCAAATGGTACTAACAGGAGCACTTATGAGAGTTTACCAATGCTGGCCCTGTAAGGAGGTGGAGTGGCAATCATTTGAAGATGTCATTTGATGACTAAAAGGAAACTCAGCTGCTCCAAAATGACATCTTGATTGGCCTACTGTTTCACTTGGTATTTTCAAATCTCTTTTCTTCTCTAAAGAATTCTTTATTGTTTAGCTGATTGCCTGTAAAATACAGATATTTTGCTTAGATAGTAATTGTTTGATGATATGTTTTAGTGTATCAGAGACCTAGGTACAGAGAGAACAAGACATGGACAGATCTGCTTTGCATAGAGTAGGAGGAAGAGAAAGACAAGGATCAAGGACTTCGATTTGTATTTGCAGAAGACCTCAGTTAAGGCCTGATAGTGCTGGACAGCTGGGGGATTGTGAAGTCTGTTGGTGCTGTGGGGGAGTGGGGAAATACTCAAATAAGGGAAATCAAGGATTTAGTAAAAGCAAAAAGCAGCTATCTCAATATGTTACCCCAGACCAGTTATGTGCAACAATAATTTGTCAGGTTAAGAAATGTTCATTCATGAAGGAAAGAAAAGTAAGGACTTTTATGTTTATGTGTGTGATATGGTACACAAAAATACAAAAATGATGAAATCTGAGTGAACTATATAAATGACAGGGCATAGTAAATAGTGAAATGCATTAAAGAGGAGAATAAGGTCTGTTTGGGAAGGCATGTTGTCATTCATCTAGAGAGTCCAATAAAAAAAGGAAAAGGCATGATTAGATGTAAAAAGAGAGATGAGAGACACTTAAAGGGATTCATGTGTTACAAGGATAAAATGAGGTGTTCATTAAAGGGTTGTAATGAATGACCTAAGGAGAACTTAATAGAAAATTGAAGAGGTATTTAGTAACCACAAATTCAGAATATGGGGTTATAAACTTTATGAAACATTTATAGCAGCAAGGGGCTTATATGAAAACATTGAACCCACATCATTGCTGTAATTTTTTCTGCATGAAATAGAAGTGTACAATGTATGAGGAAAACTAATTACAGAAGACTATATACCTGTGTATATAAATAGGTCAGGATTGACTGGCAATTTTAGAAAGTGAACCATTTTTGCATTCTTAGGAGACTTATCTCTTAAAACTGGCAGGAGTGTGGGGAAAACCTGATTCAAGATCCTACACCTATGCAGGAAGCTCATCTCAAGCAAATTAATTCCATATTGTCTTAGTGTTATTTTATAATACTTCATTGTATACAGTAAGAAATTACTCTTTTAATTTATAGATGGAAACTTAAAGTACGACGATGTCCAAAGTCATTTAGCACACTATGCCTGATTTCTAGCTCCGGTCTCTTCCCACGCAACTCCCTAATCACTCACTTTCCACCAATAGTATCAGATATCTCCTCTCTCTGAGATATTCCATGTAGTGTGAGACTATTGAGACAACTGAAGATGATGTCACTTTGAACTCACACAGCTCTGGGTTCAAATTTGGATGCAAATAATTAAATGTGAGTCAGTTTGTTTGTAAAATGGAGTCAAGGTCTACCTCATTGTTTTTTCTTACAAGGTCTAAGTGAGGTGTAAGTTGTCTAAGACCGTCCGTGGTGCATAGTAGGTCCTCAGTGTTAGATGCCCGCTTCACATACACCTCATTTGTCCACTTACCTGTGAAATAGAGCAGAGCTGTCTTAAGGACAGGCTAATTTCTGCACCTATATGTCCTTTCTAAAGATATAGTTAATTTCTTTTTAACATGTGCCAATCATTTAAACATTTTAGTAGGCTGAAAAGAATTCATAAAATTCTTAATTTTGACATATTTCTAGCTATCATTTTGAACCAGAGATTATTCTTTGAACTACCACAGAGCTTTGCATAAGAATTTGATTTATTTGTCTTATACCTTAACTGAAATAAACTTGATATTAGACTTCTGCTTAAGTTAGCTGAATTAATTCTGCTTTAATTCAACTTGATCTCTGCCGTGGAAAATGACAGTCATTATTGAGTTCTGTTACACATCTAATAAGGAATGCACACTTCTCATCCTTGCGGGAGCAATTTAATACACTGAAGAGCCTGTCAAAATTCAATTCAAGGTTGAATGACTAATGCATAAAAGTCAATTTCATATCCTATCGGAGATAAAGCCAGTTATTTCTTTTTATCAAGTAGATGGGGGTGCTATTTGGATCTCTAGTTGCAAAGGTTTGAAATTTCAGGTGTTGCAAAGTTAGAGGAGATGTGAGTGTGTGAGTGAGTGGAAAACTCAGGTATCTTAGGAGTGGAGTCTGCTTAGAGAAATGAATCAATAGAGAGAGTTTGAGTCATTCATGTTGTTCTCTGTGTAGGTAGCCTTTGAATGAAGGCACAACCTTGGTGCAATGCTGAGAATGGTAAAAAAAATACGAGGTTTTCAAAGGCTCTAAAACTTTCATGGATGCAGTTCTAATCCCAATTTAAATGTGTAAATGTGTGTGTATATATGTGTGCCTGTCTGTGGCTGCATGTATGTGGTTGTGCACACATAAGTGCATGTGCAAATG